>NW_024423897.1:45291851-45609718 GCF_017311325.1 Ursus maritimus | reverse complement strand
AGTGGCTGTACCAACTTGCATTCCCACCAACAATGTAGGAGGGATCCCCTTTCTCCACATCCTCTCCAACAATTGTTGTTTCTTGTCTTGTCTATTTTTACCATTCTAACTGGCGTAAGGTGGTATCTTAGTGTGGTTTTGATTTGAATTTCCCTGATGGCTAATGATTTTGAACATTTTTTCATGTGTCTGTTAGCCATTTGTATGTCTTCATTGGAAAAGTGTCTGTTCATATCTTTTGGCCATTTTTTGATTTGTTTATTTGTTTCTCGTGTATTGAGTTTGAGAAGTTCTTTGTAGATCTTGGATACCAGTCTTTTATCTGTAGTGTCATTTGCAAATATATTCTCCCATTCCGTAGGCTGCCTCTTAGTTTTTTGACTGTTTCCTTGGCTGTGCAGAAGCTTTTTATCTTGATGAAGTCCCACAAGTTCATTTTCTCTTTTGTTTCTCTTGCCTTTAGAGATGTGTCATGAAAAAGTTTGCTGTGGCCGATGTCATAGAGGTTGCTGCCTATATTCTCCTCTAGGATTTTGATGGATTCCTGCCTCACATCGAGGTTTTCATCCATTTGGAGTTTATTTTTGTGTATGGTGTGAGAGAGTGGTCAAGTTTCATTCTTTTGCATGTAGCTGTCCAATTTTCCCAGCACCATTTATTGAAGAGACTGTCTTTTCCACTGGATGTTTTTTCCTGCTTTATCAAAGATTAGTTGCCCAAAGAGCCGAGGGTCCATTTCTGGGTTCTCTATTCTGTTCCATTGGTCTATGTGTCTGTTTTTGTGCCAGTACCATGCTGTCTTTGTGATCACAGCTTTCGGGCCTGAGATTCTGAATTCCTAAAGCACTCCCAGGAGATGCCTGTCCTGCTGGACTGGGAGCACTCTTTGAGTGGCAAGACATTGCCTCTCCTCCCATATCTCGGCGGTACTTAACAGAGACGTAGAAAATCAGGAACGAGGAGATAAGAGCAGCATGTACCCTGGGGGACATTTGGTGTAGAAAGATTAATTTGTAGATTCTGGATCTTGACTTTTTCGACACTGGGAGAGAAACAGACTGGGAGACATGCTGGCAGGACACAGGTTCTTTAGAGAAGTGTGCTGTTTCTCATTTCTCTGTTAGAAAAACTGGAATCAGAGGCAACTCTCCATTCCACCCACAGAACATGTGTTCCTCTGAGTGAGAGGGAGGCTCAGGCTCCGTGTTCCTGAGTTCTAGTGTTAAAAACCTCATGATCTAAAATAAATCCTGAAATACACTACAATTTACAGAAGGAACAATACAGCTGTGCTCCCTTATGAAGTGAGTAATAGCAGCCACTGGTAAAAAATCAAGATAGTTAAAGGAATTAATAAAATAAATCGCCATTGTTCACATTTCTTTCTCTATTGAGTATTGTTATCTTCATATGAGAATCACTACCTGCCAATTTATTTATTTTCAGTTTTCTCATGTTTATGAATTTTTTTTCTTCACTAGGATTCAGAAAATATGTTGATAATCTCTTTTTTAAAATGAAGATACTTTTGAAACAGTTTAAGGAAATGAGATCCCTAGAATTTTTATGTGAACCATAAACTATACACCTAAAGCACAGTTTCTAAAACATCCTTGAATGTATCTTACACTGGGCTCCTAAATCAGGAGGACGTTTTTAAAGATAATAATAATGCACCTTGTTCTTTACATTGAGACATTGCAAGGAAACCATGTATATCAAGCTGCATTTCAGTAACAGAGAATCGAAAGTGTATATTTATAAAGATGCAAAGTGATACAATTTAAAGCAGCTCTAACACCTATCCATCTAAAATGCTTCCTACAGCTGCTAAAATGTCTTTTAAAATCCACGGATACTTTGCTCTGGAGGAATCCTAGTATCTATGAAGATACTTTAAAATACTTTCACAGTATCTATGAAACAGGATACTGAGCACCTCAGCCTGCTGAGCTAATCTCCTGCACCCTGAAATCGACTGCCTTTTCTATTTCAGTGTGACACTGGGATAGAATCAGCCTGCTTCAGCTGGTCTAGACTCGAGTTTCTCAAAGGACATATGTCATATACTCCCAGTGTCCATCACTCTAAATTTTCCTATGATCCATGCAGTGAGTAATTTCACCTATGCTTTCCCAGCCACCACTAAGGACTCCTCCCAAATATATGTCATCCTGTATGTGAGAGAGAGAAAGGTGATGGAAATATGAGCAGGTGTAAGTCCTCTTTGATGAACCATTGTGATTTCTATGTCAAATCATTTAAGGTTACCTGTGGGTAACTTTTCTTTATTCTACTCCTCTCTTGTTTAGGCTCTCTAGTTTTTCTCAAAATGATTATTTCAAGTCAATCCTTTATCTAGAACATTAATATTGCACATTTTATTTATTATGTATAATTGTCTTCTATAAAAGCAAAGACCTTCTTCTGCACTGTGACCTGGTTCCAGATCATTGCTGTGTTGTTCTGCAATTTCAGTGTAGTAGTCACTGCAGAGGAAACTAAATCCCTGCACTTTTACCTACTAGTAATATAGAAGGACAAGCTATTTCATCCTTCTGTGCCTTAATTTCTCCATCAATGCAATAAGGGTCATTAGATTTTTATCATAGGATTTTTGTGAGGACAAAATAAAGTAGGAAGATACTAGCATAGAGGTGGTGCCATATCAAATGAGTTTCTTGTCTTTCTTTGTACTTTCTGTTTGTCTGGAGGACTACATTAGCTTTTGCAAATATGCAGTCAGAGAACCTGGGTTGGGTGAACTCCCCAAAGCTAGGAATCTAGGGCCTCTATAATGAATACCTAATGAGTTAATATAAACTACAAATATTTGTTTGATTAAATTACCCTAATGGACTAATCCAGTTCACCATTGATTATATTTTTGACCAAAAATATCAAATGAATCTACCACTTAGATGATTCTCTTAAACACTTAGAACTAAGCCAGCACCAAAGCGTGACACTTCTAAATTTTGAGATTTAATAAAGACGACAGTGATTTCTATATTTGCCTCATTAAGTATATGTATGAAAGAGTGGATATATTGCCAATTTATTACCTACAGAGATCAAATAGGATGAAAAAAATGCACGGAAATTGACCAGCGGTCAATTGGACTATTTCCTAAGCAGTGTTAAAATTTTTGTTGTCATTTTGAAGTTATTGTTAAAAAATTGAAGCTATGGTTCTGTTAAAACACATCTCAGTTTGAATTTAAATCAAACTCAATATGCATTTACCATGTAAATACTGGTTTTACACGCTCTGCTGAAATCCGTTAACGCATAAAGGATATCAAGGCCCAATTTTGAAATGTGCAATTTTTATGAGATATAATGAAAATGAACACCAGAGGGCACTCATACTTAGAATCGAATCCAATGAGGACATCTTAGATTTTTACTACTCCAGTAGAAACCAAAAGGACCAATTATTGACACCTCCAAATTGTCGTATGACACAGTCTATGACTAATGTATCAGTAATAATAAACTCCTGGCAAAATGAAACTCTTAACCAAAAAAAGTCACCAATACAAAGCCCTCAAAATTTCTCATTTTGTTCCCAAATTCACATTACTGTGTTCAAAATAACCTCCCTCACCACTTCCATAATCCTCCTATATCCAAATTTCACACAACCAAAGCCAGAGTTCATATTACATTTTCTGAAGCATCAGAAGAGGTTTTTTTTTGTTGTTGTTGTTTGTTTTCTAAATATTTCCTTTTGCATCAAAAAGCTTTCCACCTTAGAATCCCACCATTACTACTACAAATAATGTGGCTTGGGATGAGAAATTTGAAAAGGCGTGATTATACTAATTAATGTAAACTGAAAGTATCACATTACATGTCTCATAATTTGAACTGAGATATATATAGAGAGAGTCAGCATTAGGTATCATTACAGGGATAGAAAAAAATACACAAAATATGGCAATCAGCCAAGTTCTTAAGGAAGTAAGTAATCAATAAGTAAATCATAAGTGTAATGATAAATCATGAGATAAGTGAAGCCTATTAAGAAGGTGAGAAGGGTAGGTCAGAGGGCAACTGAGTCACCATAACAATAGAGCTCTAGATTTAGCAACAACCAGGCTGCTGAGAATACAGACATTTTTTTCTTGAGTATGGTTGCCACAGTTAAGTGTCATGTTTCCTGCTGGATTCTCTGACCCCATACTCTACTAAATCTTCCTCCTACTTTACTGGTTATTTGTTCTTCATCTATTTTGCTAGTATATCCTAGCTACCTAGCATATCTGGTTTGCTGGAATATCCCACTGTATCAGGCTGTAAAAAGTGAAGATTTTCAGGGCTTGGTCAAGGACTGGATTCCTTTCTATCTAAATTCCATTCCCCAGAGAGCCTATTCACCTGAATGGATTTAAATGCCATGGGTATCATGAGGAAGCCAATTTGTATTTCTGGGGTAAATCTTTTCTCTGAGCGAGAAACATACATACCCAACTGCTTTCTTAGTATCTATGCTTGGAAGTACCATATTAATATCCAAATGAATATGTTCCAAGAAAAATATGTGATCCCTTAGTCAATGTTTTCATGTCCCCATTTCAAACTCATGATCTTTCTGGTCTCCTCTTCTTGGAGGGAAGCATTTGCTACCTTCCATCTCTTCTATCCTCCTGAGTTGATTGAACACAAAATCCTTGATTTATATCCTAAACGTCCCTCAAATCAGTCCACTTTACTTCTCCTTTCTTCTAGTTTCCCATGTCAATATCTTCTTTTGCCTGATGTACTAATATACCAACCTTGTTTCAGTATCAGTACTCTTTTCTCTACTCCTAACTCATCAACATATAGTAGCTTGAATCATATGTAGTAAATATATATCCCATTATGTCAGTCTACTAAATAAAACATTTCTGTGGCTTTCTTTTGCATTTAAAATGAAATAAAACTCTCTTGTCATGACCTATATGGTCCTACATGATTTCCCTACACACACAATTCTGACCTCATTCTCTCCCACTTAGTTGCTCATTATAGTCCAGCCACATTGTGATTCTTTCAGTTTCTGGAACACTTCAAGGCATTTGCACAAGCTCTTCTGTAGACTGTAAAACTCTTGCCCTAGAATTTAGGATTGCTGGCTCCTTAGCATCCTTTGGAGCTCAGTTTAGAAAAGTCATCCTTCAGAGATGCATTTCCTGACCACTCTATCTAAAATTCTTCAGATTAACCACAATCACAACATTCTATTTATTTTCTTCAAAATAGTTACCATAATTATAACTTAGCTATTTGTTTGCTTATTTGTTTCTATTATACTTACCCCAGCTTTCTTGAGACCGTAAGCTCCAAGAAGCTCTGTCTTATTCATCACTGTGTAGCCAATACCAAATGGGGTACTGAGAATGTAATATCTACAGTGTAGTTCCTAGGAAATATATCAGCACATTGTAGGTAATCAGTAATGTTGATAAGATCATAGAATTTTGTATCTGGAACATGTTTAAGTCCTACCTCTAGAACATGTTTAACTCTCCAGAACATCTTTTCTTGAAATCATTTCTGAGAGAAATTTCTTCTGAAGGTTTTCATTTATTAAAAACAAAACAAAACAAAACAAAAAAACCCCACAAAACTATATGATTTAATGGTCGTGTTCTGCAATGATTTCTTTCTGTATAACATTGAACTAATATTGTCTACTTTATTGGCTCGAAGGGAGAATAAAATGATCATTTAATTTGAGTTGAGAATGGTACTAACTACACAAAATAAGCATTCAATAAATATCTGCCGTGATGATGATGATGATGATGATGTTATTTCTTAGGAAAAATATGACAGTTTCTAGTGACTTCCCTCAAAGTAAGTTGTAGGCATCAGGGTCTGCTTCATGGATGTGCAACTTGTTGAATCATATAGAGCCTTGCACTCAGAATGGTCGTCATTGGTGTAATATTCTGCTGTCACTGTCTTGAGATTAATAATTTTGACCAATAATTTTGACCCTGAATTTTCATTTTGCATTGTGCCCCACAGATTGTTTGGTCAGTCTTCATGGGCTCAATATCAAATTCTAATTCAAAAACACTGTTTCTAAAGAAAGAAAAAAACAAGTAAAAAACCCTGCTGTTTCTAATGGCTAAAGTGATATGGGCAGGCATGCCGCAATGAAGACAATGTGTATCATATAAACAATCACTGCTTTTCTTTGTATTGGTAGCTATGAGGCTCAATATCCAAATTCATCACTTAGTTCTTACAACTGTCCTGGCACTTTATTTTATTTTTAAGATTTTATTTATTTATTTGACAGAGAGAGAGAACACAAGCAAGGGGAGCAGCAGGCAGAAGGAGAGGGAGAGGGGCGCCTGGGTGGCACAGCGGTTAAGCGTCTGCCTTCGGCTCGGGGCGTGATCCCGGCGTTATGGGATCGAGCCCCACATCAGGCTCCTCCGCTATGAGCCTGCTTCTTCCTCTCCCGCTCCCCCTGCTTGTGTTCCCTCTCTCTCTGGCTGTCTCTATCTCTGTCGAATAAATAAATAAAATCTTTAAAAAAAAAAAAAAAGGAGAAGCAGGCTCCCTGCTCAGCAGAGAGCCCGATGTGAGGCTCAATCCCAGGAGCCTGGGATCATGACCTGAGCTGAAGGCAGATGTCTAACTGACTGAGCCACCCTTACGCCCCTGCTGGCACTTTAAATAAAACATTTCTGTGTGCCAATTCCACCATAAGCCTTTTCTTATTCTACTATTATCTCCACGTTAACTTGTTTTTTTTTTCATATTATGTTTTATGTTACTATATGCTTTTATGAAAGCTTTCTTTAAGGCTCCTTGGAATGAGGCAATTAAAAAAAAAACGTTGATTAGTATGACTTTTATAATTCTTTTCATTTTAAGGTATATATATATATAAAGTCATGAATCAAATATGCAAATAGGCCCATAGGAAAGATTCTAATGAGTCTGAGGTGAAGGTACATCTGTGTTCTGGTGCTGATCAATCCCCCAAAATAGTCCATGGCTTGAATGATAAAAAATAGTGAATATATTTTCTTTTAATCAGATCACTGATTTGTTTACAATATATAGACATGAGTGAAAGAACCTTGGGACTTTTCTCACCTATCTAGGACATGTACCTTTTTTTTTTTTTTTTTTAACAATAGTGACTAAGTACATGCAATGGAGCAGCTTTCCCTAGAATTTCCGTAAGAACCATGCAGCTCACCGGTGGGGCCCATGAATTTTAATCTATTGTTAGGAAAGCATTGTATAACAAAATAATATTTGGTTTATGCATTATTCTAAAGGATATTATTACGTATCTAGTATTTTTTAAAGCAAGGATTAGCAAACTTTTTCTTTCTTTTTTTTAAAGTTTTTATTTATTTATTTGACAGGGGGTGGGGAACACCAGCACAAGTAGGGGAAGGGGCAGAGGGAGAGGGAGAAGCAGGCTCCCCACTGAGCAGGGAACCTGGTGCTGCTGGATCCCTGGATCCTGGGACCATGACCTGAGCCAGAGACAGATGCTTAACCTACTGAGCCACCCCGGCACCCCAGTAACCTTTTCCATAAAAGTTTAGATAGTAAATATTTAAGGTTTTGTTCCATACTGCCACTGTCTCAACTACTCAGCTCTGCTATTGAAGGATAAAAGCAGCCATACACAATATATGAATGAAAGGAAATGATTGTGTCCCAATAAAACTTTAGAAAAACAGATGCAGGAACAATGAATCATGGTTTGCATTGAATGATTAATTAATCACCCCTCTATTAAAGGATTTATATTACCATGCAAAGCAAGAATATGAAGTAAAGAATATCAAAGGCAAGTAGAACTTAGAGATCTTTGGTGTTCTTGACACGAGTCATCTGAGTAGGATACGTATGTACATATGTCTATTTTCACAATAGCCATAGCTCAGAACAAATTTGGGACTCCTAATTTGGAGTTGAAAATGGAATCAATTTGTGAACCACTCAAGAAAATCCATTTCACTACTTTATAGTAAAGCTATATTTGGGGCAGAAAACACTATTACCCAGCTTGATGACACATCTCATTAACCAAAATTGGCTAGAATGAATTTGTCCAATTTAAAAAATCAACTGTACCAAGGAAAGATAAAGACTGATTACTTTTGAATCTCCAAAGAGAAGTTTCAGGTTAAAATCAATTCAATGTAATTTATAGTTATATCTTGTTTATTCCTTATTTGCATATATTCAGTTGGAAACAGTGGCAACACATTTAAAACTATTTTCATGGCAAAGATGAGGGAAAATGATGCCCATATTGATAATGTAAGGTTACGATGTGACATGGTTACTGCAGTTGCATAGGTCATGAGAAATAAAGCCAAGAAATGCAAAGTAAGTGCAATTTTACCATTTTTTTTTTCCTATGAAGGAGGTTTTGGTTTGGATTGGCATGGCTTCATGTCTGAACTGGCAAATGAAAGAATCGACGAGATCTTAATGATATTTCAAGAGACAGAAATGACAGAGGACTATATGGAAAGTGAGGGTCAATTGACAGGGAAGCATGTGAGGAAGAGTTGGCTCGATTATGTCAAAGCTGATAAATGCCTTTATTTCACAAGAAAGCACTTGGCTTACGACTGACCAGTTTCCCTAAAATTGTTTTCTGAATTCTTTGTGTTTTAATTATTTAAAGAAATGACCTGATTCTTAGCAAGCTTTTCTTGACAAAAACGTTCTTCCAGCTTTCCAGATGTGTAACATATTTGAATTAATGGTTCTTATTCAAGAAGTAACCCAGTGCCTATTGTCGCTTCCAAAAGAGGAGTGTGTGTGTGTGTGTGTGTGTGTGTGTGTGTGTCTGTACATGTGGGGGGTAAAGGGAAATGTAGAAAAAAAATTCTAAAGATAGGGGAAAAAATAAGTGATTTTTTTAGATTCTAACAGCATAATCTCAGAGATTATATCTGTCACTACAGTTTTGTCCCATAGATGTTCTATCAGTGACTTCAAGGTTGACACAATCTTCTTTCACAGAGCTTGAAACTCACACAAGGTGTCTACTGCAGAACACACATTGGAAAACATATTTTTATCGACTCTAAACAATAACAACAAGAAAACAAATAAACAAAGCAAAATAAAAAACCACCTGGTAACTTTCTTTGATAGAAAAATGTATATTTAAAAGTAAATCTCCCAATTCTGTTCCTCAAGCATGGGATCCCAAAATAAGTCTCAGAATTTTCTCTCCTTCTGTGCTCCATTTCAGTAGATTTTTACTCAGCCAGCAAAATCTCTGCAGCTTTTTTTTTTTTTTAATCTCTTTCCCTTTAGTGGTCTCTAGTCAAAGATACTCCACTCAGAATAATCCATGAATTCACACTCTAATTCCAAAAATCTTTCTACAACATGATTGAATCTCAAGGTCCTTGAAGGACCCCACAATCACAATCCCAAATCTGTGACTAAATGTTTAGCTTTTATATTCAACAGACTGTAGTTATAAGGCTATTGTCTGTTTCACTCATTAACGTAAACCCTCCCTTATGATCTCATGCCTTTCCAACATTTTCAGATTTCTCTTCGATATTGTACTATTATTTATAACCTATTCCAGAAAACCAGCTGATAGAGGGGTAAATGTTTAAATAAATACTTGGTGTCGTTGAAAATTTATGGTGAAATGGAACCACTTTGCACCATTATTCAATTAAATAGAATTTATATTTCTGCATGTTTGAAACAGGAATCAACCAGTCATCTTTGTTTTTTAACTCAACTGCTAAGTTTATTCCTTACATTTCCTTCTGAAAACACCTATATACTTAGACCAAGCAGGACAGTTTTGTTTAGTAAATAACAATAAAATGAAATTGTGTATGTGTGTGTGTGTGTGTGTGTGTGTGTGTGTGTGTGTGTGTTTATAGAAAGTAGCCTAGGATATGCAATGGTAAATTATTTCCTGATGAGGCAAGCATTAACGTTTGTCATTTAAATCTTGACCTGCCCTATTTGTGATTGAGAGTTTAAAAATTTTTTTGCAAGATAAGACAGTAATACCATCTTACTACGTTAAAGACACCTATTAGTCATGTCCGAGGCAAATTGGGATTTATGACTCAGACATAATTCTTCCAAATATGCCTGCTGTTCATAAAAAGGCAGAGATCTATGACTCAAAAATAACACCAAGACAGAAATAATTTTGCACTTCGCTTTGCCACATTGACTTTCCTCTGGAATGTATGGCAAAATCTCCACGTTTTATGAATAGGCTCTTTTCAATACTACAGATGTATATTTCCAACTTCTAAATCAAGCAAATCCCTGAGACAAATAAAACAAATGATCAACTCTGGCACAGGCAAGGGGATATGTATATATAAGAACTATGCATGAAAGATTGATGCGGACCCACACATACTTTTAAATGCCCCACTGCTGATGTTGACTGTGCTTTAAAGAGAAGGTTAAGAATGTCACGTATCACTTGAAAATGATTAAGTTGTTCTATTCATCTGACAGAGTCTCATTCCATATGATCAATTGTGGAGGAACAGCATAAAATTTTTGAGGGGAGGTGGAGAAGATACGGACAGAATGCAGCACAGAGAAAATAAGTACTTTTCCCTCAAATCTGTACAAATATTGCCAAGAGTATGGCAAATCATCATGCTTTGTGTACACTGGTTGCTCAAGGTAACTTAAATAAAGATTCCAAATTTCATTAAGGATGGCAGCAATGTGATCCTCTTTTCTCTGAGGACTATCAAATCTTTCAACTTAAATATTTTGGGATTTTAGCAGGTATCAAAGATGGAAATGAAATATGGTCTCCAAGATACATTTTTGCCCTTGAAGAATGATCAGAGTTCTACTTCTGTTTATAAATTAAAAGCAAATAGATTCTCTAAACTCCAGTGGCAATAACTCTGTCATCACCCTGGTCCGCCTTTTTAAATCATCTGTAAGAATCAATGACACCTGTTTTTCTCCCAGTGAAACATAAGCATCGTATTAGGTGAATATTAAAATATGGATCTTAAAAGACACACATTTTATTATAACTAAATGATTTACTTAATATCCCATGCCAGGAATTGTCCAAAAGGGATTATTACATTAAAAAGAAAAACAACATGCACTTATAATGTTGTTGAAAACTATCACCATTGCTAATTAGGCAAATTAATGTTATACTCTCAGTATGTTTCAAAATAAGAAATTTCTTCTTATTCCAAGAGTCCTAGGAAAGAATCCATGTTTTTTAAAAAAGTGATATTTGTTTTCTGAACACTCTTCTCTCCTATGTTGTGGTAGAGAGCCTCAAACAGTTGTATTTTTATCTTTAATTTCCCTCAAATTTTTCCAGGAAGTTTAAAAATTGGGTCAGATGAACAATCAGGCCTATGAGGGAAGGTCTTTCTCTGAATAAGGAGAGTAGACGGATTCAGTTCATGTTACTTGCTGCGCAATATCCAGCTTGCCTCTGTCAAAGTGTGGATTGAAATTTAATTTGATTTTAACACTGGATATCATATATTGGAAATATGATTGTCACCTGATGTTTATTCCCCCCAGTTCTTGCTTACAGATCCCTCATTTTGTCTGGGTTGACTGTGTGCCCAAGCCACATATAATGAATATGGTATCATATTATGTCTCCATCAATAATGACAGTCCTGTCAATCACCTGTCAGTTTTTTAATTTACCCAACTCCTCAGTAGCTTGATAGGAGGGTAACCCAGATAAAGTCAATGAGATAGTGGGGAATTCTGTTGGGGACATCCTAGAAAAGAATGTATTTTTCTAGTAAAAAGGGACAGATGATAATTGGTGATATTTCTTCTCTTCTTTCTTCCTGGAACCTGAACATGATGCCTGGAGTTGCAGGGTCCATATTTTGACCATGAGGTCACATGCATTAGATCAAAACACAACATGGAAGAGTCAGTAGCCAGAAAAAAGTCTTTGTGCCCTGATGACATTCTTCGCAGCTACACTGTTGACAGCAACCATGATCTCTAGATTTTTTTTTAAAGTGACAAAAATAAACCTTTACTAATTTAAGCCCATTACTTTGCTGTTATAAGCATTCCTGGCCTTTGGTTAGAAACTGAAACACAACGAACTTTACATAAACATAGTTATCTGAGGATGAAAGATAATGGTGATCTTTAACATGGGTATGGCAACTTATATAATATTCTTTTGGGGTCTTGAGGTGCCTGGGGGCTCAGTGGGTTAAGCGTCTGACTCTTGGTGTCGGCTCAGGTCATGATCTCAGGGTCCTGAGATGGAGCACCCCCTCCCCAGGCTCTGCACTCAGCAGGAGTCTGCTGGAGGTTCTTTCTCCTCCTCTGCCTCTGCCACTCCCCTCTGCCCCCATGTGCTCTCAATTTCTCTCTACTTAAATAAAATCTTAAAAAAAAATTATTTTGGGTTCTTGGACCCAATTCTAATGTGTGTGTCACCAAGCAATTCTTGGATACCAGCAGGGTATCTGAGAATTCAACTCAATTCTTACATTATATACCTGAAGATAGCCTCAGATTCCCCCAGGTCAAGGCTTCTGTCTTACAAGCTGCCGCCCCCTGCCTTCATTCGCCAGCCTAAGCCCAGGTTGTTCCCTGAGGTTCTGACTGACTAGCTATAAATCTGAGGTTCCCACCATCTCCTCCTGGGGTTCAGTTAATTTGCAACAGCAGCTCACAGAACTCAGCGAAATATTTTGTTTACTAGACTACCAGTTTACTATAAAAGGAGATATAACTCAGGTATAGCCAGATGGAAGAAATGCATAAGGCAAAGTATGAGAAAAGGGTACAAAGCGTTCATGCCTGTTCCGGCTTTTCCACCACCCCTCAGACTCCACAGGCTCATCACACACGCTCTCCGAACCCTGTCCTCCCGGATTGCGTGCAGGCTTCATTACTTACGTATAGCTGATTCAGTCTTCGGCCACTGGTGATTGATTCGACCTACAGCCTTTCTTGCCTTCAGCAGAGATCAAGGGGTGGGACTGAAAGTTCCAACCCGCTAATCACAGGGTTGGCTCCCCAGGTAACCAGTCCCCACCCTTAGGTGCTTTTCAAAGGTCACCTCATTAATATAACAAAAGGACACTTTTTAACACTCCTTTCCCTTAAGAAATTCTAAGGAATTGGGAGTTGTGAGCCAGGAACCATAGAGAAGACCAAATACATATGTGAAATACATATTTGGATATAAAGAATATATATTTGGTCATTGGAATGATCAAATGTATATATATATGTGTATATATGTATTTCTTATAAATCACAATATTACACATGTAAATAGAAAATAACTGTTTTGCTGCTACTTGTCTCTGTCAAATATTAAATCGATATGCAAAATTAAATTTTCTATTTAAAACAAAAATAAATTATAACAGTGTGTCAAGAACATACTTATTATAGGAATTAAAAATGAGTTAAGATTGGATATACAAAGTGAATGACTTTCAAACAAACAAAAAAACAAAGCAAAAACTCTGTGACACTTGGTTTATCCTGACCTTAGATGAGAGAGAACAGGGTAGACACCATTAGTATCTCCTTACTTCTGAGTTTTATTTTTATTTTTATATATATTTTTAAGATTTTTATTTATTTATTTGTCAGAGAGAGAGAGAAAGAGGGACAGAGTTAGAGAGAGAAAGAGCACAAGTAGGGGGAGCAGCAGGCAGAGGGAGAAGCAGGCTCCCTGCTGAGCAGGAGCCTGATGCAGGACTTGATCCCAGGATCCTGGGATCATGACCTGCGCTGAAGGCAGCTGCTTAACTGACTGAGCCACCCAGGAGTCCCTATCCTTACTTCTGAGTTTCAATAATCAGCTAGAAGCTTTTTCTATATAAATACAAAAGGAAAAAGGAAGGAATATTATACCGTATTATTTTGTGCATAAGATAAACAAGTGTAATATGGTATTTCTCTTTTTTTCAAGGATATTTTTGGGGAAAAAATGAACTATTCAGGTTTTTTCCCCTAAGGGAAACTTTTTCATGTAAATATAATGCACCATAGACCAGACTCTAGTCTGTAATTATAAGTTGTGAATATACAGCCATAATCTACTGTCTTTGCAAAAAACATAAACTCTAAAAATAAATATCAGATCAGTAAATGTATGGTATACAACCAGTGATAAATACAGCGCATGTACTAGTAAATAAGTCCTATACCATATTTGTGGTATGAGAAAAAATGAGAATTGTGAATATTGTACAATATTGGTAACTCAAGAACTATCCCCAATAAAAATATATTTTTACTGTATTTTTATGCAGCACATACAGTCTACACAAAAATATCATTTATTTATTTTTATTTTTTTATTCTTTTTCTTTTTTTTGTCTTTTAAGATTTTATTTATTTATTTGACAAAGAGAGAGACATATCCAGCGAGAATAGGAACACAAGCAGGGGGAGTGGGAGAGGAAGAAGCAGGCTCCTAGTGAAGGAGCCTGATGTGGGGCTTGAACCCAGAGCACCAGGATCACGCCCTGAGCCGAAGGCAGACGCTCAAGTACTGCGCCACCCAGGCGTCCCTCTATTCTTTTTCTTTTAAGATTTTATTTACTAATTTGAGAGAAAGAGAGAGATAGCAAGAGAGAGCACAAGGAGGGGGAGGGGAAGAAGGAGAGGCAGGCTCCTTGCTGAGCAGGGAGCCCCATGTGGGGCTCAATCTCAGGACCCTGGGATCATGACCTGAGCTGAAGGCAACCACTTAACCAACAGAGCCACCCAGGCGCCCCCAAAATATCATTTAACTTGGTAAAAATCAAGGTACCGAGGTTGCATAATTGTTATATAGTCATAATGAGGAGTCATCAAGACCACCCCTAGATTTGATGATTTGATAAGAGGACTCAGTACTCAACATATTATTGTACTCACGGCTACGATTTATACAGTAAAAAACAAAACAAAACAAAAAACCAAAAAAACAAAAACAAAAACAAAAACAAAGCAAAATGAACAAAAGGGAAAGGCACATTGGGTAATGTTCAGAAGTCAGTCATAAGCTTCCCAAAGTCATTTCCCAGTGAAGTCACACAGGACACTCTTATTAATTTCCCCTATTGCAAGGAGCAATGGGGAGTAGTGGCAACAGGGTGTAAAATGTTGTATACCAGGGAGGCACACTGAGGCTCAGTACCCAGGGTTTTCACTGGGGGTTGACCACAGGTACCGTAGGTGTACCAACATTCCAGACTCCCAGAAGGAAAGCAAATGTTCGGTATCATCCACAGTGTTTGTATAGACAGTTTAGCCATACTGAGTCTTTCTTACCTGTTCTGGGAATAATTAGAACCCTCAGAAGTTCAAGTCCCAGGGAACCAGCCAAGGACCAAACCTGTAAGTAGGCCTGTCAAAGAACAATCAAGCCAGGTCTGTTAAATCTTTTCTGTACAATAGCCAAACAAATACCTAAAAGCAAAATCTAAAGCATGAATTTTTAAGAGAAATTCCAATACCATTTCCATACGTGTAATAAATCATGTGTATTTTGAATATTTGGACACTAGGTTCCAAAAAAACTGAATTAATACCAACAGTACCCTGTATCCAATTACTATCATAGCAATACATCGAAAAGCCAACATGTAAAAATATATCATGAAAGTTTTAGTCTTCACCATAAAAACCTAGAAAGTTCTCATCTTAAAACAACATAATTATCTTTAATAGCTAGACGTCAAAATGACTCACTTCTTTTCATTACTCTTTGGTAACTCTATTTATTAACACTTTCTTGTGTTATAACCACACATTTCATTGAGTCAATAAAATCATAAATATTATTTGCTATTAGATAAGCCAATTTATTTATTCATTTATTTATTTATTTATTTATTTATTTATTTATTTATTTAAGAGGGAGGGAGAGAGAGAGAGTGTTCAGGAGCAGAGGGAAGGAGCAGAATCAGATTGCCCTCTGAGCAGGGAGCCCAACATGGGACTCAATCCCAGGATCATGACCTGAGAGGTAGGCAGATGCTTAACTGACTGAGCCACCCAGGCACCCTAGATAAACCAAATTTACCTCTGTGTTACTTCTTAAAACACATCTTAAAACATCTTCTATTGTGAGATATAATTTACACATACACCATTGACCCATTTAAACTATACATTTTAGTGGTTTTTCATATATTTACAGAGTTCTGCAACCATTACAACAATTTTAAATAATTTCCTCACCCCAAAAGATCCTCATGCCAATCAGTAGCCTTTACCCGTTATCTCCCCAGTGTCCAAACGCCTAGACAACCAGCAATCACTAATCTACTTTCTGTCTTCGTAGATTTACCTATTCTGGGCATTTCATGTAAACTGAATTACACAGTTCAGTGTCTTTTGTGTTTGGGTTCTCTCCCTTAGCATAATGATTTTAAGGTTCAGATGTAGACGTACCGTATTCTTTTGTAATGCTAAATAAAATTCCATCGTAAGAATATGCTACGTTTTATTTATCCATTAGTTGGGTTATTTTTACTTTTTGGTGAGTATCATCGATGCTACTATGAACATTTCTGTGCATGTTTTTGTGGTGATGTGTATTTTCATTTCTTGAGTATTTGTGGATCATATGGTAACTTTATTAAGAACGTTCTGAGGAACTGCCAAATTGTGTTACAAAACCATTTTATATTCCCACCAGTTGTGTATGAAGTTTGCAATTTCTCTGAATCCTCACCCTTACTGGTTACCTGTCTTTTCTTTATAGCTATCCTAGTGGGTGTAAAATATTATTTCATTGGGCTTTGGTTTGCGTTTTTCTGACTGCTAATGATGTTGGACCGTTTTTCATATGTCTATTGGCTATCTGTATACCAACTTTGGAGAAATATTTTTTCTGATTCCATGAGTTGTCCTTTGACTTTCTTAATGGTGTCCTTTCAAGTACAAAAATTTTAATTTTGACAGTTTATCTTTCTTTCTCCCTTTTTATTTTACAGGTAATTTTAGTATCATATCTAATAAGGCTCATTGCCTAACCCAAGATCACAAAGAGTTATTTCTATGTTTTCTTCTAAGAGCTTTATTGTTTTGCACTTTACTTTGAGGTATATATCCGTTTTGACTTTGTTTGTGTATGATGTGAAATAATTTTTTGTATGCCTGTTAAGATTCTTTTGCATATGGATATCCAGATGTCCCAGCATCAGTGGTTGAAAAGACTATTCTTATCCCATTGAATTGTGGAGCACTCTTGTCAAAAATCAATTGACAGTATACGTAAGGCTTATTTCTAACTCTCAATTCTACTTTTTGGTCTCTATGTCTATCCTCCTACCAGCACCAAACTGTCTTAAATACTGTAGTACTATCATAAAGTTTAAAGTCAGCAAGTGCATATTTTTCAACTTTGTTCTTTTTCAAAATTGTTTTGACTCTTCGGGGTATCTTACATGTCCCTATCATTATTAGGATCTACTTGTTGGATTCTGCAAAAACACGCCAGTAGTAATTTTGATGGGTTGTAGATTTAATCTGTAGATCAGTTCAAAGTGTTGTGTACCCTGCAATCTGGCTGAACTCATTTATTAGTTGCAATGGTTTTATAGTAAATTCCTTAGGATTTTCTATATACAAGACCTTGTCATCCGAAAATAGAGGTAGATTTGCATCCTCCTGTCCAATTTGGATGACCTTCCTACTTTGTCTGACCTGGCTGCCCTAGGTAGGACCTCCAATACAATGTTGATTAGAAGTGGTCAGAGTGGCCATCTTTGCCTTACTGCTGTATTCAGAGGGAAAGCATTTAGGCTTTCACATTGAGTGTGGTATTAGCAGGTTTTTCATAAATGTCCCTTGTTAAGTTGAGGAATTTTTCTTTTATTCCAATTGTGTTTTAATCATAAAGAGCTGTTATATTTTGTCAAATGCTTTTCCTTCACCTATATCCCCCTTTATTTTATTGGTGTTGCATATGACATTATTGATTTTCACATGTTAAAACAATCTTTCATTCTTCAGATAAATTCCATTTGGTATTTAATCCTTTTTAATATGTTGCTGTGGATTTGAGTATTTTTGTGTCCATTTTCATAAGAGACATTGGCCTGTACTTTTGTTTCATGTTCATTTGTCTGGTTTTGGTATGAGTCATACTGGTTATATAGAATGAGTCGAAAAGTGTTACCTCCTCTTATATTTTTGAAAGATTTGGGGAAATATCTTTATTAGTTCTTGTTCAAAGGTTTGGTAAAATTTACCAAAGGAGCCATCTGGGCTTGGACTGTCTTTTGTGGGGATTTTTTAAAAAATAATTACTAACTCAATCTGTTTACTTATTTGAGGCCTGTTCAGATTTTCTATGTTCTGCTCAGATTTTCTAATTCTTCCTGAGGCAGTTTCAGTAGTGTGTGTATTTCTGTAAATGAGTTCATGTCATCTCGGTGATCTACTTTGTTGTCTGATGGTTGGCATACAGCTGTCTCATCCTGTTATTATGATTTTTATTTGCATACCATCAGTGGTGACTTCCCTCATTTCATTCTTTCTAAAGATTTACAAACTTTGTTGACCCTTTCAAAAAACCAACGTTTGGTCTTATTGATTTTTTCAATTGTTCTTCTATTCTCTAGTTCACTAATTTCTGATCTAATCTTAATAATTGCATTGCTTTTGCATACATGGTGTTGCATGTTAAGGTAGCATGCTAGTTTTAAAAGAGTTTGCTCTTTTTATTCATAGTCATTTATAGTGGAAGGTTGGGGTATTGATTTAAGAATTTTTCTTCTTTAGGGATGCCTGGGTGTCTCAGTTGGTTAAGTGTCCAACTCTAGATTTGGCTTGCACATCCCCATCTCAGGGTTGTGAGATCAAGCCCCATGTAGGGCTCTGCTCAGGGCATGGAGCCTGCTTAAGATTCTCTTTCTCTCTCTACCTCTTCGACTCCCCCGTCTCTCTCCTTCTCAAAAAAAAAAAAAAAAAAAAACTTCATTAATATAAATGGTCACTACTACAAATTTCTCTTTAAATGCTGCTTTACCTGCATCCTCTAAGCTTTGCTATTTTGTGTTTCCATTTTAACCCATTTCACACTATTTTCTAATTCCTCTTATGATTTCTTTGTTGAGTCATTGGATTTTTATTTATTTTTATTTTTTAAAATGATTTTATTTATTTATTTGACAGAGAGAGAGAGCACAAGCAGTCAGAGTGCAGGCAGAGGGAGAGAGAGGAGGAGAAGCAGGTTCCCTGCTGAGTAGAGAGCCTGACCCAGGGCTCCATCCCAGGGACCTGGGATCATGACCTGAGCCAAAGACAGACACTTAACTGACTGAGCCACCTAGGTGCCCCGAGTAATTGGATTTTTAAGGGTGCATTGTTTAACTTCCACATATTTGTGAAATTCTCAAATTTCTCTTTGTTACTATTTCTAATTTCATTCCATTGTGGCCACAGAACTTCACATGAATTTATTGTGACTTGTTTTATTACTTATCCTGGAGAATTTTCTTATGAGTGCTTGAGAAGACTGTATTAGGCCTTTGTGTATGAAGCAACAAAGATCAAAACCAAAAGTTTTTTTTTTTCTTTTAAACAAAGAAGGGACAGAAGTAAGAATAATAATTGTATTAAATTCCAGAAAAATGTGCAATGAGAGGAAGAGAAAGATTATTGGGCAATTGGGCAGGTGAGAGTTCTATGAATCTTGGATGTAATCATGGTTTTTGATGATACTAATCTGTGTCTGCCGAGAAGGATAATATGATGTCATTATTGGAGATTGACTAGAAAAGCAGGTCAGTTGGGTGGTTTTTCTGGAGATTTTGTTTGCCTGTAAAACACATTTAACAACTGAATGGTGAAACCACTGGAAATTTCCACCACCTGATTTGACTAGAGTGGGAAGCTCAGACAGTGATTCCTAATAATACAGGGACTCAGTGCCAAAGATTTCTATTTCCATGTGGAGTGTTTCATAACCATACAGCAGGGAACCAAAGAGAGCTAACCTTTCAAAACCTGGTAGAAAGGAGCAGACCTTCTTGACTAATAGGAAACACCTATTGGCCTTTAACAAGAAATGGGTCACTTTTTATGAGGTGACAATGCTGTTTCAATATTGATTTCCTTAAGTCTTTTGGTGTAACAGTTTGGTGTATTCATATGTATTAAGGATCATATTGGATGTTCTGAACCTTGGGTACTGAAATATCAATAATCTCTGGATATATTGTTTGCCATTGCTTTAAAGTTTCATTACAAGCACTATTTGATCCTCCCTATCAAAATAGTAAATACTGGTGTGCAGAAGTTTATGGTAACCCATCATCCAGAAGTTCATTCTAGGCCACCAATTACTGCTACATTTATGGCCTTCAATTAGCAAGACTGTGGTGTGGGGGAAGGAAGGGTACAAGAGTGGTTGGAGGAAAGCTGACTTAGACTTTGAAGGCAGATCCGTTTCCTTTTTTTTTTTTTTTTTTTGTCTTAAATTTTTTTTTATTTGAGTATAGCTGACAATGTTAAATTAGTTTTAGGTGTACAACCTAGTGATTTGACAAGTTTCTACATTATGCTATGATCACAAGTGTAGTTACCATCTGTCACCATACAATGCTATTTCAATATCGTATCATAGGTTATATTCCTTATGCTGTTCCTTTCATTACTGTGTCTTATTCATTCCATTACTGGAAGCCTGTATCTCCTGTTCTTCACACATTTTGCCAATCTCTCTACATCCCTGGCAACTATCAGTCTGTTCTCTTATTTATAGGTCTGATTCTGTTTTTTGTTTTTTATTCATTTTTATTTAGATTCCACATATGAGTGAAATCATATGGTATTTGCCTTTTTCACTCTAACTTATTTCACATAACACTCACTAGGTCCATTCATGTTCTTGCAAATGCCATCATCTCATCCTTTTTTATGGCTGTGTAATATGCATATTATATATATATATATCCATTTATATTTAATATCCATATATATATCCATTTATATTTAATATCCATATATGTATTCCTTATCCATTTCTCTGTTGATGAACACTTAGAATGCTCCCATATCTTGTCTATTATAAACTGCTACAATAGACACAGGAGTGCACATATCTTTTTGAATTAGTATTTTTGTTTTTTGTGTGTAAATACTCGGTAGTGAAATTATTGGATCATATGGTATTTCCATTTTTAATTTTTTGAGGAAATCCATACTGTTTTCCACAGTGGCTGTACCAATTTACATTCCCACTAACAGTGTACAAGGTTTCCTTTTTCTCCACATCATCACCAACACTTTTCTTTTTAGAGGTGGGGGAAGCAGGGAGAGGGGCAAAGGGAGAGAGAGAGAGAATCTTCAGCAGGTTCCCACCCAGTGCAGAGCCCAACACGGGGCTTGATCTCACAACCCTGAGATCATGACCAGAGAGGAAATCAAGAGTTGGATGCTTAACTGACTGAGCCACACAGGCATGCCATCACCAATACTTTGTATTTCTTGTCTTTTGGGTTTTATCCATTCTGACAGGGGTAAGGTAATATTTCATTGTGGTTCTGATTTGTATTTCCCTGATGATTTGTGATTTTGAGCATCTTTTCATGTATCTATTGGCCATCTGCAAGTCTTCGGAAAAATGTCTATTCAGGTCCTATGCCTAAAAAGAAAGCAGACCTACCTTTCTTTCCTCCTTCCTCCTTCCCTTCCTCCCTTCCTTCCTTCCTTTCGTCTTTCCTTCCTTCCTTCTTTCCTTCCTCCCCTCCCCTCCCCCCTCCTCTCTTCTTTCTTTCTTTCTTTCTTTCTTTCTTTCTTTCTTTCTTTCTTTCTTTTTCCTGGAACACATGTTCATAGGGAAATACACCCAGGCTCCACGATCTCAGACACCCTGAATCCTGGTCTTTGCTAAATGGAGCTAATCTTGTCTAAGATTTTAAGCACGCTGTAAATCCAGGAGTACTTAAGGAGCAACTGGATGGATAAGCTTGCAGGTAGAAAACTTCAGTGATTCTGGCTGAATGTGGAGAGAAAAAGAAGGTTTGACATGGAATATCTTTTCAGTTTATATCAAAGAAATCATTTAAGTATATTTTCAACTTTGAATAATGCCCATCTTCCTAGTAATGCTAATTCTCAGTTTATTTAAATTCCATAATCCTCCTCAAAATGAAGCAAATATAATATCTAAGCAACACAAAGAGTTATCTATTGTTGACCTCTCTTTAAGATGTACACTTGGAATGCCAGTGAAATACAATCAGTTTGCTAAGTTTGATGCATTATTTGTTACACTTATGAAAATGTGCTCTTTTTTTAGGGTGTGCAATATTTCCCTTTTTTATAGCACCTTGTAAGGTTACCTCTCCAAGAATTTCCATAGTAAATACTATGTGTGTGTTGATTGGTATATTAGTCTGTTCAAGCCGACAAAAGAGAATAGCACTGGTGGGTGGCTTAAATGACAGAAATTTATTTTCTCACAGTTCTGAAGGCTGGGAGTCTGAGAACAAGGTGCCAGCCAGGTTGGGTTCTTATGAGACCTCTCTTCCTGGTTTGCAATGGCCTCCTTTTCACTGTGTCTTCACATGGCCTATTTTCTGTGCACTCTCAGAGAGGGAGAGGGGGAGGAGGGAGCTCTGGTGTCCTTTTCTCTTCTTTTAAGCACATCGGTGCTATTGGATTAGGGCTCTACCCTTATGACCTCATTTAGCTATAATCACCTGCTAGGAGTCCTTATCTCTAAATACAGTCACATGGTGGTTAAGCCTCAACATGTGAGTATTGGGGGACACATAATTCAATTCATAATAGTATGTATAGATAGAAGCTCCTCTGTAGGTCAAGGGCTACAGTGTTTCCCAATGGCAGGGAAATAGGAAGTTCCTGATAAAATCTGGTGGAAGGAATGGAACAGATACAGAGAAAGAGTGAAATCCACAAATATGTACTAAGCTGGTAAAACAACTAAATCATAAATTTCTGAAAGCTAGGTCATGTTATTTTAAAAACATTTTCATTTAAATTAGATAATTGCACTTATACTAAAATTATATATGTAAAATGAAAGTGTTACAAGCGTAAGGGTTCTTCAGGGTAGGCAAACCTCAACTTGAGACAGCAGAATGACACAGAGGCTAAAAATGAGTCAATGTAGAATTAGTGGAAAAAATGATTTCCAGATCACAGGAGATTGATCTCTTTATTTGGACTCAATCTGGAATATTTGTTCAAGACCAGGGGAATGAACTAAGGGCAACAAGCCATTGGTCTCTTGAATGTCCCTGGTACCTGGATGGCGTTCAGTAGAAAGCTGGTGGTAAGACTGAGCTAGCCCCTTAGAGGGTGGCAAAGTCTCCCAATTGATTACAGCAGTACTGATGTGTGAAGCTCTTTAGCTAGGCTCCAATCAAAAAAGCAATCCCCTGGATCAGAAAATGCCCCCTTTTGCAGAGTTGATGGGTGATTCTCAGAATTAATGTCAACTTCCTTATAAAATTGTGCTCTGCTGGAACACTTTCCTAAGTGCTTGACCCAGGCTCTCCTTTTTGTGGGTCATTGAAAGCTTGAGTGATGGTGTGCTTTTCAATGTTTCTCTGCTTGTAAGGTATTCACAGCAAACCTTATTGCTACTGGTACATAGTCATGCCTTTTGCATGTCAGTCAGGAACAAACTAGACTATATCCAGACTAGGAAGGAGTGTGGAATGATTAAAACAAAACAAAACAACAACAACAAAAAAAAAAAAAAAGAGAGAGAGAGAGAGAGAGAGAGAGAGAGAAAGACACGTGGAATGTCTAACCTGAATTAGAGGAGACAAAATAAGGGGATGATAGCTTTAAATATGAAAGGGCTAGCATTTGCAAGAAACAACTGCTTTAGATTGCAGAACTGGGAACAGGAGTTGAAAATGAAGAGGAGGCAGTTTTCAGCTCAATTAAGGAGGAACTTTCCAATGTTAGAGTTGTTCATTAATTTAATGATCTGCTTGAAGAGTTCCTGATGTGGGATATTCTCAAGCATAGGCTAGATGACAATTTGATAGGGAAATTTGGAAGAGACTCATGGTGGATTGGAGTTTTAGCTAAGGGTCTTGGAGATTCAATTCTGTTTATTCTGAGTACTCACAGTGACTCAAAGAAGGCTAACACTTTGCATGGAAATGACCATAGGGAACTAATTAATCCAATCATTCATTGACTACTGTTCTAAGAGGTACCAGGAATGTATAGTAGACTACTAAGGATTATTTACATGCCTTTGATTAATAGGTTACATATAAAGAAATATCTGCAACCAACTTAAGGCTTGAAAATAGTGGTTTATCTCTACATATTTTAAAATTCACATGCTCAAACTGATTTGTATGAGATTTATAGTTTTTCTGGTGAAATATACAGTAAGCAAAGATAAAAACCAGTTCATCCCTTCTCTAAAACTTAACAAACACAGGATAATTGGCCATTGCATTAATATATTTCAGTTTTCCCTTTTAGTAGAGAATCTTTAAAAGCAAGAGCATATCTATTTCTTTTTGTATTTTTAGCACCCAGGCTTTTAATCAGCGCTCAATAAATGTCACTTGAATTGAACTGAATTGATCCATAATCTGTGCTATCTTCTTAACAGATATAATTTATTATATCAATATTATTAACAAAAATAAGGAAATAGAATCAGAACTACAAGCACTGCACACTTGAACAGCAAAAGTATTTTGTGTCATATAATTGGTAAAATTCAGACTCACCTACGTCAATACCGTTATTAACTCTTCAGTACTGAAAACAGCTGCGGGCTACAGAAAATAATTTACTCTGAAAAACAATGAGAAATTTCAGAAAGATTATCAGGAAAGGAGTGATTTTAGCTTAAAACCAAACAGTGGGGGCGCCGGGGTAGCACAGTCGTTAAGCGTCTGCCTTCAGCTCAGGGTGTGATCCCGGCGTTCCGGGATCGAGTCCCACATCGGGTCTTCCACTGGGAGCCTGCTTCTTCCTCTCCCACTCCCCCTGCTGTGTTCCCTCTCTCTCTGGCTGTCTCTCTGTCACATAAATAAATAAAATCTTTAAAAACAAAAACAAAAACAAACAGTGGATCCAAGGAATTATGGAACAAATATCTGAAAGCAGAATAGTTCTTGTGACTTACTCTCTGTTAATTGATATTTGGCCGCATTGTGCTATGTGTGTGTATGTGTGCTAACACCTACTGATTATTAGTAGTAGTTTTTTTTTTTTTTTCCTGCTCTTACAAACCATCAAATAATTTAGCTGTCCCTCCTGCAGAGCTGTTGCTGAACACAGAAAGTTTTCCATTGCGTTCAGTTACCATCGCAATAGAGCTGTGAGCTTGGGCATTTGTTGAATCGTCCACACTCTCAGGACAACGTACTTGGCTGGAGCATCACAGGTACATTTTTAGCAAAAGAAAATATTTCAGTGATCACGAATATTGTCCTTTTTTTTCATTGCTTTTTTTTTTAAAGTTTAAAGTTAAAAACAAAAACAGCTTACATTTTAATTGAGGCATAAGGCTATATTAAGAGAAAAAAAAACAAACCTCTATGTGAAATGTAGCTTAAAATAAATATTTGATCATTACTCAATGTTCTAAAACTCCTGATGAGATGTGGCAATTTATTTAGAGTCAGTACAAAAATGCAAGTAAAACCTCCTATTCCAGAAACTAAGATAAAGATACAAGGAATAAATAAGCTTGTTTTTGTTTTCTTAACACCTTTTTCCTACACAAATGAGAAAGATTGTTTTTGGCATTTTTTTCTTTCCAAGTTCCTTCTCATTTTTTAGCTAAGCAAATCTCTGGTAGCCAGGCAACTACTTGCTGGCCACGTTGGACTGTGCATATTCCTGCACAGGGACTTAAGAGAATCAAACAGGTGGCTTTCCCATTGGTGAGTGTATTATTTGCTGCTACTGCCATAACAAAATGCCGTAGACTGGGTATTTTAAACAACAGAAGCCTTTTTTCACAGTGCTGAAGCCTAGAAGTCTGAGATCAGGGTATGAACAAGTTTGATTTCTTGCTGAGGTCACTCTCCTTGGCTTGCAGATGCCCACGTTCTCACTGTATCTCAAATGGTCTTTCCTCTGTGTACTCGTCTGTCCCATGGCTCTGGGCATCCACATCTCTTAAAACGACACCAGTCAGTTGGATTAGGGCCCACCCTAAAGACTTTGTTTTAACCTAATCATTTCTTTAAAGGCTCTATCTCCAATGCAGTCACGTTCTGAGGTACTGAGGGTTAGGGCTTCAACACAGGAATTTTGTGGGGACACAGTTCAGCTTGTAACAGTGAGCTACCATATTTAAGAAGGAGAAATCTGGTTAATTATTATGTTTAATACTTTTTTATAAATGTAAAATTGTACACTTTTGGCCATGAGCTAGAAAGTCTCCGGGATTATGAAGACTGAGGTAAGAAAGCTAAAATAACAATTTGGAAAGTACCCTAAAAGTGATCAATGGAGGAGAAAGTATCCTTACCATTTTAGATGTCATGAATCAGGTGAAGTATATTAGAAATAATTGGATTTGTGTCACATGACATTTTTAGATCTTTATACCACCTCCTTGACTTAATTTTGTTATATGATGTTTTCAGTTATTAAAACTTTTTCCAAACAATGTAATTATACATCCAATAAGAGAGAAAGGTATACAATGTCCAATACTTCAAATATCCCCAGGCTTTTAAAGAATAACAGCACATACAAACATCTAAGAAACTAAAATCAATTACTTGAAAAAATGTAAGAAAGACATGCTTCGAGGGCATTATTAAATCAAGCCTACTATATTGATATCAGGAATCCCATCAGATAAGAAAGTCACAAGGGTGTGTGTTCCAACAAGATAAAACCTAAGAATGTTAGAAGATAAGTATAGGTCTTATATTTCAGAATCTAAGACAGTCTATCCCAATTACTGGCTGCTTTATTCTCCTTTGAATACAATAGGAATCCACAAAAGTGGGGAACACAGCATTCACCTCATTTTGTCCCACACTAGGAACAGATGAATAGGAATGCCAAAAGCAATGAGAAGGAAAATTACACAACATGCCCCTTATGAATATCTGTAAAACTGCCCAGCGTCTTGGAGCACACATAAGTGAAATATAATGAGTAGGAACAAACAATACATATACAATCTCATGAATATGCCATTTGGGAAGGTGGAAAGGGTTTCAAAGCTGGAAACAGCATTGGCTTGACCCTGCTTCCCCTCAAACGACAGTTCTACTTCTTCCCTACCATATATGATAGCATTTCTTATTTGCAAACACATGGTGTACACCCACTATCTCTGTTTTTAAAAAATGCTTATTTTGCAAAAGTCATTATCGTACATGTCCATACACAAAGAAAAATTATTCAAATAATACAGTACTGTATCATACATAAAATCTAAGCTTCCCACCTTCCCTCCCTTCATGTCAACCTCAGAGGAATTTTTCTGCATTTTAAAATGTATTGTATATATGTCTAGATAGGTCTGAATAATCTCTTTATAACCCTATTTCTTAAAATGGCAAACGTGTACAAAATATATTGACTTATTTTGAAAGGAAGGAAATTCAGCACACTTACACTCCCCATAACTTTTTCCCAGTTTTTAGTACCCTCAAATACAGTTTATTACATAGGATATCCATATGCACATATCTGCATCTATAAATAAATGTTTTCGTATTGCTCTCAGTGGATATATTTATGTATTTTCAGATTTACTAAACTTTTTCCTGGTACATATGAGAAATGTTCCCAATTCTTGACCTCACCCTATATCAGTGACCTTATTATGTGAATTTGTAGTTACTCTTGTCAGGAGATGGCATATATCCCTCCAAATCTTGAATCTGGGTCTGGACGCTCTATGGTCCATAGAATGTGGTAGAATTTATGGTGTGCCAGTTTGGAGTGTAGATCTCAAAGTTTTGTGCTTTCCTGATATTTCTTTTGGACAAGAAGTTCATCATGAGAGTAAGTCTGGCAAACATGCTGGATATGAAGGACCTTGTGGAGAAGAGCTCAGTTGTCCCAGGTGACACTATATCTGACCAGCTTAGAGTCAAACCCTAATATTTAAGAGGGTCCAACCAAGATCAGAAAAGTTGGCTACTTGACCCGCAGTTGTTCTAGGGAGCCCAGTCACAAGCAGAAAAATGTGAGTAAAAATCAATATTTGTGTGTGGTAACACTAAAGCTTGGGTGGTTACTTCTTATGAAGAAGCATCCCTAAAATTGATAACTGCTCTATGCTCATTGTCTTTCTTTCCTCTTTTCAATTTCCCTATATTTCTCTATAATCATGATAAAGCACTTCTAAATGTTTTTAAGGTCTAATTTCACCCTAGAGTGTGTTTTCATTGCACATGAGGGTTACTTCCATTCTTCTTGGAGTCCAAGCTTCTTCCTTTTTGAGTTGTTGTTTTGTTTTGTTTTGTTTTTATTGAATACATTTTCAGGCAGTTTTTCGCAGAATTTTAAGTGAGATTCACTGGGTTTTCCCATAATAAAAAAGTCTTCTTTTTACCATTATACTATATTGCTATTTTGGATGATTATATTATTCTAGATTTCAAATAATATTCTGATGATTATTAAAATAATGCTTTTTATCTCATGTTTAATATTCTTTTTTGATAAATTATTTAAGGTTATTCTGACAATTAATTAACATAACTAAATTCATGATTTCTGGGGGCTTTTGTAATCTGCTCTT
Source organism: Ursus maritimus (assembly GCF_017311325.1). Taxonomy (NCBI): domain Eukaryota; kingdom Metazoa; phylum Chordata; class Mammalia; order Carnivora; family Ursidae; genus Ursus; species Ursus maritimus. The sequence continues at coordinate 45,581,010 of NW_024423897.1, read as the reverse complement.
TATCTTAAATCTCAGGGAATATCATGAGGATTTGTTTGGTTTGTATTTTTTTGTCTTCATTCATCGAAGTTGGTCTTGGGTAAGATTTTCAGTCCACATAATTTTTCTTTATCCTCAGTTTTGTTTTTTAAGATTTTATTTATTTACTTGAGAGAGACAGAGAGCACATGTGCAAGAGAGAAGGAGCATGAGCTGGGGGGGAGGAGGGCAGAGGGTTCCCCAGTGAGCAGGGGGTCCATCCCAGGGCTCCATCCCAGGATCCCTGGGATCATGACCTGAGCTGAAGGCAGACACTTTACCGACTGAACTACCGAGGAGCCCCAGTTTTTTGTTTGTTTATTTGTTTTTTAATAGTGTGCTTTTCTCTCTATTAAAAAATATTTTCTACTCCTAGAAATTATATGATTTTTTTTTTTGGCTCTGCTGGATTAATCTGCAATATTTATTTAGTTCTCTTTTCCAGATGTTTTTTTCTTCCCTTTTCCCCCCTTTCTCCCTATTCGGGAATTTTTTCTTTATCCTTTAGTGATTTTGTATGGAATACTTTCTTTCATCAATTATCAATTAATTTCTGTTTTTTGTCTTTTTTTTTCCTAGCCTTGATTATATTATAAAAGCAAATAAGATCTCATTGAAAATAATCATCGATTTTCTACTTTCTTGTTGAATCTTGGATAATTTTTTCTCTGTGTTATTTATTCTATTTGTTGACTCTGATATTTTGTTTTATATTATTTTATGGTTATAACTATATGTGAGTCATATTCATTAGATAGGTTGTTTTTGCAAATATTCTCTGAATTTAGTGCTGTCTAATTTCTGGTCAGAATGGGTCAAGAGGAATTCACATTAGTATGTATAAGAAGAGTATAAGTAAGATAAGAAATCACTCCTTTCTCTGCCAAAATAATAACAGTTCTACTCAAGGAATATAACTCATACTTTGGGGGCCTCAGAGTTGGACAAATTAAATATACATTTAAATTCTTTTTAAAGATTTTATTTATTTATTTGACAGAGACAGCCAGCGAGAGAGGGAACACAAGCAGGGGGAGTGGGAGAGGAAGAAGCAGGCTCACAGCGGAGGAGCCTGATGTGGGGCTCGATCCCAGAACGCTGGGATCACGCCCTGAGCCGAAGGCAGATGCTTAACGACTGCGCCACCCAGGCACCCCTAACATTTTTTTTATTTTGGAACAAAGCCTTTACCGCACATAGAATTATGGGAAAATTGGGTAGAGCTGACCAATCCACTCAACTGTGGCAAGATTAATCATCTAGTCTATGAACCTGATTAGTAACACTTTCCTCACACTTGTTCTTGGTTTATACTGACTAGGTCACTATGAAGAAGGGAAGTATTGAGGGATATATAACATGAATATAATGCTTCAATATGAAAAATGAACATCTCACATAACCATTTCAACACTCTCTTCTCTAAACTCTGAGCTCCTATAGCTGTCATTATGATTATATCTGCCATTCATCCTTCAGTAATCCATCTAAATCTTTGTCTGCTGAAACCCAACCTCCTTCCCGCAGTCAGTGAGTGCCTTGTGTAAAGTTTTGCTTTTCAGGAAGGGCAGAAAGAAAATGTGTGTGCTCACTCTGCCATTTTCCCTCAGAGTCATATTCTCTATTTAACTCTTGGTCATCTGAACTCTACCCACAGCACTCTACAATGCCTCACTTTACTTTTATACTGACTCAGAGATTTCTCCCCATTGTGGTATATAAGAAATGACTCTTCCCGTTCAAAAATACTTACTGGGAGTGCCTGGGTGACTCAGTCAGTTGAGCTACCGACTCTTGATCTCAGGTTGCGTCTTCATCTCGGGGTTGTAAGTTCAAGCCCCGTGTTGAGCTCCACATGGAGCCTACTTACAAACAATAACAACAACAGCAGAAAACTTACTCCCACAATCTCCACCACTCTGGAAATGGGATAATCTGAGTATCTTTTGCCTACTTTCTTGTTTACTATAAATTGCATTGCTCTGGATGTTGAACTTGGCCTATGTTGGTACCCTCTTCAGTTAAAGAAGGATCCCTCAGTATGGAGTCATGTATCTGTGTTCCTTTGCTGAAACCTAAAAACTCATGCCTATTCTCATTCTTCTGGTACTTCTCAAGGTGAAAGAGCAAACAGGGAGATTTAGTAGAAAGACTACATACTGAGTTGTGACAACCTCTGTCCCTACCTCTGATAGAGGTCTCCACATAGAACAGTTTGACAATTAGCACTTGATTCGGAAGGAAATTTCAGGTTGTTCATCTCAAAAAAAAAAAAATTTCAAATAATTTTCTGTGGGAGACTAGAAAAACTAATGTGAGCTTACCTATAAACAACCTGTCATTCTGTGTCCAAGCATAGTGGTCAGTCTCAGACTGTCATCCCAAAAGGAAGTCTGAAAGTTGACAAAATCTGATGACGTATGTAGAATATCATCATCTCTTCTCTCTTCTTTCTTAAAAATAAATGGATTCATGAGAATTGCCTGATATTTGAGAAATTCTAAAATGTAAAATTTAAAAGAATACTAAGATAAAGGAGAAATGGTCTTGAAGCAATTCACAGGAGAGTACATATAAATTAAAAAGAAAAAAAGGCAGAAAATGTTACATGTTAGTATCAGGAAAAATTTCTTGAGTTGAAGAAAAATGCAAGGCTTCAAATGGAAAGCACCTGGTAAGGGTTAGATGAAAAGGGTAGAGATAGGTATAAATAGGTAACCCCCAGGTGAAATTTCAGAAAATAAGGTAAATAAAATATCCTAAAGTCTTCTAGAAAGTAAACAGTTTACCACCAAGCAGACATGTATTAGAAACATGCTCAGGCTTGTTGGCTGAAAACAAGGAAGCAACACCTTCAAAGGCAGGAAGGAACATGACTCATAATTAGTCAAAATATTAACCAAATATGGGAAAGAAAAAAAAAGACAATTTTTTCATTTCATAGTTAAGAAAATGTACCCACAGTTTTCCTAGGAAAGTACTTGAGGATACATGTAGCAAACTAAAAGAGTAAACTAGGATGATACATGTAGCAAAAAAATAATATAAAAAAATCAGGGAGTAAACCAGGAAGATGACATAGTATCCAGAAACAGTATAGACACCCCAGCAAACTAGTCAAAGGAAAGCCCAGAATAACAACTCCACCGAAGGCCTTGAACAGGAGAATATATATTTCAGCAAGTGGGTTGCCAGAAATCAATGAAGTCCTTAAACAGAGAGTATTCCTGAGAGTTTGGCTCACTTGAGGCTACGACCTACTATGCATAGAATATAGGAATAATAAGGTGTCTCTAGGACATAGTAAAATGAAAAAAGGTATGGTCCAAATATGAAAGACTTGGTCCAAATTAGAATATGAAATAAGCATACTACTAAGAGGGATAATAATTGTTGTTATTGTGTGGGACCAATAACAAGCTGGAAGACATTGTAGTTATGACAAATAAGACATATTTCTTCTCCCAAGATTAAAATTAAAAAAAAAAAAGCTGCATGGAGTATGCAAACTGTGTTGTTCACTGTGTTTGGCCACTAACCACATATAGTTATTTAAATATATAGAATTTACCTGAAGAAAATACAATCTAAAATTCAGCTCATCAGTTTCACTAACCACATTTCAAAATTCTCGATAGGCACATGTGACTGCTGGCTACCATACTGGACAGTGAAAATATAGAACATTTTTATTATCACAAAAATTTCTATGGAACAGTATTGATATAGAGAGAGTGTTATACCACTTAAAGAAAAGATTAAGCATGCAAATCAAACTCTGTATTTTAGGTGTATTTCTTAGCACAGGCTAGCCTGTTACAACAAAATACTATAAACTCAGTGGCTTAAACAATAGACATTTATTTCTCACTTCTGGAGGTTTGGAAGCCCAAGATCAAGGTACCAGTGGACTCTGATGAGAACCCTCTTCCAGGTTATGGATGCCTTTGTGCTATATTCTTATGTGGAAGAGGGAAGGGAAACTCTGTCCTTCTTAGAAGGACACTAATCTCATCAGAGATTCTCAATTTCCTGATCACATCTAAACCAAATTACGTCCCAAAGCCTCCCATCCCACCACCCCCAAACACCATCACAGTGGAGATTAGGGCTTGGGCATATAAATTTTGGGGGACACATTCAGACCATAGTATTCTACCCCTGCCTCTCTCTCCACAAGTCATATCCTTTTTGCCTGCAAAATACATTCATTTCATCGCAACAGCCCCACAAGTCTTAGCTTGTTCCGGTATCAGCTCTAAAGTATCAATTCCAAAGTCTCAACCAAATGGATCCGGGTGATTCACAGTGAGGCTAGCCCAGCCCCTAAGATTTTTTGGAATCCATTTGGTCTTTTAGCAGAAACAGTGGATCATCTTTGAAATGCCTTGACCCATTCCTCCCTTTTCTTGAAGAACGGCACAAGTTGAAGCAGAAGAGAATAGTTTATCATTGGGTCTTGCAGAATGTAAGTCCAATAGCCTTCCTTCACTCCAGCTAGTCTCCACCCTCTTCGATTCAAACTGGCAGTTTTCCCACCCAAGTGGCTGATTCAGTCCATGGTTCACACTAGACTAACCTCCTTATCCGACCGTTACTAGGTTACACCTAAGTGTTGTCCTCAGAACACACTTTCTCTCTCTCTCTTCTTCTTCTTCTTCTTTCTTTTTTTCAGTAGGGCAGGCTGAGAATTTTCCAAATCTTTAAGTTCCGTTTCCTTTTTACATAAAAATTCCTTCTTCAATTTATTTCTCTCTTCTGGCATTTTACACTAAGCAGTCAGGAGGCCAAGCCGCTCCTCCAAAACTTTGCTTAGAATTCTTCTCCCGTAAAATATTCAATTTTATCACTTGCAAGTTCTATCTTCCATGAAACCCTAAAACACTTAAGCCAAATTCTTCACCACTTTATGATGAGGACTGACTTTCATCCATTGTCCAATAACATCTTCCTCATTTCCATCTGAGATCTAATCAGAATCGCCCGTAGGGTTCCTATTTCTCCCTATATTCTGCACATGGTTATTTACACGTTCTCTAGGAAGATGGACATTTTCTCCATAGCTCTCCTCTTTTCTTTCCGAGCTCTCACTGGCATCACCATTAACTGCAATACAAGATCTTTCTAACATGCACCTCGAAACTCTTTCATCCTCTGCTCATTATCCAGTTCTAAAGCCACTTCCACATTTTTATCTATTTGTTAACTAGCACTCCACTTCTCAGTGCCAACTTCTATATTTATCACTTCTGGCTGTTATTTCAAAATACCATAGACTGGGTGGCCTAAACAACAAACGTTCATTTCTCACAGTTTTTGGAGGCTGGAAAGTCCAAGATCAAAGTAGGTTCCTGGTTCATAGACATCTGTCTTTATCTGTCCTCATGTGACCTTTCCTTGGGGAATGCATTGAAGAAAGAGAGAACTCTGGCTTCTTTCTCTTCCTGTAAGGATATTAATCCCATCATAGGGGCCCTAGCCTCATGCCTTATCTAAACTTGCTTACCTCCCAGAAGGCCTACCTCCAAGCACCATCACACTGGGAATTAAGGCTTCAACATATGGAATTTGAGGCAACACAAACATTCAATCTATAGCAGTATATCCATACTAAACCTATAAGTTAAAGTATAAAGAAATGCATGGAGATAATATTCACAAATTCAGTGTATCAGTTTATGACTTGTGCTATCTTTATGTCTTTATATCTAGATCACACCTATGGTCTTGGGTTCAACTGGGCTTTTTTACTAGATGCTTTACTCTGTCCTTTTGTCTTATTAAGCTAAAAAAAATCTATTATCTTCATTTGCTACGGAGTCCTCAATTCTTATTTTTTTATAATTGTCTTGGAGCCATGGAAAGGGATAGGACAAATAGTCAGTGAATGAATATCATATAATCAGATACAATTCAAATAGATTAAAAGCCAGTAGGTACTGAACACTCACCATGAGCAAAGCAGTCTGTCTGCCCTTCTTGGACATCACAAGATCAAGAAAAGATTCATTTGATTCCCTCACTTTAATTCCACCACGTTCTCAGGGATTTTCTTCACTGCATTTGATGAAGCTCCATGGAGCATCTTTAATGAGTAAGATCAAATAAATGCTTTCTTCTGCTCAGTTAGTCTTTCTTCATGCTGGTCTAACACACATACAAAACAAACAGTTATTAGAAGCTAAGTTAGATCGTGTGTGTGTGTGTGTGTGTGTGTGTGTGTGTCTTAGACACATTCTTACACTTTCCATGTACCACAGTATCTAAATTTAACTCATTTTCTAAATTTTCTAAAAAGATAAATAGCATCCTGTTTGGTGTCTAGCAGCTGCCACCTGAATCACAAATTCTGAGATTCTTATCCAGTTCGTCTAAAGCAACTTTTGGGCTTGTGCTCACTCATGTGAACAACTTCAGTCTGGAAAGGCAGTAATAATGGAAAAAGATGAAGAAAGAAATAAACAATTTGTTAAACAAATAGAAGTTAACAATGAATGCTGTTGCCTCATAGGAAGTGGGAAAGGATTAGGAGAGCACAATATTAGAATTTATCCAGAGAAAGAAACAGAAACAATCTCCTTTCCTTTCCCACTGCACTCTCAATTTAGTGATCATGAGCTTGTAACCCAAGGAGGAAAGAGAATAAAGACTAAAAGTTTAGAGCTTTTGGAACTGAATAAACTGCTTATGTTTCTATTTCAGGTTTTGTTTTAAACAATGAACATTTCGGTGATGGTGAAGGGTATATCCATTTTTGTTTATTTTCTTTTTTTTTTTTTTTTTTCATGCCGGACTCCCTGTATCTCTCTTGTGATCCTGAGTATGTGATCAGGAATGAATGAAAGAAAGAAAGAGAGAGGGAGAGAGGGAGGAAGGAAGGAAGGAAGGAAGGAAGGAAGGAAGGAAGGAAGGAAACAAAAAGAAAGAGAATGTTGTAGTCACTTTTTGCATCCAGAGAAGGAAAAGAGCCAAATGTGAAAGGTTGTCAAGGAATTTGCATTGGCTTTAACTTGAAGGTGCAAAAGAGGAATTTTATGCTTCCTTCTAAGTTAACCATCCCAATTTCAAAGGTTTAATAAATCAGCTTAGTTGTAATAAAGCTTCTTAAAACATATTTCTTTTCCAGTATTGCAATATAATTCTGTATCTGATTTCAATTTTTATAGTGATTTGTACTCTTATTAATATCATATTTTATTAAAACTAGCTTTGTATAAACAAAGATTAGAATACATGGAGGAGGGGCGCCTGGGTGGCACAGTGGTTAAGCATCTGCCTTCGGCTCAGGGCGTGATCCTGGTGTTATGGGATCGAGCCCCACATCAGGCTCTTCCGCTGTGAGCCTGCTTCTTCCTCTCCCACTCCCCCTGCTTGTGTTCCCTCTCTTGCTGGCTGTCTCTCTGTCGAATGAATGAATAAAATCTTAAAAAAAAAAAAAAAGAATACATGGAGGAATTAGAATTTCAGCATTTAATGATGCAGTATCAAGGCATATGAATGTAAAAAAGTTTTGTCAAGTTAAACAAGACATACTTAACCTCTGAATGGCTCATTAGCCCAAATACTAGAATTATGAATTGCAATGGAAAAATTATAATATACTGCTATGTGAAGTCTATCTTATCAATTATCTCAGTATGGCTTGAGCTTCAATTTAGGACATCAAATAAATCCCCAGAAGGCAACATTTCCTGGGGGAAATAATAATGATCAGAACTAATTTTCTGTACTTGGGAAATACTGGAATCCAGAAAATACATAGCCAACAACATAGTGAATAATTATTGACATATATTCCAGTTAGCTTTAAGTGATTAATTACATTGTCTTAAGACTGTAGAAATTAGTACCATGTTGACTCAACTATTGCTATTTTCATCTCTCTTTGTCCTTATTAGACATTAAAACAAAACAAATCAAAACAAAACATGTATAGTGTCGTACACTTTGGCTTTTGAATTTTAGACTAGAGGTTGAATCCCTGCTCCACTATTTTCTAGTTCTGCAAACTTAACCAAGTTAGTAAGCCTTTCATAAATTTAGTTTCCACAAATCTTTATATCATTGTCATCAGCATTATCATTATCACCATCATCATCATCCTTAATAAGTAAGTATAGCACGTATGTGTGCCCTATACTATGTGCCTTTGAGCTATCACATATTTCAGCTCCATTTATGGTAGAGGGTTTCTAGTCTTTCTTTTAGTGCCTCATATCATGGGCCTGCTGAGACTCTCAACTTTCCTGTCTCTCTGCTTTTCCTAATGAAAGGAAGTTTGCTTAGATGCGGTATACTCAGGGAAGACTCGGGTAATAGGGATGGGGTGGACATAGGGGTAGAGGGATTGGCCTTTGGTGCAACTCCACCTTTCCTACGTTGGAAGCCCAATTATCTGGCATATTCTACCACAAGGCCAACAGTGGGATTGAGCCTCAACAGGCCATATTTCGGTAGTACATCTGCAGTTATCTTTCTTCCTTCCTTGTCTTATTATCTCTCCTTCCACCCCATCTCTGCTTCCTTACTCAGACTTTTTCTCAAATAATCTACCTGTATCCAACTACTTGTCCTCAGTTCTGGTAGGAATTACAGTTGTTTCTTATCATCATGTCAGTCATCATTTTCATTGTCATGATCTTCATCATTATTATCATTGTCATCAGGATTATTTTGGTGTTTATTTCCATATTTCTCACATTATTATAAGAAAATAGTAATTAATATTTCCTTCCAATAGGTAGAGATTTCTGTAACTGGTAGAGATTTCTGTAACTGATATATTTATTTGACATTCTGGAATGCAAAATAAGAAAATAAGACAATTGTAAGAGTTGTAGAGCACCTTTGTGGTTGCTTACGGTGCCCTTGAGTTGAATAACATTAATCAGAATTTGCATAATGTAGATTTTATAATGACTTGGTGAACTATTAAGATTTTTTTCTTCCCTTAATTTAAGCTCGCTGTAGTGATGTGTCATATCAAATGGTTTATATCAAAAGTATATTTGGGGTGCCTGGTGGCACAGTTGGTTGAGCATTGAACTCTTGGTTTAGGAACAGGTCATGATCTCAAGATTGTGACATCAAGTCCAGCGTTGGGCTCCATGCTCAGCGGGAAGTCTGCTAAAGATTCCCTTTCCCTCTGCCCTTCCTCTGCTTGTTTTCTCTCTTTCTGTCCCCAACTCAAATAAATAAATAAATCTTTATAAAAGGTATTTTTTTAAAGTACAGAAATAAGCAAAGTGATTTTCAAACCCTAAAGCACTTTGGGAACCCATATTATTATAAAACCGATTGTTCTAATCATTTTTATCTACTCATCAAATATTTAAGTAGTTGACATCCATAAAAATATTTATATACCAGAAGATAATACAGTTATAGTGTATAAAGTATTATATAACTTGAAATGCTTATTAACTCTGATCAGTCTTCCCCAGGATTACTATATTTCATCTGCTTAGCATATGGTGACCTTCATTTTCATTGTCATTGCTTTAAAACATGTTATCAATCCAAGTTATATTTAAATCTATTTAATTCTATTCAATAATGAAAATTGCACAGAGCTGTACTATATATTTTTTTAACCATTAAGGCTTAATAATTTCAAATGAATCCTTTGATGTATGAGATGCAATGTATTAGAATGAAAAAAAAACAAAGCTACTTCATAGTAATAGCTTTGGGCTAAGTCAAGTTTTGACACACAATAAAACCATTTGATATATAATGAGAACATATATTCAATACTGAGAATTAAAGTAAAGAACATGAACCACTTAAAATGTTACTGCTATCTGCTCCATAATTCCTCACACAAGTTACCTGTACTGTACCAGTAGTAATCTGCATTCTGTGGATCAAAGATGAATAAGACAGAATTACTTCATTCTTAGCAGATCATAATCTATTAGGGAAAAAATAAAAGCATAGTTACAAGTACATTTTATAAATTCTCTGTTATATATATTAAAACAAAACTATACAATTATAACAACAGGTGATGATCACACAAATTTCATGGAAAGATTGCATTTGAACTGGATCTCGAAAAATAAGAAGACAGTTCCAAGTGAAGGGTTTTGAGGAGAAAATTCCAGGTCATATGGTATCATGGACAGAGGATGTGCCTGAGTAGAAGAGATTACCATAATTAAGGCATCATCCAGGTTGATGGAATATGGTGTGGAAACCTCAAAAGATCAAGTAGATCATGTTGTCATGGATATTGTATTTTATAATACATATTTGAAATTCACCATGAAGAAGGAATTTGAAGATTATAGGTAGACATCCTCTTCTTTATTTAACATCTCATTTTTGGATTTCTCAAGTTCTCAGGAAGACATTTCTTTGTTTCTTTTTCTTGTCTAAAATCTCTCCTGAGGTGATGATCACTTCTGGTCCCATAGTGACCATCTGTGTGTGGATAATTGTGAAATTTACATTTCCACTACAATATTTTTTCCTGAAAGATAAACAGATATGATACACATCTACTTATCTTCCCACAGAAGTCTAAGAGGAATCTCAAAATAAATACGTTCGAAACTAACTCATTGATTTATCCTTAAAACATTTTTTTTTTTTTTTAAGATTTTATTTATTTATTTGACAGAGACAGCCAGCGAGAGAGGGAACACAAGCAGGGGGAGTGGGAGAGGAAGAAGCAGGCTCCCAGCAGAGGAGCCTGATGTGGGACTCGATCCCGAAACGCCGGGATCACGCCCTGAGCTGAAGGCAGTCGCTTTAACGACTGCGCTACCCAGGCGCCCCCTATCCTTAAAACATTTTATCACTGATATTCCCCATTTCAAGAAACTACCACCACCACACATACACACATGCACATGCAAATTAAGAATCAAAGGAACTATGTTTAGTTGCTTTCTTTCTCCAACATCCTATATGCCTTCCAATCTATCAACAGGTGCTGATTTCACCATCAAAATCATCATGATCTTGGGGCACCTGGGTGGATCAGTTGGTTAAGCATCTCTCTTCAGCTCAGATTGTGATCTCAGGTCCCTGGGATCCAGCTGCATTGGGTTCCTTGCTCAGTGGGGAGTCTACCTCTCCCTCTCCTTCTGCCCCTCCTCCCTGCTCATGCACTCTCACTCTTTCTCAAATAAATATATTTTTTAAAAAAATCATGATCTCTTCTCTATTTCCACTCTTACCAGACTTCTCCCTGTGACCACCTTGTCTTCTGGACCAGTGGAAGAGCCTCTTAACTAACCTCCCTGCTTTCACTCTTGGCTTCCTCTAATCAATTCTTCACACCATAGCCAAAGGTATCTTTTAAAAAATGTGTTGCAGTTTTTCTTATACCATTTTTTCTCTTATTTAGTGTAGACAAACCATACCATCTCTCTGGCTGTTTTTGCTTACTTCCTGAGTAAGGCCTTAAAATGTCCTGCCAATTACTTTTTTCATGCACGGTCATTCTATGTTTTACCAGTAATTTACCCATTGTTTTATCTTCAACATATTATTTATAATTAGCATAAATTATCCCTTTTTACTATATTTTTATTTGCCAATTTTCTGCCACCAATTCCGCATTAAAAAACCGGAATGTTAACTCTATGACAACAAAACTTATGTCTGTGTTATTTCACTGCAGTGACATTTAACACCAAAGAATCACAAAAATATTTGTAGAATAAAAAAAAAATTAATGCAAGTGACTCCAACATCAGTGCCACCCCAGGCAAATATGAGACATGAGCTTCAGAGAAAGATACGGCGTAGTCTTCATTTATATTGGCCGAATGTATGTGACAATTGTCAACCTATAGAAAGCATTCCATAAACATTTCTGGAAAGACTGAATAGCCTACATTAGAGAAAGAAGAGATACAGAGATAATATATTTCCAACAACAACTATATGGCATGGCAAAATTCAAAATATCCTTGTTCTCAGAGAGCAAACATAGATGGCAGCTGAATGATAAGAGTCGTTGGTATCACCAAATAACTTCCACTGTAGGAGTAAAAGAGATCCTGTAACAGAGGTCATAAAGTAAACAAGATGAACTATGGCTTCAGGCAAAACAAGGACACTAATGAGGAAACCAGGGAGACTCTAGCACAGCACAAAGACCAATATTCTAATGTTAGGCCCCTTTGCCACTCTCAACGAGGAAACAAAAACTTTCCTTTGAACATGCATTTTAGATAGATAGAAATGAACATTCGCCACAATCAAAAGAAAGTTAAAATATTTGACCCTAAATAGCTATGTGATTTTCTGGATCAAAAAAAAATTTATTTTTTAAAGATTCCACCCATTTATTGGAGAGTGAACCAGAGAGAGAGCACAAGCAGGGGGAGAGGCAGAAGGAGAGGGAGAAGCAGACTCCCCGGCAAGCAGGGAGCCCAACACAGACTGCTCCCAGGACCCAAGGATCATGACCTGAGCTGAAGGCAGATGTTTAACTGACTGAGTCACCCAGGTGCCCCTGGATCAAAAATTTTTAATGGAATAGTGAGACAATGATGGTGTTGATGATGAGCTCATTGAGTTGTCATGGAAAGTAAATGCTTTGTTCTTATATGTATCACCAACCAGATGATATATATCATCTGTCATCTTTATATCTAACAAATATTGAAGATGTTCTGCAAATTTTGTCAGAAGAAGAGGATAGCACAATCTTTCTGTCAAAAGTCATCCAGGAGCATATACTCCAGCAATAATTCTGCCTTGGCTTCAATTAGAAATAAAACCAGTCATTAAGCATTAAAACCACTCACTTGCCTTAATTGCTGTACTTACATGATTTCTCATTATGTTTGACTATCTAGAGACATTTGCTGATGGAGAAGGACTTTCCTCTTTATGTCTGTTCATCACCTGCTCTGAGACTAATTTGGATTCATAGGAAAAAAAAAAAAAACGGCAGTTTTTACAGCCTGATTCCCACCCAGTGTAGTCTACAAGATTGTTACGAAATAAATCTTCAACAAACTTGCGGAATTGAGAATTTCCACCACTTCAGACTAATCTAACGAATGGAGTGCAAGATTTTGGTTTACTTACTTTTGTGGTTATAAACACAGTTAATATTTAAATATAGCCGAAACCTTTTTTTGTGGAAGGTGAACTTACACAGAAAATCCCTTAACAGAAAATAGAGAGGCTGTGTATGCATGCTAAGAGAAAGCTAACATTTTTAACAAATTAGTGAGCGTATCCAAGCCCTAAAGTTGGCCCCTCCCCTCAAGCACCAAAATTTTAGGAATAAAGATGGTTGTCTAATAAGACAGTAATTGTTGAAGTGATGATGTTAATATATGGCAACTATTTTCTGGAACACAAAAGAGTCTCTGGAGAAACGACAATATTTGAGATTTCTTAGAGTATTTTCCCATCCATATCTGTACCTCTAGGGAATGCTTTTTTTTTTTTTTCCTCTCTCTTGAGGACTTGGTAAAATGTTTACTTTTGTGTTGAGCCACTTAGGCCAACTTGCCTATCTATGATAATCATCTGGTAACTTGGTTACAAAGATTGATGCATACAGTAAGAGTAGAGGCAGCAAGGTCTCAGAAAGAGTGGACATTGGAAAGAATATAATTCAAGAACTGGACAATATAGGGGAATTGGAATAATACCAATTCGAGGAGAATAAGAACTATGATGGGATTTTAGAGTTTAAATACGTACTGCATTGGTTTTTTGAGCCTTAAAAACCTCGATAATTTAATCCTTGAAAGAATCCAGGCACATTAGGTAATTCAAAAACTACAGAACTTGATGGAGGTTTACTCAACTAGACATTAGTGGAGCTAGGATTTTATCCTAGGTTTATCTGACTCCAATCGTCATTCTCTTTTCAATATTCAACACTAACTATCGCCAATAGCAAGCACATACGGTCAGGAAACAAGTCATAAATTTGAAGTAAAATAACATTATTCAGTCATTCAAGAATATGGTATTATAGAAATAATAGAAGGAGCCTTTCTGGAATCAGAGGGTATTCAACAATGCATTCCAGGGAGAATTAAGAGATTATTGATTTCACTTAATTTGGAAACATTTTGATTATAAATCGTGACAGACAGCTATCCTCTATTTCCCCAGGAAAGTCTTTAGAGAGTTGCTGTAGGCAATTTCAAGTAAACCTTCAAGGAACACTCTTTCAAATTTTTTGAGATGTTTTTTCACTTATTATTATCTTATATTTCAGGCACAGTAATAAATGGAATTCATATGCTAATGTTAGAACCAGAACATATGATATTGAACAGAAAATTTTATTTGAAATAAGTTGAAACCACAGATTTGACATAGCAAATTCTGTAGAATTAATGGAATGACTTGAAATGTTCCATGCATGTCAATTCATATCTTTGTCCTCACAAGATTTCTACTCTATATTCAAACAAACAATTTATTGAATTTTTATCCAAACTGATGTGTTAACCAATGTAGCAAGTCTGAGCTGAACACACATTAACTCCAACGTGACCGAAACCACTGGGCAGCTGAAATGTTAACAAACAGTTATCAAAAGAAAAAATCTTGACTGCATGGCCTGAGGTTACATTTCAATGATGCATATAAACTGGGTCATAGAGTTAAAAAATGATATACTCTGCAGTTTTAGGAGGACTTGAAGAGTAACTCATTTTTAGTTGTCAAACAAATGTTATCAGCTCTGGCTGGGTTCATTGTTCATGCCAAATATTTTGGATCATTCCATGAAATTAAAAGCATCACAAATAGTTAACATTGATTTAAATATTACCACATGACGATATAAACCTGTTTATAGGTTTGCATTTTTCATTTTAAGACAAATATCACTATACTCCTTCATAAAAGGATAGAGTGTTTGCTGTATAATAAAACTACAGAATGGGAGTGAGCTAGGTACAGTCACTAGCGTTAACTAATTAACACCAATGTTTCATAGTTTTTTTCATGCAAATTATCAACAAAACAAAACGAAATCATTTCAGTATGTGAACCTCATCATGGAAAAGTCATTGAAAAGGAAATATAATCAACAAGGAAAGGAAATGGCATTTAAATGATACTGCTTCATGGGATGTAACGAATTTAAGATACAAGGAATGTCTTCGCTTTGGGAACAAACTCTCTGTAAGCAGTAAGAGTAGAATGAAGAAAACAACCTTGGACACTGCAGTAAATATGAAGTGAGGACACCATAACTGGTGGAGTATCTAGATTGAACTGTGTGTCTAATTCAAGGAAAGAAACAATTTATTCCTGGGACGAATAGTAATAACTTTGGTGGAAAAGGCATTCATATTCTATAGTCAATAAGTGGAACATAAAGGAAATAAGGAGTGAATAGGAGAAAAACATTTATGAGTGAAGTTCTAACATTTTTTAGATTTTCTCTAATATAAATATTGAGTGGGTATGTGCCATTTGAAGGGGTTTCAGCATAAAGGAAAATAACTGTGATTGTTGTGAGATTGTTGACATTATAAGCGTTTATATTGAAGATTAAGCGAGGAATGTGCATTTCCAATCCTTCCCTAAAAAAAAAAAAATAGACCATTTGTTATTCAACATCCGCAATCATAGACTCTCAACATCACAAAAGTAGTTAAAACTTAGATTTAAAAAATGCATTTTTGAAAGGTAAGGGTCTGCTTTTCTCCCTATATCCTGTCCCATTGTCTTTTGATGTATACATGTATACCTCAGGTATTTTTTAAAAAATATTTTGTTTATTTTAGAGAGAGAGAGAGAGCATGCAGGAGGGTAGGAGGGAGAGGGAGAGAAAGAATCTCAGGCAGATTCCGCACTCAGAGAGGAGCCAGATGCGGGACTTGATCCCACAACCCTGAGATCCTGACCTGAGCTGAAATCAAGAGCCGGCTGCTTAACTGACTCAGCCATCCAGGTGCCCTGTAACTGACTTTTTTTTTTGACAAATTAATGAAATATTTCAGGAAGCCTTACAAAGCAAATCAAGTCTATAGAGTTCTTCCAGCAAACTAGTTTATTACGTTGGGGTAATGTGAGTGCAGGGAGAGAAGAGACTATCGTTCTACAACTTGTTTAATAATAAACCCATTTTCTTTAAAGTAGCACAAACAGTAGATGGAACAAAGACTTTGTGGGGTTGAAGAGATCACAGTGTGATTCCCGCCTCTGCCTCTTTTCAGCTCTAAGGTGGAGGCATATTCACAGCCTGGATAGGGCATAACCTTCCCTGTAACTTTCACTGTGAGTCATTCTATTGTCAACAATCTAGTAACAATTACAATTTCACTTTACTTTCTGTGAAATTGGGAAAACAATAGCTACTTTTCTTTTTTGAAAGAAGTAATCTGAAGAAGTAAGAATTCGGCTGTCTCTGTTTTATATTCTGTGACATGAGCACAGAAGTTGAGAAGTTCTGAATGTGTCAGTGTTGGGTTGGTGGTTGTGGGTTATAGTTCGCTCCTGTGTCTTAGTAAAAGAGTGACCACAAAGTGTGGAATCATCTCCACCGAGGAGGGAGCATTTACCCATGGTTTAAACAGCCTCACGATGGTTTTGTGCTTGAGATATTGATGTTTCTGCAGTTCAGGTTCTCTGACTACTTACCTTCATTTCTTTCCCAGCACATAATAATTTGGATTAGGTTTAGTATTTTTTGAAAAGTTTATTTAAAATATTTATTACAGTAGTGGAATCCCTATGTCGAAATTGTTTATATGTGATTCAGTAGTGATTTATAATTTTTTAAATTTCTATTTGTGGATGTTTTTTCATTTATAATTTTTTGTATTTGGTTTTTTATTTTGTCCTCTTTTTCTTGAATAGTTTGATATCTGGTATTTTTTTTTCCAAAGAATCAGCTCCTATTTATTTATCAGCGCGCCTATTTAACAGAAAATCGTGATTTTTAAATATTGTTTTCTCATATTTTAATTAAAATTTGCCTTTATTAATTAACACTTTTTATTTTCTTTGTTAGTCTGTTTATTTTTTAAATTTTTTCTTTGATAACGTTATTCCACTTTTTTCCCTTCTTCCCTTCCTTCCTTCTCTCTTGCTTTTCTTTCTTCCTCTTTTGTTCATTTGTTCATTCTCTGTTCATATTTCTTTCTTTTGTTCTTTCGTTCTTTCTTTCTTCTTTTAGAATGTAAAGGTTAAATGATGCCATCTTGTTTTTAATATTTCTTATATTCTTTCTTAGTGATCAAGGAATTTAGTTTGTACTGTTCTTATATTGGGGCATTTAGTGATGTGTTCTACTTCAAAATAACACATCACTACTGCATATGTGAGAGCGTGGGTGTGTGTATGTGTGTAGGTCTGTGTGTATATATTGAACTTTCTGTCATTATCTTGTATAACTTGTTCTCTTTTTCACTAAATCTTTCATGGGTTAAGATATATACACTTACGATACTAATATATTGTATTTATTTTAATACATTATTATACTTTGTGAGATTTTGCTTCATATAGTTTGATAAATTTGAGATACTGCCAATATAATATTATTAGTAGCAGAGTGGTACCCTGCAGATCTTCATTGTGCATTTTCTCTTCAGTGTAATACCATTTCTTTGCATTATTTAGTGTTTTCAACCTTGGGTTGACTATCAGCTATTTATTTCAAAAATAACGCACTCTCTTTAAATTTACCTACTTTGCCGTTCCTCATCATTTAAGTTCTGACGTTTATTTATTTATTACTCTAACTTATTTATCTTCTATAGCGATCCAACGTAGATAGATCAAGATTTTACACATCTGATTATATATAGATTTATCTCTATATATGATAGAGACATTTATCTATGTATTAAATGATTATATAATCATCTAATTCAGAATCCAGAATGAGAATATATGTTAAATATGTAGTTATGAAAGTATAAAAAATGCTTTAAGACTTCTAAATTATAAAATAAAAATCTGTATCTGTATCTATATAGAGAAATAAGAAAACTTTGATTCTGAATCAAGTATAATAAAAATATAATTTAAAATGCTCAGAGTATAATGATGGAATATATATACCTGTTTTCTCAATACCTGTGAATTAGCTAAATGATAGTACAGTAACTGTGAATAAATTTGTGTCTGAATGTGTTGAAGTTTGTGCCTTGGGTACACATCCAGCAGCTTTTCTCTTTTGCCCTTACAAGGACAGGAGATCGGACTAGCTTGTAGTAGTAACCTATTTTCTCAAAGTTTTTATGGTGCTTTAATATATATTTATGTCTGCTGAACTCCCTCTGTGTGCAGCTGTTGGGATGCATGCTATTTCTGTTTCTTCTCCTTCTTTTGTCCTTGTCCTTGATATTTAAAAAAAAGATTTATTCATTTATTTGAGACAGAGAGAGAGAGCATGAGAGAGTAGTGGGGAAGGGCAGAGAGAGAGGGAGAGTCTTAAGCAGACTCCACGCTGAGGGCAAAGCCCAACACAGTGCTTGATTCCACAATCCTGAGATCCTGACCTGAGCAGAAATCAAAAGTTGGATGCTTAACTGACTGGGCCAATAAGATGCCCAGTCCTTGTCCTAGATATTAATCCCAAGGGACATTCTTCCACTCCCCTCAACTCACTCTCTTTTTTCTCTCTCTCTA
This sequence comes from Ursus maritimus, assembly GCF_017311325.1. NCBI lineage: Eukaryota > Metazoa > Chordata > Mammalia > Carnivora > Ursidae > Ursus > Ursus maritimus. Next base: position 45,562,407 of record NW_024423897.1, on the reverse strand, counting down.
TTTCTATGTCTCTCTAATGTGGGATTATAGACAGTAAAGATGACATCTTTTTGCTATTTCCTCTGTGCATGAGAAATTGGGTACTGACAGAGCAGTTTTTCCTACTTCTCTTTCTCACATCTGACATTAATAACACTGATGCATTTGGAAGACTGCTAATATTTTGGAGGTGTGGCTTCTGCTAATTTAATTGAAGGAAGTTTACCCCCACTTTTATTTATTTATTTTTATTCATCTCTATTTTAATATCCTCTTCAAAGAAAACTCTACAGGATTCATAAACTTAGTAACATGCACCATGATAACTGTCATAAGGGATGCATCCACTAATTACCTATACACTACCCTTCATATCATCATTTTTAGCCAAAATATCCCACCCATGGAGCTTAGTGACCCTTGCTTATAAAGTGCACAGCATAAAAAACTAGCAGAAATGGACTCACCAGTCTGCATGATGTTTGGAAGGAGGAATATTATGATCTCTCCATATATTATAAGTCTGCATATGAGAGGAATGCTAGGCATATGATACCCAAGCATTTCAAGAGTGATCCAAGGAATAATTTTTAATTTATTTTATAATTAAAATTTTTTAGTTATTAAAAAAAAAGTAGTTTTCATTTCTCAAAGTGTATCAAGAGAATTCTCCCAACTTTACCTGTGTGGCTCTACTTACCACTTGCACATGCTGGTGCACAATGAATAAACATATAAATGAATACATTGATAATTGTGAGAACCTAATTACTGTCACCTCAGTTTGACTAGATTCATTGTTTCGGCATGGTGGAGACATATTCTGGGTACTGCTTTAAATATTGGCTTCTTGCAAGCACAGAAAAACTAGAATCAAACTTCCCAAAGTTTAGTTCACTGAACACTAATTTCACTTTTTTTTTGTAGAGTAAACTTTAAGGTCAAAAGCCTCGGAATTGCTGGGTTAAATGTCTTCACCTTTGTCACTCTTGCATTGGGGCTTTAAAAGACTGCATAGAATTCCAATAATGGATTCCAGTTTCATCATTCAACAGTCTTCAGTTGATCATTTGAAATTATTCTCACTCATTTGGTTGACAATCATAAATTAACAGAATTGTGAGGAAATTTGGTAGTTTTTTTTTTCTTTTATCATGAATTACATGCCATTATTTCCAATTAGGTATTTATAGGCAATAGCCTAGAGTAATAGTCCTTCCATGCTATAATGAGAAAAACTTATAATACATAAGAAAGGACATTTATGAAAGCAATATCATGAATTTTAAATATTTATTGTAGAGAATGATGTGTCATTTTCTATTTTAGTGGTTATTTAATGCTTGTATGAAAATTATAAACTACAATAAAAGTGTAAATTGTTACCTCATCATTAGATACTCTGCCAAAATACTTGAAAAAAATAGTGTTAACCCATAATATACCAATAAAAATGGTCATTACCATTTTCTACCTTGAGCCATAGGACCCTTAGAATTTTTTAATATCTAAGTCATATTACAAATACATTTTTTGAAGTAACGTTAAACGCAATGGAACATAATGAAAAACGTAATGATAAACATAATGAAAAATGATCCAAATTTTTCATAAGGAAATGGGGAAACTACTTTGCATTAGGTAAATCTTGGCATTGAAGCATCACAAAAGATGAAAGAATACGATCAGGTGTCTCTTTAGCAAAACCTGACGTTCCAGATCCTCCTATTGAGTGACTAACTGAAGAAGAAAATCATATGCCATTTTTCCTTAGAAATATATAGCTGAATCAATATTCCTTTTTTAGAAAATTCATCTAGATTATAATCATTGAAGAGTCATTGTTTGAGATTATACTTTTATGATCAAGTTAACCATTATTATTAGTTTTGCACTCAACTGTTATGGTAGCCACTTGTCATTGGTAGCTACTTAAGTTTTAAATAAAGACAGATAAATTGAAGAATTTAGTTCCTCAGTTATACGAGCCACATTTTGAGAACTCTATAGCCTCAGTGACTGGTGGAAACTGTACTCAATAGTACAAATAAAATATTATCATTACTACAGAAAGTTCTATTGGGCAGAACTTGTACAGAGTTTTGCTGTCTCTTTCTATTCAGCTTCTGAGTTGTGCACTAATTGTGAAATATCTTCCTGGGTTGAATTTTACCCCTTTGCCATTAAGGTTGAAAAATAAAGAAATCTTTATTCTCAGTTTTGTTCAGTTAAAGCTAAAAACAGATTGGAAAAAATAGTCTATTCATTCTAATCTTTCATATTATTCTAACCCTGATGTTTTCTTTTTTAATTCAAAAATGCTTTTTGGGAATATGATATAATTCTGGAGTATTGACTTAGACTTTTTCCCCCCCGTTACTACCTTATCTTTTGACTGCACTTTTATAATGTAACTATCATGTTATATATAGTTACTTTCTTCTGACTTTCATTATATGTTAATATTCTCAAGAATGTTTGTTTTTAAATCTCAAGCACTATGTCTTACTTAGGAATGCTAAATAAGTCTTAGAAGGAAATGTGTGAAGGAGAACGGAAAGTAAAAGATGAAGAGAGGAAAACAAAAAAGAAAATTATTTTTAAGGGAAGTCTTTGGGATATAGCAATAATCTGCAAAAATTATAGGAATTTGATATAAATGTGTATAACCACCTAATTTGCAGAAGAAGAGAATTGTATTAAAGATGCTAAGTAATTTGACAAAGGTCATGTATTAGTTTCTTATTGCTGCTGCAACAAATCGCTTCAAACTAGTGCTTAAAACAACACAAATTTATTGTCTCACAGTTCCTTAGGTCAAAAGTCCAACATGGGTAGTCATGGGCTAAAATCAAGGCTTTGGCAGTTTGTTTTTAAAGGAGAATCTATTTCTTTGAACTTTCTAGCCTCCAAATGTCCAAAGTTTGTAGATGCCTTCCATCTTTGTGTGTGTGTTTGCCCTGGAGTTCCCAATTTGTAACTAACTGAAGTCCAAAATAACACTAGCACTTCACAAGTAGTGCATGGACCTTATAACAGATATTTCCAACTTCTCCCTTCAGTGCCTTATAATATTGTCATTCGTTTTACTTTTTCTATCTATATCTATCTGTCTAACCTATAATAACGAAATACGTTTTTTTCTTTTTTCTCTTTTCTTTTTTCTTTTCTTTTCTTCCTTTCTTTCTTTCTTTCTTTCTTTCTTTCTTTCTTTCTTTCTTTCTTTTTCTTTCTTTCTTCTTTCTTTCTTTCTTTCTTTCTTTCTTTCTTCTTTCTTTCTTTCTTTCTTTCTTTTTTTAGAGAGAGAGAGAGAGTGCTTGTGTGGGTCAGGGTGGGGAGGATGAGAGGGAGAGAGAGAATCCCAAGCAGGCTCCACTCCCAGCACAAGCCCGAGCTGGAGCTCTATCTCACAACCTTGAGATCATGACCCGAGCTGAAATCAAGAGTCAGATGTTTAGCCCACTGAACCACCAGATGTCCCAATAATCAAAGACACTTTTGTTATCATTTTTTCAAACAAATGATCTGTTAGATTAACAGTATCTTATAATTTAGATTTTAAATTTTTCTTTACCCTTTTTTCTTTATCTAGATCTAATTTGTCAGAGAAAATCTTTTATTTCGTCTTCTCTTCTCTGAATAATAATTTTGCTGAATAAAGAAATATAAATTGGTGTATGTGTGTTTTATCTTTTAATATTTTGATATCTCGCTTGCACGGTTTCTGAAAACAAGTCCAGTATAATTCTATTCCTTGTTTCTGTAGGTAAGGTATGAGTCTTTCCCTTCTCACTTCTTCCAAGATTTTCTTTTGGCTTTGTTTTTGCAGTTTGAATTGATATTCCTTGGTATAGATATATTGTTATTTATTCTGCTTAGTCTTCTCTGAGTTTCCTGAATCTATGGATTTTTGTTTCATTAATTTTGGAAAATTCTCAGTCGTTAATAATCCAGATAGTCTTTCCATTCCTTCCTCTCTTCTTCTATTATTCCCATTACACATATATTACACTGTTTATAATTGTCCCACCGTTCTTGGATATACTGGTTATTTTCATCCTTTTTCTTCTTATTTTTCAGTTAGGTAAGATTCTTTTGACATATCATCTAGCTCACTATTTCTAGACTATCAATCCTCAGCCATTTCTAGACTTTTGATCAGATGTGGGAAAGGGGGTGCATTTCATAATCCTGTGGTTAGCTCTCTGTCTTCTAGTGAGCCGGTGTTCCAGGGCTGTGATCTTCACAGGTGCTTCTCAGCATTTTTTTCACCTTTAGGTGAGACAGGAAGTCTAACCCGGGGGGAATTTCCCTTTCCCATAGTTGGTAAGGTCTGGTAAAAATAGTTTCTTTTGAGACTAGTCCTTTAGAAGGAGAAGAGAATGCTCTGGAGTATTTCAAAATGATTACTTTACCTCTCTCCCTGCAAGAAGCACAAGGGGCTTTTTCTCTGATCTTCACATTGAGAACCTGGTAGGACTCCTCCTGGAGATACACCTCATGAATGTATGCCCTGTCTCCAAACTTGGCCGCTGGTGTTTTTAAATCTCAGTCTAGTCTACACTGAGCCTTTAGCAATTTGTTTATAATGGCTTATATTTGACTTCAGTTTTCTTATATATCTAAGAAAAGCTGTTGCTTTGCAGTTTCTTCAGCTTTCTCTTCCTTTTAAGGTGGGAGTGAGAACACTTATACTATTTACAGGTCAGGCCAGAAACTGGAAGTACAGACTTCCTTTTCTTTAAGAGTAGCAAATGGCTGGAGTCTTTCTCTGGGGTTAGCATATTAGCATCCTGGGGGAGGCAATTTTCTACCACAGGCCCCAAGCTTATAGGTCAGAGAAGTAGGATTATAACATAGGTTCCGTTCATTCTGGGTCATATCTTTAAGCACTTTTTAAACTCTTTAAAAAATATTCTTTTGGGGAGAGAGGTACCTAAGTGGCTCATTTGGTTAAGCGTCTGACTCTTGATTTCAGCTCAGGTCATGATCTCAGGGTCATGAGGTGGAGCCCTGTGTCTGTGTAGGGCTCTGAGCTGGGCATTGAACCTGCCTAAGATTCTCTCTCTCCCTCTCCTTCTTGTTCTGCCCCTCCCTCCTTTCCTGCTCCCCTCTGTCTCTCTAAAAATAAAACCAAAAACTTTTTTCTCTCCCTCTCTCTTCTTTTTTCTCCCTTTCCCTCTTTTTCTCCATCTCTCCTTCTCTCCCTCTGTCTCTTTCTCAAAACTATCACCTTTGCAAGTATTTTCTAATTTGGGTAGCATTTTCTTTTGCATATGACACTATTCCTACTGAAACTATGCAAATGTGGTTTCAGTTTGGAATTTAGTCTCTCTGCCGAAGACGATCCTTGATGAAAAGTGCCTTGAAATTATACCTAGTGCTTAGTATCAAAATTCATATGGTGCACACTTACCTGAAGGCTATGCTGGATATTTTACAAATTGATTTCCCCTTGAAGCCACCAAGCTATGTGAAATTAAAAACAAACTCATATAGTATTGCAGACCTATAAACTATTATTATCAACATCATAGAGATGTGAAGATAGTGGAAATAAACAATGCCTATTTTTAAAAAAAGAAACATTTTATCAGTACTTCTATGCTTCTGTGTATATACATGTAAGTTCAGACACACTAGTCTGTTAAATTTCACTGGCTGTGTCAACATTTTAAGTGGCCCCAGTTTGTTTCAGTGATTCCTATATAGAAACAAAGTCTCAATAAACAATCTAACATTATTTGTAAAAGAGAAGATAACAGGTTTGTAAAGCAAACTCCTTCAAAATAACATCAGTATAACCTGGAAATATATAGCATGATAAAAAAAAATTGGGGGAAATAAAAGGGCTGAATTTGTCTAAACTGTTAATATATTTTGAAAATTTTTACGTCTTTGGCATGAGGCCCAAGTCTAGGTCAATTGGATATTCAATTCAAGTTGCCATCTGCTAGATATTTTTGAAACTGATGTAGTATAAATTTATATTTAAATACGTCCTAGTCCTCAAAATGTTCATACCACAAAATCACCATTTTGACTGGCATTAATTAAAATCTTTGTCTAGCCGTCTCTGCAGAAAGACCAAGAATTGAGTATAGTAACAATGCAACTAAATTAATGGCCTACTGTGATGGACATCTAGGGCCAAATATTCAAAGGGCATCTACTACTTTTTCTTCTATGATGGCAGGTTTGAGCTCTTAGTTTCAAATAATACATGCATTGCCAATCCTTTTTCAGCAGAACAAAAGGACGTCAGTGGAATATTTTCCAAAGCAAGAGGGTCAAAGAAAGTCATCTTACTATTTCTGAATTGCATGGCACCAGCCACACAAATCAAAAGGCTGCCTCCAGTGGCTCTGGTATGCAAATCTGATTTTCTACAAGAATTTGAGTTTAGTAGAACTACAGACAGATTATAAAATCTATTATATTTATTTATTTATATTTTTAATTTTTTACAAGAGTTTGTTCTTAATTGTACAACAGGCTCTAAGACAACACTCCTTTCTAGCTTTAGATAGCTATAGATGCTATGACAGGAAAGCCAGATGTTTAAACAGGAATAGAATTAAAGATCACCATGACCTCAGCCACAAGGAACAGCTTGTTTTTTGCCACATTTCTTAATGGCCTTTGCCCTTCTCCATGGCCTGTGCTTTTAGCTCCTTGAGTTTCTTCTGTTCCTCTTTCTGTTTCTGCTTGAATGCCTCATCTTCCTCGTCCGTCTCCTTGGCCAGCTTCTTGGGCTGGGTTTCTTCTTGCCACTCTCCTGACCAGACATGGCACCTGCTGCTCTGTGAGGTCATTTTTATAGGAAACACTCTAAAAGTAATAAAATGTATTACTTTAAAGAATAAATTTAATTGCATGTAGTCTGTATTTTTAGAAAGAAGCCATAAAAATCAACAAAAAGCACAAGGATGTTTTATTCTGTGCCATTCCATAATTTTTTCATATAAAACAAAGTTTGAGTATGATTCATAAGTACATAAAAATCTATACATTTTGAACTAATATATTTATATAGTAGAAAAACAGATATTGTATCACTATTAAACTCTTACAAATAATGTGATAAATCATGCTCTTTTGGGACAAATTTTGGATATGCAATTTGGAAGACAATGAGGAAAAATTGCTACAGTTTCAGGAGTTGAACAATTGTTTAAAATGTCTTAGAAAAATTATAAAATACATGCAATAAAACATTTTATAATCTAAAAAAATAGGATTAAAATGGATTATTCAGTGCTTTCTCAACTATGAGGAAGGAAATATTACCACCCTTAGTTGTGGTTTTCTTTGGACATATCAATTTTTTTAATTTCAAATTTTTATGTTTTTTTTTTTACAACATATGTATGGCAAATATATATCCTGTTAAGAGATAAGTAAATAAATATGTTACCTACTTATTTTGTCTTTGATGTAAACACTGATACCAATTTTTGAACTTCTGTGGCAGATACAGGACTTACGGTATCAAAATATTAAAGGATTTCTGTGAAGGCTTCTTCTAAGGGTATTAAATATTTTACAGCCCGTCTAATGTAAAGGAAATAATTTGGCATGAGGATTCTATGTAAACATAACTAAATTCTTTATCATCTATTTCTTATCTCTAAATATATTTTTAATTATTTATCCAAAAAATTGTGAGTTGTTATGAAGGGCAAATGAAAACACATAAATGAAGGAATCTTGAATACTGGCTTTTGAGACCTTTTATGGTCTGATCTCAACCTATCTCTGCAGTTACATCTACCATTTTCCTTAAGGTAATTGTTCTAGAATGTGTCCTTATACTTGTCTGATAAAATATAAGAAACCCAGTTAAATTTGAATTTCAAATAAACAATCAATACTTCTTCAGTATAAATTTACCTCAAATATTGCATGGGGCAGGTTTATATTAAAAAATATTAAGTAAAGTAGAGCTAACTGGAGTAAAGTAGAATAGGCTATGATACTGATCCCATGCAATGCTTGGGATATAGTTATACTAAAAATAATTAATTGTTCATGGAAAATTCAAACTTAGATAGGTGTCCTATACTTTTATTGATTATATCCAGTAACCATAGCCATTACTAATTTGGTTAAGCTTGGAACTGTGTTTCCCAGAGTCTCTTTCACTGTGTATAGAGTTGATCAAAAGAGTTGGACACTGGATATAATTTAAATGATGAAAATGAAGTGGCCACTATTACCCTGTAGGTGTCTGTGGTCAAATATGGTAACAGACAGTGTCTGTTGGGTTTCTGTGAATTTTCACTTTCCTCAGTTCAGCCTCTAGCTGCATCTTGGCTGCTGATCTTGCATGAGCAACAGTGGCTCCAGAGGCTTGATTGTGGCAAGAGCCTCCATAGACCTCTCCAGGAGCTGGCAGGGACATGCTTAGATTCTCGGCTCTCCCTGCAAAAGCTCCAATTTGCCCATCTGCGTTACACTCCCTGAAGGCTTGTTAGTCTTTGTGTCCGCTCATCCAACTGATCTTAACTTCTCAGCTCCTCAATTCCGGAAGACCTAATTCCTATAATATCTATGACTTTCACAGTACTCATCATGGTTCTTTATCTCTGACTATATTCAGATAATTATGGACGATGAAAGTACCAATGATCTTATCTGGCTAGTTTCTTTCAATGTGATTTGGTAAATGTTGCAATTTGCTTAGTGTGTATACTACCTCCTTATGGGTCACATTTTGTAACTAAGGGAGCTTGCCAAGGCTTGAATATACTTATAGTCTAGAGGCATCATTATTTCCTTGCAAGAAAATTTTGCTTATGGTTTTTCCAAATGCTCATCTTTTTCCAAATTCTCTAGCAAGTCTGTCAAACCCATCATCTATGGACATACAGTATGCCTTATTCAGCACCATGGTATTCCCAACAGCATTACTACTGATTAGGGAATTTCATTTACAGTAAAGGAAGGATAAAAATTGGCTTATGCCTGTGGAATTTCCTGTTATTAACCTTTGATCTTAACCACCTGCTTTTAACTATCACTGGCCTGAAGAAACAATGGCAGGTTCAGAATAATACCGGGTGAGGTTGGGGTGATGTTTCCCAGCATGCAGGATATGCTTTGAATCAGTGACCAGTATAAGATCCTATTTCTTTCATAATCTATATTCATGCGTATGAAAGGCAAGGCAGCGAAATGGGAGTGATTCCTCTTACTATTACCCCTAGTAATCCATCAGCAAAGGTTTGCTTCCTATCATGAAATGTTGGCTGCTGTTTTAGAGATAATAATTCCTCATGAAGGAAGGATTAATGGAAAAATAAAATCTTCCTTAAACTGGTGGTTAAGGCTACATTGGCCATATAGGGATTCTCATGACAGTTTACTAACGGGCAGAGAAGAGAGCAGACCTGTTGGAGTGGCTTATTCTGACTCTCTGGAGGAATATGTGTTTGTAGTGGAAAAAGCGTAGAGAATATCTGATTCACGAGATCCTCTAGGATCCCTCTCAGAAATCCTTTCTGCTGAAATAGAAACTAAAGGAAAACTTTAACAACTTAATGCAGACATGACTGTGAGTCGCTCAGACACTATAGAAACGTGGATTTGGGTCACTCACACTAAGCAAAGAACCATGACTAGCTGAGGCGGTTTCTGAGGTCGAAGGGAATATGGAATTGGAAATAGAAAAACATTATAAATACCACTGATGGCCACATGACCTGTTGTAGAATTGGAGATTATACTAAGTAGGGATACTTGTTCCTTGCTTTAGTGTGAGTCTATTCCTATATTTACTAAGCAATTATTTTTCTTTCCCACTGTCATGGTCCTAGTATCTAACATAAGACATAATGATCATAGTCAACCTTGTACCTCAGTAGATTTAATTTATAGGATATCAAAAGAGTAATGATACTTAGCTAGAAAAAGTATAAATGTTACCGAGTTATGGATAACGAGTGTTTGGGTATCTTTTAGATTGGTTAGTTAATTTTTCAGTAACATGAGGCATGGTTGAGGATAATTGCTATTTTCTATATTTTGAAATATGTGGTAATGATAGGCGTTATGGATGTCAAAATGTACTACCATCATCTTGGTTAAGCTGCGTACTATTGTACTGAAAATGTATTCCCTGTATGGCTGAAGGATGGAGTTGGTCCATAGAGAAACTTGGTATTGCCCCTTCAGCAACTGATGTGTTTAGTTTATCAGATTTTTCTGTAAGCCCCACTTCTTCCTCTGCCCCAGGGCTCTGGAAGAATTTATTAGGAATGATTTCTCTATATCTTCTACTCCTCCTTCCAAATTTACACTTCCTAAGCTTCTCTCAAAACTGTATAAGCTGTAACTCCTCTAAAAAATCTTTAGCCCATGTGGCAGACCCTAGGTTGACTCCCAATAATCTGCCCCCTGATCGGCATGCCTCTGAAGTGTGTGTGGAACCTGTGAGTTGATTCTAATCAGTAGAATACGGCAAAGTCGATGTGATATCACTCTCCTGGTTATGTTACATTATATATGTCTCTTGGCGTTCTGGAGAGAGATCCTCCCCTCTAGTGTTGAAGAGGCAGGATGTTATGACATGAGTTGCCTAAGGAGGGAGCAACTTGGAAGCAAGCTCTGAACAGCCTCGAGGCGCTGAGGGGCTCATTTTTACAGCTGCAAGGGACTGAATCCTGCCAACAACCACATGCGCTTGGAAGAAAACACAGGTACTGGAATTAACGCAGTCTGGCTGACACCCTGACTACAGCTTTGTTGAGACCCTGCACAGAGAAGCTGGCTAAGCCATGTCTAGATTTCTGACTCACGGAAACTGTGAGATAATGAATCTCTGTTGTTATAAACTGATAATTCTGTGGTAATTTGTTATTATACCAATAGAAAACTAATATACCCTATAATACTCATAATGATTGTGTTCCTAACTGAAACCTGATTCACACTTCATAGTACGTATTGCAACTGGACTTTTTAGTATTCCCCCCCCATTTTTTTTTGAGATATAATTGACATATAACTTTATATGTTTAAGGTGTACAACATAATAATTTGATATATACTTGATATATATATATTAGCAAAAAGGTTACCACAGTAGGGTTAGTTGACATCGGTCACTTTACAGTTATGTTTTTTACTTGTGATAAGAACTTCAAGATCTATTCTCTTAGCAACTCTTGAATATACAACACAGCATTGTTAACTGTAGTCATCATGTTGTATATTACAATCCCACAACTTATTTGTCTTATAACTTGAAGTTTGCACTTTTTGACAACCCTCATGTAATTTCTTCATCCCCCATCCTCACCACTGGCAACCACAAATCTGACCTCTGTTTTATGAGTCTGTTTTTTTGTTTTTGTTTTTTAGATTCCAGATCATATAGTATTTATCTTTCTCTGCGTCACTTTCTTTCTTTCTTTTTTTTTTTTTTTAAGATTTTATTTATTTATTTGAGAGAGAGAGAAAGCACAAACAGTGGGAGGGGCAGAAGGAGAGGGAGAAGCAGACTCCCCGCTGAGCAGGGAGCCTGACGCAGGGCTCCATCCCAGGACCCCAAGATCCTGATCTGAGCTAAAAGCAGACACTTAACTGACTGAGCCACCCAGGCGCTCCGTCTCTGTCACTTACTTTTTTTTTTTTTTTAATTTCATATCTGTTGTTTTCCCCCACTAAAATGCAAACCTCATGAAGAAATTTCTTCTTTGCATCTCGAATGTCAGAATATGCCAGGCACCTAATGAGGAGTTGTAGAATGCCCATGCCTGATTGGTCAAACCAATGAAGTAATGAACAAATAATGACCCATATCAGGTTTTGTTTGGAAAATAAGAATGAGCCATGGCAGCTAAAATTGTCCTCATTCTATGTCAGGATTGTGAATTATAAAAATGTCAAATCACTGTGTAAAGTTGCTTTAGTATAAGGTAAAAGAATATTTTAGTTCTCCTATTACAAGAGTCATTTCGATATGCAGCGTTTGACATCAGAATCACCTGAGGAACTCATTTAAAAATGCGGATTTATGGACCCTAACTCAGATACAATGGATTCGGATTTCTGAGTGGGGTCTCAGGATATGCATATTATACAGACTCGTCAGGTGATATTTACTCACACAAACTTTTGACAGCTATTTCTGGAGAAGCATGACTTTCTTTTTACATTTTTTTTTTAAATCTGTTTTCACATAAAGTAGTTGCTTCGCTGTGTGAATTGGAAAAATAAAATTTTCTATGCCTAAAAGTAGGTGATAACAATAAGTTCATGATTAATGTTTAAAGTCAGAAGACAATTGAATTAAAGAAATGAAAGACTAAGAGTAAGGTATATATGCCAACAATGGAAAAGTATCATCGAACTGTCATGTACTACTGTAATTTCAGAATTTTATTCTATGTATTATGTGTTAAAAATAATACTCTTGATTCACTTGCTTTTTGAAATGTTAAAATGCAGAAAACAATCTTTTTATTTAAACTTAACTGTGAACATAGTGTCAGATTGTTAGTATGTTTCCATAATTTTAAAAAGAAACCCTGATTCTATTTCTGTTAATAAGATCTCAGGTTTATAAAAAGAATTTTGATATTTATTTCTTGGTCTTTGTTGAAAGGAAGATACTCTTTTAGATTTTCATTAACATAATGATGTATGATCTTTAAAATCTATTCATCAGTAAGACCTCAGTAATCAGTAGTCAGAAATTTTTAGCATGCATTATTGTACCAAAATCAATAATACATTTTTATAGAAAATATTCTGATAAACTTTTAATGAGAATATATTTATATTTATACTTAGTAGTGAAAAACAATTACAGTTTCTAGAAAATTGAGAAAGCTTGAGAATGTTGTTTACTGGTACAAAAGTAGAAATGGTTTACAATATTTGTTTGGTAGTGGCAATTGCTGTTTAATAAAATAATAATACATTTATTTCAGTGTTAAAATGGTATTTTTACCATTTTTGATAACACTATACCATACTTTACCATAGTTTGGTAACACTAACTTGCCTTTAAAACATGTAATTAGATCAAATTATACATTGTTTCTTTCTAGCTCATCTATCCACCTTTTTTCCCCTATATAGAACAAAGCTCTGAATATCTCAATGTGTTTTGCAAAGTGATATGAGATGAGTTAATTTTTAGCAAAAATATCATGGGACTAAAAGTGCCATAAATAAATATGACTTGATTACCAAAATTACAATATAATAAAAGGCTTCGTAATTACAATTTTTTTATAGAATATGTCAAGTAACTTTTTAAAAATCCATCCCTTGAATGTATTTATGGAAGTATTCATTTATGACCTTTCCAGTATCAGAATTTTCTAATTAAAAAAAAAAAAGAAAGATAAACAGCTCTCCTACATTTTGAAATTGGGATGCTTGATACATATTGAAAAACTGAAAGACTCTTGAGAAAGGCCTGTCAGCCCAGTGAAGTGAAATGGTTCAAATATAGAAATATCTTTTATCAATATGTTCTTAAAATGCAGTTGTGTGGTGTTGTGTTGTTGTTGTTGTTTTTTTTTTTTTTTGAGAGTTTTAGGGCTACACTCAATAAATATGATGATGTTTTAGGGACATGATAAATTAGAGTTTAGACAGCCACCAGTAATAAGCGTGTGTCATGTTGATCATTTTATTCCAGAACTCATCTTTCAAAAGTATACTTTAATAAATGTATAACTTGTATGTAACATTGTATAATTTAAAAATGTTAACAAGTTTAGATCTGTTAAGAAGAGTGTTAAAAATAATTGCATTGCAGTGCTGACAAATACATTTAAGATCTACTGTGAAGTGCAGGAAAAGAATACTAAGAATCAGAAACCGTATCGGTCTGTACATTCTTATCAAATTATGTGATTTGACCTTGAATAAGTCAAATATAAAATGGGTTAATATTAAAATTAAATATGATGATAATTAAGTTGGTTTTAAACTATGCATTATTAATAATATTAAATGCTTAACATTTAACATTAAATGTTATTAATGGTAAAGGATGTCTTCTAATTATTTGTGCATTAATTCACAAAATACTTCTGTAAAACAAGTTAGAATTTGTGACCAAATACTATCAGATGTATTTTAAACTGGTTTAAGTCTATCCAATAATCATAAACATAACTTATTGTCAACTGATTAAATGCAACGTGTACATATAAATTTAACTTTGTACATATGTGATAGAAAGGCATTCACAATTTGATATTGATTTTGTAAATTGAGGCCAATTCTTTCATTAAGTTTCCATTTCCAGTTGCAGTATCCTGGACTTTTAGAATTTTAAAATAGAAATGACTAGGGGCACCTTGCTGGCTCAGTCAGAAAAGCATGTCTCTTGATCTCTAGGTGGAGAGTTTGAGCCCCACATAAGATGTAGAGATTACTTAAATAAATAGAACTTAAAAAAATAAATAAGAATGACTTAACTTAAATTCTCTAAAGTCCAGTTTATGAAACAGCCTTCAGATCCGTCATATTATAATTTCTTAATTTGAGCCATCAACATCACTTAAGTTGTAAACTTCAGAAGCTCATATACATTTGTCTGTACTAAAGAGGAATTTCTTTCCCCCCCGTTCTAATGTCTATGTGTGTGTTCACTAACTGTGTATAAAATGCATTTGTACGTGTATATGTATCAGTGTTTTTAATGTTTATATATAATATTATACATATAATATATATATATTTTTAATGTTTATATATAATATTATACATATGTGTGTGTGTATATATATATGTATATATATATATATATATATATACATATACATATATATATATATATTCCCACAAGGGAAGAATTTTAATAGATAGTTTTGCAGCTGTAATACTTGGGTGGGAAGAGGGAACTTTCAGAAAAAAAAAAAAAAAGGTGCTATTTCGAATGATGACTGCACAGACCAAACAGCAGAAGACAAATAACACATATATGTTTGGAAAGCAGGGCATGAGTTGGTAATAGGCACAAGGAAAGTCTAGAGAGAAAGCAGAGGTCAAATCACAGGAGCCTGAATGATGAGGCAGCTGGATCTTGCAGAACTCAATAGCAGAACAGTGTTAACTTGTTTATGGATTTTGCCCATTGAGGGAACATGGATAGAGTTTAAGGAGAGGAAATAAGCCTTATTTCTGTCTTATTGGATGTGTAATGTGCTTTTTATAGACAATGGGATAGAGGGGAAAAGGATTTAAAGGATAAGATGACAAAAGAAACTCTATAACAATTTACTTTGAATACAGAACAATAACTGAATTGTTTCGAAGAATGATATATATTAAAATTAAAATCAATGTGAAACTATTTAACATGTCATAGAAAATATTTGTAATGGACAAATCTCTTATTACTTTGAAATTATTTGCAGGACTATTTTAGAGACTTATATTTTCCAAAAGGAGTTCAGCACAAACAATATAATTATTTCATTCTAGCTTTGAAAACCAATTTCATCATGTAAGAATAACAATAGTAGACATGTAAATGAAGAAAGCCTTTAAATGATGCTATCAAAGGAAAACAGTTTCCTGCTGTTAAGTGTTTTGACAAAATTCAAGATATATAGAAGCGTGATTATTGATCTTCAATTATGATGACTGTAGTTTTATTACTAAAATTACGATGTTGATTGAAGAAATTTAATTTGATGAATGTTTACGAAATAGAGACAGTTGTTTTCCCTACAAATACTGATCTCTTAGAAAAAAATGGCTGGAAAAAATTCTAGCTTTAAGCAAATCGCTTTGGATGCTTTTGTGTGTGTGTATGTGTGTGTGCACACATGCACTGTATTTGAAATAATTTCTTAAACATTCAACGCTAATATTTATTTTTAATAACTTTTAGTCATTTTAAGCTTTCTAAAAATCTGATGAGTGTATTCATAACTTTGAGCTGACCAAATTTTATATAACCTGTGTTACTCAAAAACATATTCATTTCATATATATATGTTGCTCTATTCTATGAGACAGTATTTATAGATTGTAGGGAAACAGCAATGATCAAAACAAAGAAATGTTGCTTTTACTTTTTCGTGCAATGATTTGATTCCGTTTTATCCCCTCTCTTAGCCTATCAATTATACTTCTTTTTAATTTCTTTTAGTGATTGCCATTAAGTTACCAATACATACTTTCAACTAATCTAAGCCCTCTCCAAATAACACTATGTGTTTCATGTGTAGTACAGATAATTTACAGCAGAATATTCCCGATTCCTCCTTCCTATTCCTTATGACATAGTTGTCATTCTTTTCATTTATCTGTATATGAGCAGCCAATATATTGGTACTATTATTTTAAGCGAAAGTTATCTTTTAGTTCACTTAAAAGTAAAAAAAATAGATTTTATTTTACCTTTAATTATTCCTTTTCTAATGCTCTACCTTTCTTTATATAGACCTGAATTTCTCATCTATATCATTTTCCTTCTCCTGAAGAAGGTGTTTTCTTGTTGCTGTTTTGTTTTTTAACATTTCTTGTAGGGCAGGTCTGCTCTAAGCAATAAATTATGTTTCACTAGAAACTTTTCATTTCTCCCCTTTTTAAGACTGATTTTTTGGAATGCTAAGATTTTTTCCCCCTAGCACTTTAAATATTTCACTGCACTATCTTGTGTGGGTTTCTGTTGACACATATCATTATTTTTGAGAAGTTTTTGGCCATTACCACTTCAAATGTTTCTTCTAATTTCTTCTGCTCTGTTCTCTGTTCCCCTGTGGAACAACAATTATGCTAATGTAAAGGGTTTTAAAGTTGACCTATAATTCTCGGAGACATCAACTCTCTGCTTGAAGTTTCTTTCAAGTCTCTACTTACGTCACATTTACCTACATCCCATTGGTCAAAGCATTTGTTCATGGCTGAGCCCACAGTGCAATGGTGGGTAGGAAAGCTTTCCCATGGAGGAAGGCCACAGCAATATTATATTGTAAAGAAAGTGAATTCAGGAAGGGGTAAGGAAATGACGCTATGATTGTAATCTATCACATAATCCACTCTATTCTCGATAGCACTCAGTTTACAGTCTAGTGATATTTTATGTCATTTGGACTCATTACTTTCTAGGTGTGCGGTCATGAATGAAATCATAGAACAGTCTCACACTGTCCTGCATACTGTCTATACATCTCTCTTGCTTTGTACTGTCATTTTTAAAATTTTTTATGTTTTAAAAGATTTTATTTATTTATTTGAGAGAGAGAGAGTACACAGGAGCAGGGGCGGGGTGGGGGGGGGGGGAGCGGGAAGGACAGAGGGAGGAGAAGCAGGCTCTCCACTGAACAGGGAACCAGATGCGGGTCTAGGTCCCAGGACCCCAAAATCATGACTGAGCCTAAGGCAGACGGTTAACCAACTGAGCCACCCAGATGCCCCTGCACTGTCATGTTTTTTTAGATTAAACCCAGATTAGTCTTTAAAAATACGAATGCAGTTTTATTTTATTTTCATTCTTATTTGATAATTTAGCTTCATATATGATTTTGCTTTTAAATATTTTTTTTCCTTAGGATTCACAGTGATTTTCTATAATTGTTCAATTTCCAAGTCCCTGATGAAAAGTTTAATGCTATTATTCTTTTCCATGTGTAGATGAATTGGTTGTTTCTCTTGAAGTCCTTAGGCCACTTTCAGAGACTTGGAATTTTCAAATACTACCAAGATGCACTAAATGCAGGTTTCCTGTTTCTTATTTTGTCTTTTTTTTTAAATCTGTTTATTCATTTGTTTTAACACTTACATTGGTATTTATGATAGTTTTCTTCTCAGAAACAATTGTATTATGCTGCAATTCTCCCTCTTCATCTGGTGTTCACCTCTTCAATTTTGTCCTCTTTGATCATTTTTTCTCAAAATTTTTATTTTATGCCCAGAGCAATATTCTTGATATTTTTCTAACAATTGCTGTATTATTGTATTTCTCCTAATTTTTAAAAGCTTTTTCTATTGTTCAATTTTTCCAAATGTTTATTTTTCCTAGGATCTTGTTTTGCTTTATAGATAAAGTAGTATTGAATTTGAGGACACTATAATATATTTTAAGGGCATCATTATGTTTTACTCTGTGAATTAGCCCATTAAATGTTTTGTTAAATATTTCTTGATAGTTTACACTAAGTTATTTCTTTTCTTTCCAAAGTATTGTGATCCTGGATTGCCCATGTATCTTTAAAATGAAGGACTTCCTTACTTTTTCCTGAGTGGATTGGGTTTTCTTTGTGTATATGTATATACACACACACATGCAGAAGTGTGTGTGTGTGTGTGTGTGTATATATATATATATATATATATATATACACCTAGCTGAGGTTAGCTAGTTGTTACCCTCAAGATTGGGTTTTCTTTGCATATATTTGTGAGTTGTTACCCTCAAGAAGGAAAATAAAATATTTGGAAACTCTTTGTTGTGTGTTAATAATGCCAATTAGTATATTGCACAATAGGATTGGTAAATGGGAGAGAACTTATGCATGAGGTTTACCTGGGACTACTGTGATCCATGTCTCAATCTTACAAGAATAATGCTCCAATATTTCTTCCAGTTATAAAATCCAGCTGTACATAGGTGTTTACGGGTAGAGTTGACACAGTTGTTGCATAGCTAGGCATTTAGCAAACTTGTTTCTAGCCTTCCTTTAACTTCCTGCCCTCACTACTTACATTATGCTCAAAGTTTCCCTGGGGTTCTATATGGTCAATGAGTTTTCTTCTCTTGGTTTCATTTTTTCTGGACTCTGAATTCATTAACTCTACCTCAGGGCTTATCATCCTCCCTTTCAAGTTTATCTTCCATAAGTTTGATCTTATCTTTTGTCTACTCTCATGTTCTTTCATTTTTGTGATATTAATCCTGTGCATTATTTTTCTTTCATTTAAATAAGATCTCAGAAGGAAGACAAAATAAAAGCATTGTGGATATTGGCTGTATAGAACTGGAAGCCAATGCAATCCCTCAGTTTTCAATGACTTTACTGAAACTGTTACAGCTTAAGGATTTAATTGTTTAGTACAACTGCCATATTGGCATTCCCATCAGTTTAACATGGCATTACCTTTCTTTACTTACTCATCAGTGATTTTGAGCCACTGCCTAATTAGATATGAAGAATGTAACAGTAGGGTGTTGTTTCTTTTCCCATTCAATAGACATTTGCGATGTAACTGGTCTGTTTATAGAACAATGTGGTATCTGGTGACATGTGAAGGTAATAGATAATATTTATTTATCATTTACTTGTCAAAGGAGCTAGGTAAAGCATTTTACTAACAGCTCTTTATTTAATCATCATATCATCCTTTTAAAGTAGATAATATTACTGTTTCTCTTTTCTGCAAGAGGAGTTGAATAGTCCACCCGAGTTGATTCACCCACAAATGTCAGAGCAAGGAAAGGACAATGGTTTTTCTTCCACCCAAGACTATGTTGTTGGTCAGTTTCAAATTCTCAAATAGTACCTAAGGGTAGAGAAAGAGAGAAACAAATGAGGTTCCATTCTTTTGCCTTCCCTAATTTCTGTCCCTTTACTGATGTTCTTTTATTTCTTAGAGAAATAGAGAAAGGTATTTGGGTTCCCAAAGGCAAAAAGCATCCGTATTTCTGATTTTAGTGAAGTTACCTAGTTAGGATGGGCAGAGCCCGAGAGAAAGTCATCATGCATCATTTTTTTGAAAATAGATCTGTACATGAATTTCACTTCAGAAGTTAGCATTTTTTTAAAAAGGAGCACAATTGGTTATGTTACAATCCAAATAAACTTCAATCTCTCATGAAGACAAGTTTAATATCAAAAACAGGATTTGACAGGGCAGATGGAGCATAGGCCCCCACCCAAGTTTCATTAAACGTGTCTATAGTTAATCATTTTAGTACATGGTAGTGGGATGGAGGTACATCATCAGACCAGATATTTTCATGTATTTTGGGAAGATGAGGAGTTGAAGTGATTGGTATTCTAAGCAGAGGCAGTCAAAAAACCCCAGCCCAGAACATTTATATATTTGTAAAACATGCAGGAATTGGGAAAGAAAATATTTGAGCTGAGGTGGCCAGCCTTTTTGCTTTGTCCCTATATCATACATAAAACCTACCAATCTCCACCATGCTTGCAAACGTAGAAACCTTTGTCAAACTCCCTGGCTGCATAAGTATATCAGCACAATTGCTGAAGAAATCTACATGGTTCTTGATGTTAAACACTTTAAATTTTAATTCGTAAATATGAATGGACATGCAAGAATTACAAGACATTTAAGGGAAATCAAAGCACAAATTCAGAAACAAAACAACGCAAGTGAAACATACAAAAGAACGTCCATGATGCAGAGCCAAATCAGGAAATAGAGAAGAATTTAAAGGAATTCTAATTAGTAGCTTCAGAGAGATTCAGAAAGATATTGGATACATAAAAATGGAATAAGCTGTTATAAAAAGGAGAAACGAGGGAATGTGAATGAGTTTTTAGATATTGAAAATATGATTGCTTAAATAAAATATTTAATAGTAAGGCTAGAGGAAAAAAACTGAGGAAATCTCCCAAATGTGGCACAAATAGAAGAAACAGAGATAAGTTATACAAAAGAAACATTGAGAGCCATGAATCATTAATTTCGGAGGCTTAACGTTCATCTAAAAGGAATTGCAGAAAGGGAGAATGGAGGAAGTGGAGAGGAGAATTTTATCCGCAGAATGATAAAAGGAAATTTCCCAGAGGTGAGACACATGACGTGAAATTGCAAGAGCTCACCTACTGCCTGTAGGAGAGACCAGAAAAAGATACAGAAAGGGGAAAAAAAATACTGTATCTTGAGAAAGCCTGGCAAATTTCAGAATTACAAAAGTATCCTAAACTTTTCTTTATTTCATTCACTTATTCATTTGCTTGTTCATCCATCATTAAGGAATGCTATACATTGGCTGTAAAATGGTGAACAAAAGAGGAAGAGTAACTGCATATTAGAGATTATATTCTATATCGATAGGAAAATGCATGTAAACAACAGTGTAGTTTTATTAGTCTACTAAGGCTGCGATCACAGAATACAATAGAGCTTAAACAACAGGAATTTATGATCTCAGAGTTCTGAAGGCTGGAATACCAAGATCAAGGTGCTGGCACGGTTGCTTTCTGGTGAGGGCTCGCTTCCTGGCTTGCAGATGACTGCCTTCTCTTTGTGTCCTCACATGGCCTTTCCTTTGTGTGCACGCTTCCAGTGTCTTTTTTTCTTCTTGTAAGAACACCAGTCCTCTTGGATTGGAGCCCCCCACCCCTTACAACCTCATTTAACTCTTATTACCTCCTTAAAGACCTTATTACCAAATAGAGTCACACTAGGGGTTAGGTCTTCAACATATAAATTTTGGGGGAACACAGCTTATCTGTAACAATAATACTGGGTTTGATGAAGTAAAATAAAGCATGGAATTGGGATGGGGGAAATGTGATGGTAAACATTTTATGTACTGTCATAATTAAAACTCTCTATGATGAGGGGATATTTGAATGGAAGTTTGAATGAAGTTAGATAGATGAAGATATGAGGGGAAGAATACTCCACATGGAAGATGCTGTAAGCACAAAGGCCAGGGGAAGAATGAGCTTGGTTTTTGGAGGATGAAGGATGGAGCTATAGGGTTTGAAATAGGGACTGAAAGTAGTAGTGATGCTCTCGGTCTGTGGCCAAGAGTAACATCAAGAAGGGATTTTGTTTTGTTTTGTTTTGTTTTAAATTTAATGCCAGTTAATTAACATATAGTGTTATATAAGTTTCAGGTATATAATATAGTACTTCAACAATTCCATACATCACCCTGTGCTCCTCACAACAAGGGCACTACTTAATCCCTATCACCTGTTTCTCCCATCCCCCCCACCTACCTCCCTGTTGGTAACCATCAGTTTGTTCTCTGTAGTTAAGAGCCTGTTTCTTGATTTCTCTCATTCTCTCTCTTATTTTTTTTCCTTTTGCTTATTTGTTTTGTTTCTTAAATTCTACACATGAGTAAAATCATTTGTCTGTCTCTGACTGACCTATTTCCCTTAGCATTATACTCTCTAGCTCCATCCATGTTGTTGGAAATGCCAAGATTTCATTTTTTTTATGGCTGAATAATATTCCATTAAATATATATACATATATACATATACTTATTTTGATATTTATAATATTTATGTATTTATATATAATTGTGTTATATTTATTTATTTATTTATTTATTTATTTATCCATTCATCAGTTGATGGGCTTTTGGGCTGCTTCCATATCTTGACTATTGTAAGTAATGCTGCTATAAACACAAGGGTGCATGTATCCCTTTGAATAATTAAAAAAAAAAAAACCCAGCTATTTGTAGGCGAAGCCCAAGGATTTGCATTTTATTTGATGTATAATGGAGGAGTCATTACAGAGCTTGGACTAAAAAGCATCATCATCTATGCTGTATTCTTATATAGTTCACTTTAGTTGTTTTATAAACAATAAACCATTGGGATGGAAGTGAAATTAAAGAAACTTGTTAGAAAATCATTGTAATAATTCCTAAGACTTCATGTACATCATGCAAAGATAATTCAAGAAATAGAAGATAAATTTTAAAAATCTTAGTAGCTACAGAGGGAGTCAAGACAATATTGTATCCATCAGAAAATGAAAAGCCCTGTATAAAATAGCAACGAGAGCCTGAAAGAGAATTTTTGGAAGCTGAATAAGACTGACTAAATAAATCCCCCATTGTTGCTATAGAAAGAGAAGCGACACTAGGGAAACCATACTGACAGTATTGCAATGCAGAACTGATCACGTTTCTCATTTGGAAAAGAAGGGGAGGGAAGCATCACACACTAGTCATTGTTTCAGAATGTGTACCACGTCCTGCTGGTAAGAGGTAGAGGAGTACATTATGAGACCAGAGAATTTTATCTACCTTTATTTATTCATTTTGTCTTATTGTCGATCAATTCTTCTGTTCTGATATTGTTCGGTCTGGTTTGATTTGGTGAATCTGACTGCAGATAGAGATTCCTATTTACCTTGATTCACCTTGTTAAGGTTTGTGGGTTGTTTTGTTTTGTTTTGTTTTGTTGTCATTAAATGGTGATTCATGTTCTTGAAAATCTTAACTTACTGCCTGTTGATTTTACTTTTGGAAATTCCATTTGTTAAGAGCCAAATGGAGAAACACTGTTAGGTCATTATAGTCAAATACCCAGGTCTGTTTAAGAGGAGTATAAAGAAAGCTACTCTTCCATGGCATCTATTTCTTAACAATTCCTGAGTATTTTGTCTGCTTGTTTTACTACCACTCAGTTTACTCTTAAACTATTAAGCAGTACTTTGAAAAAACCTTCATTTTACAAAGGAATATTTTAGACCCAGTGAGGTGTGTTACAGTTATGCGTAATCAGGGCTACATATGACTCCAACACTACATCAAAAATTATTTCACAACATTAGATTTTCCCAAGCTTTTTTAAGATTCTAAGTTATTCTCAATTAGGAACCAGCATATTGAGATTAGAAAAATGTAGAAGGGAAGAATCAAACCATCATGAGAGTTAGATTTATTTAGAACCTCCTTAAACCTAAGCAATGTTAACCCATACAATTTCCCATTCTTTATGATAAAGACCCTCCATTTTCTCATTTTCTACCATGATAACCCTCTTTTCCAATAGAAAACTTTCTTGATGGTAATGTGATTGAAATAGAGTATGTTTTCCATGAACATACTCAAGGCAGAGAGAAAAAACAAGTTATCTTTCCATTTGGATGAAGAAGAGGTTAAGATGGTTGTCTTGAAGCTTTAAGTGTTAACACACCTTCTCATATCCCAGGGATCTTTGGATTGACATACTTCGCAATTTTTCGCCAACGTGAAATATTTTTGCCTGACCATCTTGATTGGACTAGTTACATTTGACTTTGGGTCTGTATCCCATTATTTGAATCAGAGGAACTTAATATCAGGTCTGTTGGTATTCCTTCTAATATACCACATTATCACTTTGGGGAAGTTTAAATGGAAAAATCTCAGAGTCCCTTCACCATGACAAGGAGAGAAGATTGTTCTTGACTGGTCATGCATTTTGAATGTAAACAGTGTGGAAAAGTCCAGATCATAGTAGACTTGATAACATTAAGGTAATAAGGTAGAATTCAAAGATTAAGAGTGTCCAGAGTCTAATTTTGTCCCATCAGGGGTAGAATCAGAAATAGAATGATCTCAGAAAAGTCAAGCAGAATTGAGGGAGCAATATCACATAGTTAATTTCAATCTGAAAATCTGGAAACAAGTGTCACTAGGAGGAAAACGAAAGTCCTCAGCGGTTTAAGAAATGGTTAGTTGTGGCAAGATTGCTTTAAAAGTTAGGAAAAGTTATTTCTTCCCTTTTCCCAAAGTATTTTTTTTATCATCAAAACATGAAATTTATATTGAGAAGTGCACAAAATACTGCCAACATGTAATAAAATTGTTGTACCAGTATTTACTTCCACCAGTGGTGTATGGGG
Source organism: Ursus maritimus (assembly GCF_017311325.1). Lineage (NCBI taxonomy): Eukaryota > Metazoa > Chordata > Mammalia > Carnivora > Ursidae > Ursus > Ursus maritimus. Next base: position 45,537,897 of record NW_024423897.1, on the reverse strand, counting down.
TTCCGATTTCTCCTTACCTGCTAATATTTTTTTCAATTTTTATTATTCTAGTGGTTATGCAGTCATATTTCATTTGACTTTGAGTTTGCGTTTCCTTGATGTGTAATGATTTTGAGCAATTCGCATTGGCTATTTGGATCATCTATTGGACGAAGGGTCTATTCAATGTTTTTACTTCTAGTGTTATCTATTTTTTCTTACATATTTGTAGGATATCTGTGTACATTTGGATCTAGTAAGTCTACTTTATTAATCCTTTCTTTTATCATCCATGTATATTTTGTCCCCTTTTAAAATAAGTCTCTGCCTATCCTCCCCACTCCAAGTTTATAAAGATAATCTATGTTATGTTATAGAAGCTTTATTGCTTTAGCTTTTGTATTTAGGTCTAAAATCTGCCTGTTGTTTTTTTTCTTGGCCTCAAGTATAGCTCAATATTTAGTTATTAATTATTTATTTGTTTGCTTTCCCGTTAGGATCTATAATCAAACTTGAATCATTTATTTCAAAGTTTATTTAGTTTGTCTACCAGGGCCCCTTCTCTTTGTTAGAATTGGACCATGTGTTTGCCTCCCCAGCAACTCGGAGCTGTGCAAAATACTGCTTAAGCTTCTGTGTTTTGCTTGGCTTTTGTGCTTCCTGCTCCTGACCTTAACTCTCATGATACTCTTTAGTTTAAAACACTAAGTCTTCTTTGGTTAAGGCAGTACTATCTTAGCAATACGCATTTCCCAAGCACAGTTGAGCACTGATTAAAAGTGTTGGTATACTTGGTGCCCAGTGGAATCTGGCAGAAATGTCAATAAGCTCAGTGTATGAATATCATATAAAAATGCAATTAAGTTCATTTTTAATTTAATGTTTTTACTAATTCGACTCACTGAATTTGAAATCTTCCAAATTAAAAAAAAAAAAAAAGTCCACCGATGTGTCATTCATTGCAACCTTAATGCCATTGATTATACAGTTTTTAAGTTTTCCAGGAAAGCAGTAAGTAGGACAGAAGTTATGAGTTCAACACGATATTTAAAAGGTTTCATTGTGCTATGGTCTGAATGGTTTTATCCTCCCAAAATGCGTATGTTGAAATCCTAATCCCCAAAGTGGATGGTCTTAGGAGGTGGGGCCTTTGGGAGGTGACTAGGTCATGAATACAGATGGCTCATGAATAGAATTACTGCCCTCATAAAGACGCTCCGGAGAGATCCCTTGCCCCTTTTACCCTGTGAAGACACAGCAAGAATGTGCTGGCTACGAACCATGAAGAGGACCCTCAGCAGAATGCTACCATGTTGGCACATTGATCTTGTACTTCCAGCTACCAGAACTGAGGAATAAATTTCTGTTGTTACAGTAGCCTGAATGGAGTAAGACACTTTTGTGCTAATAAGCAAATGGTTCCTGTGGCTCCAGGCAAACATCCATATAAGTGCCTCAAATTTCATTGAAGTAAAAGTATCACAGGCCATGCTTATTTAAAATGTGATGAATTGTACCATCCTTCCAAAAAATTGATTCAATATATCTAAGGAGGATAAGAGGTCAGAAATTGGATTTGTTTTAAGATATATATCCCTGGGAATTCTGATGTGTATTACTCTTGGATTACAATTTGAATGACCGAAGAAATTTAGGGTAGTGGTTGGTAACAAAGGAAAAAGAGGTGAGAAAAATAGCAATGAGGCAGTAAATATCAAAGCCATTTCTCAAAAGTTAAATCAGTGTGCTTTATACGCAAATTTCGAGGTTGTCAAGTGGCATATTCACTATGCAAGAGAGCACACAACATGCATTCAAGAAATGCATGAGCATTTTAAAGGACAATAGTTTTAAAAACTTTAGTATATCTGAAGCTATCTAGGGGCCTCCCCTGAAGTTGTCTCATTAACATAAATTCAGGTAGGCTCAAAAAAGGCTCATTCTGAAGACACTCTTATTCACCTCTATCACTCTCAGATCTCAAGGGTTTTAGAAATCCTGGATCAGGAAATGGTAAAAAAAAATATATATATATATAACAATAAAAGATGCTCCTTGTCACAACAGTTTTAGGAGCTCCATGCCAGGAGCTGGGGATAATGACCAATATAAATATATTGATATATATTAATTATGTATATTTAAATATTTATTTATTTATTATATCACACTATCACAACTGTGTAACAAAATATCACAGATTGGGTGGTTTAAGCAACAAAAATTTATTTTCTTACAGTTTCAGAGGTTAGAAATCCAAGATGAAGATGTAGTCAAGGTTGGTTTCCAGTGAGACGTCTCCTCCTGAAAAAGCTGCTTTCTCTCTGTGTGGTTGAAAGATCCTGATGTGTCCCTCTCTTCCTATAAGGACTCCAGTATTATGGGATTAGTGCCCCAACCCTTATGAACTCACTTAACCTGAAAGGCCTCATCTCCAAATATAGTTAGTCACATTGGGGGTTAGGGTTTTAACCTATGAACTTATGAAGGGACACAATTGAGTTCATAGCAGATGAGATTTGAATCTAGACACTATGGAGAGATAAACTGAGCTACATACAACCACAATACTCATCCCTGGTTAATCCTCCCTAGGATTCCAGACGAATTCTATCCTTTCTCACTTTGCAATCATTTTCTCCCATCAATAAATGGTCTTTGAGTTACCCACTGCTCCAAGAGACAGTCTCTATATTAATATTAATATATGTGACATTGTTTTGGTATCAGCTGTATAGTCCATTAAACTGATACAAACATGGAATTGTAGCTGATTTTAAAGACTTATAGAGTGCCAAGGAAATACGTTGGCAATTTTATATATGTCATGGTATTAATATTCATCCCACCTTAGGTATTATAACATCCAGGTTATTACTCTATAAAGAAATGTGCTTTGCTTTTCAATATTCATAATATGTACTATATATATAAATATATATTATATATAAATATATAAAATTTTATAATATATAATATATATAATATAATATAATATAATATAATATAATATAATATAATATAATATACAATATAATATATATTTATAAATATATACAAACAAAGCATAGCACTTACTTTGTCGTCATATACATACACATCACTATAGATGTTCACTTCTAATGGACTTATTCAATTTTTGATACCAGGTGAAAACCTGCCTGGCACCTGTGCTCCTCCTAATTACTTTTGTTACTGTACAGGAAAAGAATGTTAGAAATGTGTGTGACTTATATTATATTATCACTAAACAAACCATTGGCAATACAGAAAGAAAGAAATAGATCACAACAGAATAAAAGCAGGTAGAAGGATATAAATTAAAAAAACTAAAATGACATATTTCTCCAGAAAATGGATAGGGTTGTGGCTATGCAAGTAAAGCAGACTGATTCTGTGTAGATAAAAATTAGACATTGTGAGTCAGAGTAACTTTATAGAAAGTGAAATGAATTTCATATCATTGAATTTGGAATACATTATAATAAGATTTATTTTGTAATATATTAATATTTTTCTTCTTCTTACTTTCATATATACAACATTCCGTCTTTTCAATCAGAGACATCTACTACATTGAGGAGGATTGAGAGTATTATAGCTGCAGTGCAAAAAAATAAATTTGAGCATTCTGATTTACTTCAAAATTGATAACTAAAGCTCTTTCCAGAAACTATTTTTTTGGGGGCACCTGAGTGACTCAGTCGTTAAGCGTCTGCCTTTGGCTCAGGGATTCTTCCTCTCTCACTCCCCCTGCCTGTGTTCCCTCTCTCTCTGGCTGTCTTTCTCTCTGTCAAATAAATAAATAAAATCTTTAAAAAAAACAACATTTTTTTAAGTCAATTACATGAAGGAAAAAAAATGGTTGAGATATTATGTCTAGAGCATGTATCTAGGGACATGTATTCTGAGAACATTGTTCCCTAATCGTTTTACTGTAAGGGTACATCTGTGGACTTCAGACATTCTCTAGATTGTGCTTTCTCCGACCCAGATAATCTCTTATACAAATAAGAATAGAGACATCTAAGGCTAGAGGTGGTAAAATATATCTAAAGTTTTAAAAATAAATTCAGTATGTTTTTGATTCTAATCTTCTGCCTTCTGGATTCTGATTTTGGATTGCTGCGGTTTCTTTCGTTAACACTGTCTGGGGTTTATAATACGTCTTGTGTCTGTAATATGACATCTTTCATCAATTTTAGAAAATTCTTAGACATTGACTCTCCCTCATTATCTTTCACCCTTCAGTTTTAATTACATTTGTTAAATTTCTTCATTATATCTCCTATGTTTTTTGTCCTCTCTTATATAGTTCCCATTCATTATTTATTTCCTTATGATCTCTCTCCAGTTTACTAATCCTTTCTTATTTCTATTTATTCCACTGAGATCTTAGTTTGACGTTTCATATCTTCAGTTCTAGAAATATTTAAGTATTTAAAATGTATTTTTCATTAAATTTTCATTACTATTATGAATAGTACATGACTAATCAAAACAATTTTGAACATATTATAAATATTGGTGGGTAAATAATTAGTAAACATGAAACTAAATATAATTGCAATTCTTAATATATGCATGTGGGGAATTTGCACTTTTATTAAAATAAGTTTTACTGACATCAATTATTTGCACTATGATAAAGCAGTGGTCATTTCCTTCTGGGGTACATGATTTCACATATGAATCAACATTATAAGAGTACATGTGGATGACAAGGTCTGAATATTGGTTCCTTTAAAACTTTGTGTGTCTGCACTTCTGGGAGAATGCTTTCACACTCAGTTTTAAGACCAATGACATGCAATACAACCCTCCAATACAACTGGATATCTTTCTTTAAGCTGTAGTCCACTACTTTGCCCTTTTGTCTTTTAGATTTCTCAGACAGAGAATACATATTAAGCTTTGAATGCTTCATTCACGAATGCTTTTCATTCTTTTTTAAAAAATTTTAATTTTTAAAATTTTATTTTATTGTGGTAAGAACACAAAATGAGATCAACCTTTTTAACAGACTTTTAAGTGCACAATGCAATATTGAGGTCACAGGTATGGTATTATACAGCAGATCTCTAGAACTTACTTAACTTTTATTAAGCTTTATACTTGCTGATTAGTCACTCGCCTTTCCCTATCCCTCAACCCTAGACAACCACTATTCTACTCTGTTTCTATGAATTTGACTATTTTAGATACCTCATAGAAGTGGAATCATGCAGTATTTTTCTTTCTCTGATAGGCTTAGTTCATTTAGAATAATGTCCTCAAGGTCCTTCAATGCTGTTGCATATTACAGAATTGCATTCTTTTCTAAGGCTGAATAACATTCCATAGTAAATATTTACCAATTTTTCTTTATCTGTTCTTCAGTTGATGGACATTTAGGTTGTTTCCACATCGTGGCTATTGTGACTAATGCTGCAGTGAATATGGGAGTGATATTATATCCTCAAGATCCTGATTTCAGTTCTTTTGGATAAATACCCAGAAATAAGATGGCTAGATCATACGAGAGATATATTTTTAATTTTTTTTGCAAAATTGCCATATGTTTTACATAGCTGCTGCACCATTTCCATTTGTTATTGCTTTCCTTTTTGATAATAGACATTCCAACAGGTGGGAGATGATAGTTCATTGTGGTTTTAATTTGCATTTCTCTAATGAGTAGTGACATTGAACATCTTTTCATGTACCTGTCGGCCATTTGTATATGTTCTTTGGAGAAATGTCTATTTAAGTCCCTGGCTCATTTTATAATCAAGCTATTATTAGTAGTAGTATTTTCACTATTGAGTTGTGGGAGTTCCTTTTTTGAGATTAACCCCTTTTCAGGTATATGGTTTGCAAATATTTTTTTCCCATTCTGTAGGTGTGTCTTTTACTTGTTAATTGCTTCCTTTACTATGTAGAAATTTTTTGGTTGTTGTTTTGTTTTGTTTTTTGTTCTGTTTTTGTTTTTAGTTTGATGTAGTCTCACTTGTCCACTTCTGTTTTTTTTTTTTTTTTCTGTGTTTTTGGCATCGTATCCAAGAAGTCATTGCCAAAACCAATGTCATGGGGTTTTTCTTCTATGTATTTTTCTAGGAGTCTTACAGTTACAGGCCTTATGTTTATGTCTTTAATTTATTTTGAGTTGATTTTAGAATAAGGCATAAAGTAAGGGTCCAATTTCATTCTTTTGCACGTGGATATTCAATTTTCCCACGCTTTGTTGAAGAATTTGTTGAAGAGATTATCCTTACTCCATTGCACATCCCTGGCTCCCTTGTTAAGATCAGTTGACTGTATGTGCATTTATTTTGGGGCTGTCTATTCTGTTCTTCTTATATACTTGTTTTTATGCCAGTACCGTACTAATTTGATTACTATAGTTTTGTAATGTATTTTGAAATCAGGAAATATAATGTCTTCAGCTTTGTTCTTTTTTCTCAAGATTGATTTGGCTATTCATGGTCATTTGTGATTCCATATGAATTTTAGAATTTTTAAAAAATTCCTATAAAAATGCACTGGAAGGTTTTTTTAAAGATTTTATTTATTTATTTATTTGAGAGAGAGAGAGAGAACAGAGATAGAGAAAGCACACGAGAGGTGGGAGGGGCAGAGAGAGAGGGAGAAACAGACTCCTTGCTGAGCAGGGAGCCCGATGTGGGACTTGATCCCAGGACCCTCAGATCATGACCTGAGCTGAAGGCAGACACTTAACTGATTGAGCCACCCTCCCAAAAAGTGCATTGGGATTTTGAAAGAGATTGCATGAATCTGTACATTGCTTTGGGTTGTATGGACATATTAATAATATTAAGTTTTCTAATCCATAAATACAGAATGTCTTTCCATTTGTTTGTCTCTTCTTTAATTTCCTTCATTGGTGTTTTGTACTTTTCAATGTATTATTCTTTAACCTTCTTAGAAAAGTTTATTCCTAAGTATTTTACTATTTTGGGTACTGTTTTTAATGGTATTTTTATGATTAACCTCTCAGAGAATTTTTTTGTTTGTGTATAGAGACATACCTGATTTTTGTATGTTGTTTTTGTAACCAGCAGCTTTAGCAAGTTTTTTAGTTCAAACAGCTTTCTTTTTTAAGATTTTATTTATTTATTTATTTTAGAGAGATAGAGGGGGAGAGAGAGAGAGAGCAGCAAATGAGGGGAGGGGTTGAAGGAGAAGGAGAGAGAGAATCTCAAGCTGACTCCCCACGAGCACGGAACCCAAGGCAGGGCTCATCTCAAGAGTCTGAGATCATGACTTGAGGCAAAATCAAGAGTCAGAGGCATAATCAACTGAGCCACTCAGATGTTCCAGTTCAAACAGCTTTTTTATTAGAATCTTTAGGGTTTTCTATATATGTTTTGTTGTCTGCAAACAAAGACAACTTTACTTCTTCCTTCCTAATCTTGATGATTTTTATTTCTTTTTCTTGCCTAATTCCTCTGGCTGGGGCTTCCAGTATTATGTTGAATGAGAATGTAGAGAGGGAAATTATGAGAAAAATTCTCAAAAAGCTAGGAATAAAAAGAAAGTACCTCTACATAATAAAAGCTCTATATGAAAAGCCCATAGCTAACATCATACCCTGTGAAAAACTGAAAGCTTTTCCTCTGTAATTACAATTTCTATTTTTCTTTTAACAGTCTCTAATTCTCTGCTGGAATTTTCAATCTTATATCTCTTTTCGTATATTAAGAACAGCTCATTTAAAGTCTGTTTCTGATAACTACGTTTAGTTTTCTATTGTTTTTTAAAAGATTTTATTTATACATTTGTGAGACAGAGAGAGAGAGCACGAGTGGAGGGGAGAGGGAGAGGGAGAAGCAGGCTCTCTGCGGAGCAGGGAGCCCAATGTGGGGCTCAATCCCAGGACCCTGAGATCGTGACCTGAACCGAAGAAGCTTAACCATCTGAGCCACACAGGCACCCCTGATAACTGCATTTAATTATGCATTGTTTGGTTTGGGTTTTCGTAATATTCTGCTTCTTTCTTTCTTCTTTCTTTTTTTTTCCCCCCAAGCAAAGAGTATTTACCAGGCCCCTTGTGGTGGTCTTGGACTTCAGTTTTCCATCATCATCCTCATTAGGCATAATCAATTACAGAAAAAGAAGCCCAAAGGAAAGATTTAATTCCCTCAGGCTATATCTTCTTTCTTTTAGCTCCTGAGTTCTTTGCTGCCTTGTTAGCATAACTTCAAATGGGTCAAAAATACTTTGACTAAGTTATCACTATAACTCAGTGGGAGGTTTGTTCTGAATTATGTAGCAGAAGTCCTACTGCTGTTTCACAAGCTTCTTCGGAGCTTCCTGAGTGTAATCTGAACTAACCCCTGGGCACGGAAGGCAAGGAGAGATTGAAGAAAAAGGCTGGCCACTCCATGTTGGTAGGGGGCAGATTTAATAAGCAAGGGAACTTACATATGAGGCTTGATTTTAGTTGCTACAAGATATGTCAATCTCTGTACCCACTTACCAAATCTTAAAGGTTTATATAGAGACCTTAACTGGTGTCAGGCTCATACACTGTCCAGATGGTCTCAGTACCACATCGTTATCTCAAAGATATGTCTTTGGGGCAGCTTCCGGGAGTGGGAAGGCAAGTAGAACCCACATCCCAAGGACAAGATTGGGGCTGAGGAGCTTCTGATTTGCTGAGGTCCAGCTTATGGGTCATCAGGCCGTCACAACCTCTCAATGACTTCACCCAGTACCTCTTTGCCTTAATTCCTAGTATTCTCCGACAACTGACCTTGTAACTCCTAAATGGCTGTCTTATTCATGATCGGCCACATTTTTAGCTACTTCATTTTGTCTTGAGCATTCCAATTCCCTAAACGATTTTGACACAAATGAGAGTTGAACTTCACTTGCTCAGTCTTCACTATGTGACTCTGGTCTTGTCCTTCTAATGCACATTACCCCAACTCCATTGCTGCTAACCTGCTTCCTTCGCAGTGATGTGGCCCTCGGTCCATGCCTGGTTCAGTTATTACCAGACCAATGATTTCCCGACAGGTGCTCCTACTTCATGAATTTATTATGTTCATCTGCAGGTCCTGGTGTTGTTTGTTTGCTTGTTTTTGGTATATTTTCCACACTGGTACTGGTGACTTGCATAAAAGAATTTTTCCCTGAGTGGTTTAGTTGAGAGAGAGATACAATGTAGTTTACTTATGTAATATCCCAATTCAATTCTTTTCACGGAAGAAGCAATGGATGATCTATTTGTGGCATTTCAAAGAATAAACTAGCCATGCTGGACCTAGTCCCTTTAGCTCTCTTTTCTCTTTTTTGGAATACGCCCTCCGATAGAAACCAGGTTTGTGGACCTGCTTTCTAGACAGTAGTAAAATGGACCTGCCTCCTCAGGCAAGGCCTATGGTTTTCCAGCTATGCCTGGGACTGAGTGGAAGGCTCTCTTGACATTAATTGTGAAGAATGATTAAATCCTCCATGTATAAAGCATGTCCAGCAGTGAATTTTTATCATAATAAAAACTGATAATTTGATGTTGATTTTTCAAACAAATATTTTTAAAGTTGGGTGAGGAAGAGTAGACTGTCACACGGTTCCCTTAAAATGTCAACAGTTGGGATGTGACCTAGGAAACTTGAAACAGAGAAAACGAATCAAATGTGTGACCAAAGAGTGTTTAACAGACCTGAGTCTTGAGGGAAGGCAGTACATGGCATGATTTGATGATGCTTTGGAGATGGTGTAGCTTGGTACCCTGGGAACCTATTGACCATCTGCAATTCTGCTCTTTGGTTCTTCAACAAACCTTATCTCCCCATTGCTTATGAAAGCACCAGGTTTGAGTAATATTCCCATCTGCTTCATCTTTGTTTTGTCATTTCTTTTCCTGTACTCCTGTTATTTTCAGAGAGGGTCAGTCTATTTTCTACAATTTTAGCTTAAAATTAATCACTCTTTTTTTTTTATATAACACTTTTAAGATGAAAACTCATAGCCAACATTTCTTTTAATGTTTCTTTGCTGTGTGACGCAGGCCTTTATATTTTTAATGAAATCTGTATTTTGTCTTGTAAGTTCTTCTAGGGAGAAAGGGCATTGGTAAGTCATGACTTTTTCATAACCACATTAATGCTCAAACAAATCCTGTAATAACAGGCAAAATACGTACAACTCAAAACTCATATTCACCTGACGTTATTCATTTAAAATACATAAATCAGGGGCACCAGGGTGGCTCAGTCAATTAAGTGTCTGGCTCTTGATTTTGGCTCAGGTCATGATCTCAGGGTCACAAGACAGAGCCCTGCGTTGGGCCCCGTGCGTAGTGTGGAGTCGTGCATAGTGTGGAGTCTGCATGAAATTCTTTCTCTCTCCCTCCCTTTATCTCTCTACCATATCTCCTGCTCACCCGCCCTGAAATAAATAAATACATAAATCTTTAAAAAAATAAATTCGATAAATCAAACATTGAGAGAACTTCAAGATAATAGTTGTATAAATTCCATTTGTCAGAACCTTTAAAATCCTTCATTGAGTATTTTGTTCTTCAACAAATTTGTGCATGTTACTTTTGCCAGGATCTAGGGAATATTACAACTGTCAATCACTTTAAATGATTATCCTTAGAAGTTTTGTTATGGTTAAACTTCTCCCTCTCTCTTTAGCTCTCTCTCTGTATGTTTCTGTCTCTCTCAAAGGTACGCAGATTTGGGATAAATTCAGCCCTTAATTAAATCTACATGGTACCCAAACTTGCAATATAAGTACTTAAAGACCATTTCCCCTTCCATCCGGAGTGGGGTTGAGATAAATTTCCTTCTCTATTTCCTAAGGGTTATTTCCACCTCTTTCTAGTTCACACTTTTATAGTCCTGTGGTGATAGAGAATAGTGTGGGGCTTCCAGTCAGCTTTCCTCTGGAGCAGGCACCAGATTGCCTGTTGCCCCCACAGAACTATTCAAAAGAATTCTCTAAATTAACAGAAATCTTTATACTCAGGGCCATCTCTGGCTTACGGAGTAGCTTATATCTCTGGAGATAAGCTTCTTTTTGTCCTCTGCGAATGGTTTCTTCATTTCTTTCCTTTACTCAACAATGCCTTTAAATGTGTTTTATATTTTTTAAAAGAATTTTTGCACATTTCCAAAAAAGAAAGTTTTCTAGGATATGTGCATTGCCTTGCTGTCAGAATCAGATGTCTTGAGTCAATATTGACACAAATTTATAGAAGTGGATCAGCATGGTGCTTCACGCTGAGAGAAAAATCATTCTAGAATATCTGCAGATCTATGTTTTCATTTCAATAAAAATTATTAGACATCTGGGAGGGTTATCTCAAATTCCTTAATAATACTAAACAGTCTTGCAAAAATAACTCTGAATTGCTTAGAATAATATTTTTTTTCCTTGTTAAGTGTCATCAACACCTACCATGTTAATATATATAAATATATAAACATGATGAGGTTCATTACATACACACTGTCATATTTTTGTATTAAGTCAAGGACAGTTTACATATATAATTAATACTTGCAATGTTTAGGGTAATTTGACAAATCAGTAAAAATCAAATAGATTAGTCTTATATTTCCAATTTAGAGGATTTGGACTTATGGTTTTAATTTATAGAAGTCATTACTGAATTTGTGGATGATATTTGATTATGTCATTAAGCTTAATATTCATAATTTATAGAATAGTTTATTAGATCAAAATGAGGTATTTTAAAATAAGATTTTTAAGATAAAATTGGTAAGATTTTTCTGCTTTTTAGAAAATGAAAGCATACAGTTAGATCTAAATATATTACAGAAGTTTAATTTCTCACAAAGGTGAGGTCATAGAAATGGGGGAAAGCAGAAGAAATGACAATAAAAATTGTAAAATTGCTGATTGACTTCAGACGCTGACAATAATGTGGGGTTTTTCTCTCTGAATCTGTAGCTAGTGCCCATGGTTTTTGTGATTGCAGACGACGTATTGTGAGTAGAATCTTTATGATGAGTTTCAGGAAACAGAAATGGGGAAACAGTATATTCAATTCCTCCTTCATGCATGCATTAAAGACTTAAGACGAGAAGCAGATTTGGTGTAGATTCCAGCATTACTGCCTTACCTCCTCTTGAACTATCTTAAGTGACTGTCTTAAACTCTGAGAGCCATTATTTCAAATGGTCTTCACTCAAGCTAAAGCCATATGTATGTGTAGTGGCATGTGTTTGAATGGTAATTTTTATTTTTAAAATGTATTTATGTGAAATATTTTAAATAAAACTTTAACAGAAAGGGTATATAAATCATAGTGTGTATCTATATTTTATTGACGTTAAACCTTAACTGGGACTCGGCTGTAAAAATAAAGATTTTGCATCTTCCATTTCAAGCTAGGCTGCAACACTGAATTGTGTTAAATGATGTGCTGCACTTTCTCAGAGGTTCATTATTGCCCTATGTGAATTTTGCTGAGATGAACGAACTCACTTGCAGAAAATCTTTATGTTAGATTCATGTATTGAGCCAAAACTTGAGGTTATCTCTTTGAAGTGTGGGAGACAACTTCTTAAAAAAGAAAAATAGCATTTTCTTCAAAATATTTGATGTATTAAGGTCTAAGTGCTTCAGAACACAGCTATTAGTTATTTTCTAAAGGCATGGATCGAAGCAATTTGTGTGCTAAAATACCTTAATGGGCACCATAGAACATAAAGCTAGATTGTGCTATAAACCTGCATTCAACATGGGTTAGACTTGTAAAGTTCTGCAGTTTTTATTTCATTTCGTCTCTATGCTGTAGTGTGTATACTATCTGGCTACTGGAAATCTGCACAGAAACAAGATTAATAGAACACACACACACACACACACACACACACACACACACACATGCATATGCATGTATGCATGACAGCCTGTCTAGAATTATATTCTTTCTTCACCACTGAAAACAGCCATCAGTTTTGGTGAGAATAACTGTAATATTAGCATCCCCATATTTCAATATAGTTTACCCAGATACCTGAACACCAAATAGATTATTTTCTCAGAATATAAAAGTATGACTCTATTAATGAAAAATGTCAATACATGAGCTGGAAACTTTGTCAGAGCTTGTGTTTTATATACGAGGTGGCGCAGAGAGGCATTTGTTAAATACTCCAGACATAACTGCACAATATGTGGTCCAAGAAGGAGCACCTGACACATTAATTTTGCTTCTGAAATAGAAGCAGGAAAAATTAAACCTCTCAATGTTGTCCAATGTTGAAAAGCCTACCTTAAATGCCCTTTAATTCTTTTTCCTAGGTGAAGAAAGTTAAAAAAAAAAAAAAAAGACTTAATTTTGGTTGTTTAAATCCTGCAGGCAACCACAGACAATCATAGACTTCATATTTGTCTTCAAGGTCCACACTTTTTTAAAAAAATAGGGGATTAGCATGTGGATCTTAAGAACCAGGTAGTCACCATGGAACTCTTCAAAGTTCATTTAAGTACTTATCTGAAAAATGAAATGTGTGATAGTCATGGCTGAATTCACAGGCTAGGATCACTAGCTTACATAAGAAGGAGCATTTTGGGAAACAGGATCCCTCCACACTGAACTAAACCATCCAAATGTATAGCTATAAAGCATAAAAGAAAGAACAACACCACAACAAAACAATTGCACATCCCTTTATGTTATAGTATTACCTCGCCATGCAACTTAGAGTCCTTTATTACTAGGGTTAAGAATTTTTTTTTTTTTTAAGATTTTATTTTTTATGTGACAGAGAGAGAGACAGCCAGCGAGAGAGGGAACACAAGCAGGGAGAGTGGGAGAGGAAGAAGCAGGCTCCCAGCAGAGGAGCCCGATGCGGGACTTGATCCCACGACTCTGGGATCACGCCCTGAGCCGAAGGCAGATGCTTAATGACTGAGCCACCCAGGCGCCCCAGGGGTTAAGACTTTTAACTTTCATTTAATTGAATTGAAATAGTTCATTTAAAAAAAAATGCAATGTAGTCGAATACTTCATGTAATAAATTAAAACTTACTGCACTGGACCCCTTTGTGCTCACATAACTTAAAAATCACTCAATAAAAACAAAGCTGAGTCCTAGGACTAATTTTATATCTGGGCTACAGCCATATACTTAAATAACATTTCCATCTGTTCCAGGCTGTAAAAGTTGCTTGAGTTTAGCAATGACAATCCAACTCATTAACATGTTCTTAAATCTTCCTTAGATGGGTCTCACTCAACTTGTTGATGATCCCCTCATCACTGTCAAAGATTAATATTTAAACTATATGTTTAAACATTGCCCCATTTGAAATCTCCTTATTTTTGTAGAAAGTGTTACATCCCTAAAGACTTTTAATTTGGAATATCATCTGGTCATTTAAATAGTATCAGAGTAATAAACCATTCAGAAACAGAGAATAAAGAAAAATAAAGTCAGGGTCTGTTGAGCCAGTACAGAATAAAATGGGAGTAATTCAATACAGATCAACACTGGGGATATCACAGGATGTCTAAGATGGGGTTCTTTCCTCTGGAGGCATCGTCTGTACTTTTGTCCTTACTACTCAGCTTTGTGTTGCCTGGAGCAGAGAAAAAATGGGAAGTGACAGTTACTTTGCAACTGTGTTTACCTTGTGGCTTCTGTACTGCCAGGCAAACTGTTACCACGTAATAAATACATAAAGGGCTAATTAGATCATAAACTGATGACAAATTCTCCTGTTACTGGTAGAGCGGTGGGATCTTATTATCTGGCCCTCACTTGAAAAGTGTAAATAGAAAATGAGAAATACGTGCTAATTATTGTTTTTATACTAGTACTAATTCAGATTTTAAAATACTTAATGCACTTATTCTAATTTTGGAAGCATTTGGTTAAGTCAGCTTTGCATGGTCAAGTTCACAAACTCGGCTGGGCACTTACTGAAGATCAGTGCAGTTTTCTCAGGTGGCTGCTGACAACCTTAATTATAAATGATAACCGGAAAGTGTGTAGGATGGAAAAGTTAAACCACAAACAGTTAGCAATTGGGGGAAAAGCCACTAAATCAAAACGTATTAAAATTATTATGTGTTATTGCTAAAATTATAGCTGTGCAAATTTGAACCAGTATTACCAGATATAATAAAATAAATTAATTACATTAACATTTTGATGACAGGATTCAACCTCTTTTGTCAGTTCCAAGTGATTGTTTAAGCTGTTCAAACAGTTCAGAAATAAAATAATTACATTTGGTAGTTGATTTTTTGTTTTCTACTTATCTGATCACACTAATTTTAAATAATGTCTAATCAAAGGAACAAATCTTAAATAGGGATGTTCAAAGAAGTAAGGAAAGAAGTTTAGATTAAAAAATGGTTGAAGAGGGGCACCTGGGTGGCACAGCGGTTAAGCGTCTGCCTTCGGTTCAGGGCGTGATCCCGGCGTTCTGGGATCGAGCCCCACATCAGGCTCCTCTGCTATGAGCCTGCTTCTTCCTCTCCCACTCCCCCTGCTTGTGTTCCCTCTCTCGCTGGCTGTCTCTATCTCTGTTGAATAAATAAATAAAATCTTTAAAAAAAAATGGTTGAAGGGATTGAAAAATTATTGGACATTATTGTAGGCAAAGATTTCAAATTGCATTCTATGATTTACATGTAGGACTTTGTTAAAAGAAACTTTATCTCTTTATTGCTCATTTTCTGTGTAATTTTATTCACAAATTTTAGTTCATAGAATAAACATTATTTTATGATTTCAGTTTACTCCAAAATATATGTTTATTTCAACAAGCCTGATTTACTGATGCATTAGAAAGTGTATGAAATATAACCTGTAGAAACATATTTAAATCATAAATCAATAAATTCCTTGATTATTTTTAGATTATTTCCAAAGATGAAGTATGTATTTATTATTGTTATTATTATTATTATTACTTCTTGTCAATACATCTCAAAATACATTATTTTCAGAATTGGTTAAGAATCTTCAGGCTAACATGACCCAGTTGCAAAAACATTCTAATTTAACTATATAAAAAATTGAGATAACTAAAAGTACTTGAAATAAAAAGACACTTGTTCATGCACTTATGTCTCCCAAACTACATGTCAGGATATTTTAATTTTATTTGTGTTGACTCATATCTTGCTGAAATAAAACCACCAGCCTCCGTTATGAGAAATAAACAAGGATACATGGGGGTTTTGTCCTGCAGTGGGAGATGCTGATATGATGAGCAGGTTGCCTTGATTATCCCTATGGAGGAGTCTTCCTGGATTCCAAAGTTATTTGTTCTTTATGCATTATGGCTGATATTTAGGCCTTCTTCTGATTATTGGATAATACAGATCAATTAATTCCAACAAATTAAGATGCCTTCATACCTAATGAATATCTTTGATTTTATTTAGAATAAAAATACACAGAAACAAGAGCCATGTGAGCAAGTAATCATTCATAGCCTACCTTGGAGTGTGAACAGATGTTTTAATTAAAATTGACTGCAAGATAAATTGTCCCTTGGTGTAATTTAATAAATAGCCATTGGTACAATAAATTACAATGCAAATATTTACTTGACCATTATTGCTTTACTCGGTTATTGCAATAAGGACTGCATTTGCTTCAATGCCATTCTTTACAATCGTTTGGTAAAAGAAGAGAGGTTGTTTTTCTTCTCTTAACAATGTGCTTTTTCTATTCATCAGCTTTTTAGAAACTCTGTGATTGTCTGTTTTATCATCCATTTATTTTCACAGTCAATAAATGCCCAGTTATCTTTTTGAGGTGCACAGGAAAACAAAAGAGACCACTAATGTTAATCATTTTTCTGAAAATCCGATAAAAGAAATAGTCCTTCCTAACTCTACTTCAATTTAGATTTTTATTGCATTAAAACTGGAAGCCATCCTATCATTTGCAGACGACTTTAATGCTTTTATTAGAGCTTGTGTGGGAGGCAGTTGTTGTTGTTGTTTTTAAGAGATACATATCAAGTGATGAATTCATTCTGATAGCATTAATGGAAAAATATATTATTGAGGATTAATTTTTTCTGTCACACAAAAGAACTCATAAAGTCTATTTAAATTCTATAATCACATAAAGTTAATAGAGATAATTTACTGAGGGGTTTTTGGAACAATATCCAGTATAAATGTTTGTCTATAAAATATGGGATAACTTTATATTAAAAGGGGTTTTGCTTACTTTGAAAGAAGGTTTAGAAGCACTGTGCATGCTTCTGATCTCTTCATAGCCCTCCTTAATTTTGGCTAAATCCGTCAACATTTTATGTCAAAGCTCAGGTAGGTTTCTTTTCTATTTTCACTTACCTCCTACTCCCTTACTTCTTTGGTACTTGTCATTCATTATTTATATATGGCTTGCTCTGTAAAATATGTTTTAAAATATTTTAGAGATTGTTTTAATTTTTTACATTTAAAAGAAAACCCAGAACACTATAAACATGGATTTCAGGGATTTGCAGAATTTTTATACAAAAGAGCTTGAACAAGACTTACTACATTATACTAAAATATTTCTGATCTAAAACAATAGCAATGTTAATATTACTCTTATTTTTAATATTTCAGATAAATGTCTTAAAATTATTTTGCATTTATTATTCCTTGCATTATATAATTCATTTTCAAAACATGATGTTACATCTTATAATTATAATCTTCAAATAACTGCAACTAAATATAATCCATTTAAGAATGTTTAAATAATCAAAATATCTATGCCTAGCAGTGACTTAGAAAAATTGCATTGTGAGTATTTATTTTATTTAAGCTAAAAAGGTGAAAGCATAGGAGATGCTTATGAAACCCATGCTTTCCTTCCAGTATCACAATCATATCCTCAATCCTAAGTTGTTCCAGACTTTGAGACTTGTAGACTTGCACGCAGGCAAATTATTTCAAAATGCTTTCATGATCGACACTGGAGGTGGTATGAAGGGGGCAGGACTGGGCAGAAGGAGAAAACTTATACTATGATGCCATTGTATCCAAGTTCAGTCTTTTCTGTGGGAGCAGTAAAGCTAGGACAGCACTTAAACATTCTTTCATTCAACCTGGGATATGGGGTAGGGTTTTGCATCTCCTCTCCTTGTCCTCTGGTTATTGGATCCCAGCTGCCCTTGGGAGCTTGCCTTGGACAGTGCAGCTCACTTCAGTTGAGGGAAAATCCACAAGTTGGACCCAGATGAGGGCTCTCAGTGCCATTACTTCCAGCTGTTGGGGGAAGGAATGCTTCTGTTATTGGGGGTGGGGTGGACCTGAGTGGACTTACATGCATTTACTTATATGCATTGCACTGCAAATGCTGAATAATACTCTGTAGAATCACATACTCTTTTTTTTTTTAACTTCCTATTCTAACAACCTTGGTTTGGACTGTTGCCCTTTTGAGCTCATTATAACAGTTCCACCTCTGCGTATTATGCCAGCAATTCAGACAGAATATGGAGGTAGGCAGATGTCCTAGACTTACACCTTCAACCTGTTTTGAAGAATTGAATCTCATTTCCTTATCTCCTCTACTGTAAGGGAACTTGAAGATGTGATTACTAATGAATAAACCTATAGCCAATACAAGCAAATTAGACTTCTCTTAAGAAGAAGATGAAGAGAATGGATATTGGCTAGAAAATTAAGATAATTTCTTTCTTCCTATCAATATTTCAGTTGTGTTTTTTACACATAACATTCATAAAGAGTTGAATTTGAGGAAATAACAATAATTTTACCTTTCCTAGGGAACCTGGAATGCATATATCATATGTATACTTTTCACACAATGTATTTTTCTATGTATATTTAATAAAATTACATGACTCATTAATATATCTATGATTCCCTCAAGATGTTTTCTAAAGTTGAATGTCTTCGATGTCTTTGATACGATCACAGCATGCTATTTTTATAAATTGGGCCAGATAATTAAGAGGGTTGGGGGATTTCCAAGGGAGCTGGCTCTCTTTTATGAATATACAGAGAGCTCACACAGTTCCTCAAAATGATCAGGCATTTAAAGTTGTTTCTCAGCCAAGATGCAAACAAACGGTGGTAACTCACGGCCATTCGATTTTTCATATCACTTTTTACACAACACATTTAGAGAAAAAAATTAGAACCTCTGTCCAGCCCGAGGTTACGTGCTACCATGATGAAATGTGGTTGTTTTTTTCCTCTAGCAAGAAAGTAATTAATAGTGCACCTATAACATATATCTTCATTTTAGGATCACAACTATTATTTCCTCAAGTTTTATGGTCTAGTAAACACAATCTAATTAATTTATTTTCCCATCTTTGTAGCAGCTTTACAAAGAGCAATTTTATTGGTAAATTTCAAGAATTGATTGAGCATAAAATCTATTGAGAGTTAGAGGCTATTTTTGTACTTTATGTATCATATTTTAGGTAGATGTAGTAATTTCACCTTTGCAACTATCCTATCTACTTTGAAAATACCATGATAAAATAACATACTCGCCTTTTTTAGAAATTCCTTAATGTTGCTTAACCACCTGCCAATACCCTTAAAAACATGTTTAGCAATTTTAAAGAAGAAAATGTGTATTAATTAAAATATATAAGAATATTCATCATATAACACAATTTTCAATAGTAAAATCGGGCTTCTAGGTACTTTTTCTTCCTTCTTTGCAAATATAATTGTTAAATTGTAAATAAGTAAAATAGTTTCTTTGGTTGAAAGTTATAAATAGGAACTCCTTAGGAAACACGGACCCAGTATTTCAAACTGTAACTGATGTTCAAGTTGCTTTCTCAGAAAGATAACATTTTGCATGCTATACTTGTATTTTTATTATTCTATTTTTCAGGGATTGGAATACAGAGTGAAACTATAGGAAACGTTCCTATTCGTATGAGTCTACAAAAATTTCAGTAAAATCAGAATACAAACAAAAAGTGAGTATGTGAAACAAAATTTAAGGCTTTCATAGATGCATTATCTATATTTATATAAAATTTTGATAGAAAAGAGCTAGATAAGCTTAAAGTTCATAATTAATTTTCTTAAAAGGTGTGATTTTTCGGAGCACCTGGGTGGCACAGTAGTTAAGCGTCTGCCTTCGGCTCAGGGCGTGATCCCGGCGTTCTGGGATCGAGCCCCACATCAGGCTCCTCCGCTATGAGCCTGCTTCTTCCTCTCCCACTCCCCCTGCTGTGTTCCTCTCTCGCTGGCTGTCTCTATCTCTGTCAAATAAATAAAAATTAAAAAAAAATCTTAAAAAAAAGGTGTGATTTTTTTGTTTAGAGTATTCAAAATAAAATGGCCCGTAGCTTTCCATTTATACCATTTTATTATCACAGTCTTTTGTACCTGTTGGCCTACTTTAACTATATCACCCACCAGAAGTGAATGACTGTAACTGATGAGCTCCAAAAATATGTGTTAATTAGTTTAAATATATGTTGATAGCCTAGCTTCAGTAATACTGTAATAAAAACAATATTTTTCATGGTTCTGCTGCTCAAAGACATTTAATACGTTTTTTGTTTGTTTGTTTGTTTGTTTAATCCACAGGCCTGGTCCTATATATTTCACCAGGCACTCAGAATTCCAGATGAAATTCTTATGTCACGAACACCAATTTATCCATAACCTTTCAGATAGATTAAATGAGTAAATTGGAAGTCAGTCAAAAGATATGATGCATTAGTTACATTTTTTGTGTGAATGTCAGAAAATTGGCTCTAAATTTAAAACTTACTTTTGGATTTTGATAAAGAGATACTGTAAGATTCTGCCACAAGAGGAAATCCTTTCAAGCTGGTGTACCCACACTAGTTTAGTTTGATCTTTGACTTCTCTTTTGTGTGTGAGTACGTGGGTGTGAAAGGTATCAAACATACACTGCACAGAATCGTACACCTTGGGATTTCGAAACATTAATATTAATATGTGTATCTGAAGGGAAAAAAGTGTCCTGGTTAAAAAGGTAGAGTAAATTATGAAAAACAAACAGACAAACTTTTTCACAATGCATTTACCAATGAAATATTATGAGTTATCTTTCATGTTTGCAATATGACGGTTACCATATTGATTTCAATCTTGGTTTACTTCTATAACCCATCCCACGTGGCAAAATTTTTTTTCACTAGGTTCCAATAAACCTTCATTTGTTAAGATCTCTGAATGCCCAAAGTCATTTAAAAAGTTATCACCATGAAAACAGATGTTTTGGTTGAGATGTTTTGCACTTGGTTTGTTTAGTGAGAAAGACTAGAATTTAATTTTAAATTTCACTAAGTGCTTGGAATCTGATCTCCTTGTCCTGCTTTATAGCTTGCTAACTAGCTAGATACTAAAAGGGGCTTCAATTGAATGGCATGCTATTTGTTTTGATATTATATGTAAAAGCAAGTTTAAGTTTTTTTAAAAGCAGAAATGGTTCAGTCTTCCTTGTTGTTCCTTCTTGGTTATGTAGTAAAGTGCCCAGCATATCATAGACAATAATCACATGCTAGATTGGGTAATAGTATTTTTGAATTAGATTACTCTCTCCCCTCAGAGTCAATACATATGTCAGGATAAGAAGATGGAAAAAAAAATAAGTAAGGCACATATAAACAAAAAATGGTTTGAAAAATCATACCACATATCTAATACTTAACATTTGAATTTGTACAGATTATTTTCAATAATCTGTGTTTTTGGCCATTTTAGTCAGAACGATGATAAATACTGTCTACCTTTTCACACAAAATGTCTTCCTTAATGGGAAGAAAGAGTTTTTTAAAGGCTTGTTGTACTTGTTTAAACATCTTGTTCTTTCATTAATAAATGAATTGAATAAAACTTTTGACAGGTGTTCATTTTTATAATTATATTAGAGTCATTATACTTTTTTATCTATTATATTTTATTGAGAGTCACTTTACCAAGACATACATTCCTATGCCTTAGATGCAAGGATGGAAACACTGAAAGAAAAATACATAAAGTTGACTATTACTGAAGTACACTTTGTTTCAATAGCATCAAATTTATAAATTGTAGATGAAAATCAAAGACCCAAAACTGTGAAGTAAAGAACTCAATGTTAATACATACATAGTATTGTTACAAACTACAGATGTCTGAAATTTAATGAAAAATATAGGAAAGGAAGATTGAACATTGCTGAGCTAGAAAGACACATGTTCAAATTGCATTCAGTAAAATTGATTTAGACCAAGGCATTTAGTCCATATGGAGAGACTAGAGATAAGACATTGGATATGCCTCTAGGAACAATTCTATTCATTTGCATTTACCAAAGTTACCCAGGAGTATGAGTTTAAATTTTATACATTTGACAAATTACTTTGAATCACATGTCTCTAATGGCACCTTTACATTAAATATACTATATTCCTGAAAATTTTTAGTACATAATTACACTTGATTGTGAGATATTTTTTTAAAAAATCAGAAGCTGAAATAGGTTTTTGAATAAAATAGTAAAGTGTGCATTGAAGAGCATTCTAATTCAAGAACCTAAGGAAACTAGATATGAAATATAAATTCTTTAGTTTTCACTCTCATCACATGTTCATTCACTGTTGCATGACCAGCACAGCAGAAGAGTCCCTAATTCCCCATTTAATCAGAGATCCTAGAAAACACATCCTGAAAAAACAAAGCCCAACATCATCGGGTTCTGATTTATTTTGTCTTGGAAAGATAATCATCGATTTTACATTTGGTATCGTCCAATGGAGCCTTGATCTGTGCTTGTTTGCAAGACGCCAACCTGCATTTCAATTTAACTACTTAAATGGAAAGAGACCAGAAAACCAAAATTTCTTTTTAACTCACTAGGTGAAAAATGCAAATTATGACTCATTAACTGCAGTTAAAGAAAATCAAAGTCATCTATGCATTTTATCTATGATTCAGATTCAAAGCATCAGGGCCCCTGGACTTTTCAGAAGCATTATTAAACATGGGAGTTTGGCCTGCGTTTATTTTATGGACATACCTTCAGGTTATACACATAATTTAAGTTGGTAGCAAGCAATATAGTCTTTTTATCAATTGGGTGACTGAGGTATACAATGGTAAGTTATTTCCTATAGTTCACTTGATATTTGCAAGAGCATCTAACTCTCTCCCACTAGAAAGAAAAAAAAAAAAAAGTATTTCTAGCTCTTCTACCCTGTCCCAAGAAGAAATCTCAAAATTCATTTTTAAAGATAAAGGATTTGGCTCATTCACATTTAAAATCCGAGTAATTCCGGTATTTTATAATAAATTGTTGTCAAAATAGTTCGTATACCTAAGGATAGTGTGTATTAATGATATTGTACGTGTGTGTGTGTTGTGATAAAATATGGAACTCTTTCAAGGGCTAAATTTCTTTAATATGTGCAGTGGTTAACTTCATGTGTCAACTTGCCCAGATTAAACATTAATTCTGGATGTGTCCATGATGGTGTTTTTGGATGAGATTAACATTTGAGTCGGTGTACTCAGAAAGTAGATTGCCTTTCTCCATGTGGGGACATGGGTGGGCATCATCCAATCCATCAAGAACCTGAACAGAAGAAAAGACAGATGAAGGAGGAATTCACCCCTTTTTTCCTGCCTCACTGTATGTGCTAAAATATCTCATTCACCTTCTCCTGCCCTTGGTTGGGATTTACACCATCAGCTGTCCTAATCCTTAGGCCTAAATTGAACTGACTTACACCAAAGGCTTTTCTGGGTCTCCAGCTTGCAGAAAGCATATCATAGAATTTCTCAGCCTCCATAATCACATAATAAACCTCCATCTGTAAATATATATGTATATCCTATTGGTTCTGTCCCTCTGAAAACGCTAATACAATATGTCTGTGACTAAAACTTAATTCTATATAAAATGTTTCAATCTCTCTTTTTGATAATGAAGTTACACTTACATTTATTTCTTTAACAAGGAATTTCAACCATGATTACTTTAAGTGACCTCACAGTTTTAAAAAAAAAGAAATACCTTAATAAATAATAAACTAATTTAATTCCTGCTAAGCAATATTGAAAGCATGAATCTATATCATTACGCTATAATGAAAGATAGAAAAAAAAGTTATAAATTGTTTCTAGTACCTACAAATAGAGAAGTACTTATAAGAAATAATGCATGGGGACAGGTAAAATAGAAATATACCTCACATATTCAACACTTCCAATGCCATGGCTGTACTGAGAGCATTTACATATCAGAAGACAGAATTATATGCTGGGGACTCATTCATTCAAATACATGTTGTCGTTTTTTCTTTTGAAAGTTGGAGGTTGAAAAATGAAGAAATATGCTGACTAACGGCATGGAAATTATCATTCATTCTCCAGTTTTATGAAAACAATTTTTCCATTGAATTATATATTTCAGGCAAATTGGCTTTTAAATATTGGAATGTGGAGTTGTTCTCTCTCTGCTAGAATCTTCCCTTGGCAAATATATTGGACACCTTTCACAGGGTTCCTCAGATTCTTTTAGTCTTGCCTATTTTCATAACCCTCAGCTCCTTTCCCCATTTCAGCTGCTGCTGCACCCTCATGAGGAACCTAATTCCTTATTCTGCTTCCAGACTCCGTTGAAAGGGTATACAGCAGATACCGGGATTTGGCTTCCTGGCTACTGCCAAATGGGCCAGTTGATGCGATCCCAGAAAAGTAGCATACTAACTCCCTCACAAGACACTTTGAATAATGCATAGAGATAGGGAAAAAACAAGCAAATGAACAATCTCTTCTTTCCTCCCTATCTATGTAAGACTATTTCAAGGCTTGGTTTCTCCAAACAGCCTGTGTTGCAATATTCTCACGGCAAAACAGATGCAAGTGCCAAGAAATTGTCCCTGTCTCTTCAAGCCTCCGTACAACGGTATCTATGCAATAACACATCTCCTTTTATCTATTCTCTTTCCAACCCAGCCTGTCCTCTGTCCTTTTCCCTTCTTTCTACTGTAGTTAGATTATTCTTCACTTATTTAGTATAAGTGCTGATTTTTAATCTCAGGGTCCGTTTTCTGGGGATAAAATAGCATGCGATCTTTGGAGCTAAGAAATCATGAAAGCTTGTCCCCTTAATTTACTCTTCCTCTTCCCAACACCTAATCTGGGGCTTCACTTACATGATCTGTGGGTGTAAAGCATTTGGGGAATGACATAAAAGACTATATGCCCCTCGTGACAAAAAATTTGTTCCTTAGATCTATCATTTCTCATCACTAGGCTTGACTAATAAAATCAAGTCATATTTATTTACCAAACACTTCATAGGGGTACCACACACTGTGCTAGATTTCAAGGCATAAAAATGAAAAAGACGTGGTACCAGGACTCAGACGCCACACCTCAAACATACTGTTATCTATTTTTAAATACAGGAACAAACAACGGCACTGATTTGTACTTGAATTTCATTTTGTATTTAATCAGATCAAGTCCACATTTTTGTCACTGAGTGTGACAGGATATGTGTGTTTTGTAAACATTACTTTGGACTCTGCTCAAACACCTGTAAAGTGGGTTGGAATTGATTTTTAGAAATTGAGGAACTCAGACTAAAAAAATTACTTGTCACAGGCCACATAGATGAAAAGAAGCAAAGCATGCAGGTCTTGTCTGACCACAAATCCAAGCTGTTTCAACAGCAAGTTCCTCTTTTTTTTTTTTTAATCCCACTTATGTTGTTCCCACTTAAAATTTCTGCTGAACTATTTGTCAGTCTCAGAACACTGCAATTTCTCTCTTTATGCTATGAGTGAATATAGCTCACTGTTCAAAGATAAGGCCAAGTAGTATAGTGGTTAAGCCCATACTTCATCTTGGAAATTATACGTATTTGAGACCAAATGCTGATTATATAATCTTGGAAAAATTGCTAAATTTTGTGAACTTTAGTCCCTTCAATTCTAAAATTATAGTTATAATATCTACCTCATAAGATTCTTTTATTTATTTATTCATTCTTTTTTTTTTTTTTTCATTTAAAAAAATATTTTAATAGGGGGCGCCTGGGTGGCACAGCGGTTAAGCGTCTGCCTTCGGCTCAGGGCGTGATCCCGGCGTTGTGGGATCGAGCCCCACATCAGGCTCCTCTGCTATGAGCCTGCTTCTTCCTCTCCTACTCCCCCTGCTTGTGTCCCCTCTCTCGCTGGCTGTCTCTATCTCTGTCAAATAAATAAATAAAATCTTTAAAAAAATATTTTAATAGTCAATTTTAGCTTACTCTTCCATGAATTTATGTCTGTTCTCTTCTTCTCCTCCTCCTTCTCCTCCTCCTCCTCCTCCTCCTTCTTCTTCTTCTTTTGGTTCCCTCCTATGTCCCAGTACTTTTTTGACACTGGGAATGCAGAAATTAACCAAGCATGTAAAGTTGCTGACCTCATGAAGCTCAGAGCATAACGGATAGTTAGGTAAATAATAATAATAAACTAGTAAAAACTTACTGTAATTTCAGGTGATAGTAAGGATAAAAGAGAAGCAGTATAAAAGATACAGAATGGCAAGCTGGCAGGGGGTGGGTATATTTTAACCTCAGAAAGTCAGGGACTTAAAGATTTGAGAACTGTATGAGCAGTGTGAACAAACCAGTTTAGGCAGAGGGAAACCCAAATACTGAGGTCCTGACGCAAAACCCTGGCTGGCACAAAGGGCTTGATTACCTGAGGAGAAAAAGGAGAGGAAAGAAAGTTGCTGGTGGCCTTGAGACGTGGCCACACCTCTCATTTGAGGTCTCATCATTTGAGACTTGCAGGGCATTTTGTTTTAATGAATGTGGAGAGAAGCCACTGGAAGTCTCGGGATAGAAGAAATCAGACAAAGACAAATACTTTAGAATATCACTCGTGGCATCTTAAAAAGATGAACTCGTTGAAACAGAGAGTAGAATGGTGATTACCAGGGTCTGGCGGGGGGGGCGCAGTGGGATAATTGGGGAGATGTCATTTAAGGGTACAAACTTGCAACTGGTAGATAAATAAATCCGGGCGATCTAATCTCCAGCATGGTGATTAAAGTCAACAATACTGTATTATTAACTTCAAAGTGACTAGATCTTAAATGTTCTCACCACACACACACACACACACACACACACACACACACACACACACACACAAAAGTAAGTATGTGACATTTGCTAAAGCTACAGTGGTAATCCAACTTGCAATTATATAATGTATCAAATCAACATTTTAAACTTGCACAATGTTACCTGACAATATATCTTAATAAAAAAGTATCCTAACACACATTAAAGGATTGCTCTGGTTGCTATATGGAGAATACATTGTAGTAGAGAAGAGTCAAACAGGAGACACTGATCAAGGGGTGCCTGGTGGCTTAGTTGGTTAAGCGTGTGCCTTTGGCTCAGGTCTTGCTCCCGCAGTCCCTGGATCAAGCCCTGCAGTCCCAGGAATGAACTACGCGTTGGGCTCCCTGCTCAGTGGGAGTTGCTTCTCCCTCTCCCTCTGCTCCTCCCCCCTGCTTGTGCCCTCTGTCTCTCACTCTCTTTAATAAATAAATAAAGAAGGAGACACTGATCAAGATGGTATTACGGTTGTAGACGTGAAAGATTGTTCTAGAGATTATTATGGAATAAGAGGCAATAAACACTTGACATATTATAGCTGTCAAAATGTAT
The DNA here is from genome assembly GCF_017311325.1 of Ursus maritimus. Taxonomy (NCBI): domain Eukaryota; kingdom Metazoa; phylum Chordata; class Mammalia; order Carnivora; family Ursidae; genus Ursus; species Ursus maritimus. Next base: position 45,510,280 of record NW_024423897.1, on the reverse strand, counting down.
CCACTGCCACACCGGAACAATTCGGGCTCAGGAGTCTGAAGTGACTGTGCAGGGCTTATCTGTATGCCTGTCTCTTGCTTTTGAAGTTCGGCTCTTCTCTTTTTCCACCCACGTTTCCTTTCACTGTTTGCCCTTTCAATGTACTTTTTTCCATTACTTTTATTTTTTCCAGGTTTTTCTGTTAGTCCATTGGTATGGAGTATTGATCGTTCCAAAGAAATTCCATTATTATTATTATTATTATTATTATTATTATTATTATTATTATTATTTAAAGGAAATAGAATCTTTCTTCTCAATGCTGCAAGGGATATTTTCTATCCTAGAAGGAAATCCTTCATTTCCAGAATTTTTCTAATTCCTACAAATAAAATAGAAACTAGTACATTTTTTTCACTTTTTACGTTTGCACTTAATTTTTAAAATTTATTTTACTTTATTATGTTCAGCTAGCCACTGTATAGTACCTCATTAGTTTTTGATATAGTGTTCTGATTCATTAGTTGTGTATAACAGCCAGTGGTCATCACAGCACATGCCCTCCTTAATGCCCATTACCCTGTTACCCCCTCCCCCCACCCCTTCCCCTTGGAAACCCTCAGTTTGTTTCCCGGGGTCCATAGTCTCTCATGGTTCATCTCCCTCTCTGATTTCTCCCCCTTCAGATTTCCCTCCCTTCCCCTATGGCCCTCCATGCTATTACTTATATTCCATATACAAGTGAAAACCATATGATAATTGTCTTTCTCTGCTTGACTTACTTCCCTTAGCATAATCCCTTTCAGTTCCATCCATGTCAGTGTAAATGGTGGGCATTCATCCTTTCTGATGGCTGAATAATATTCCATTGTATATATGAACCACATCTTCTTTATCCATCCATCTGTTGAAGGGCATCTCGGTTCCTTCCACAGTTTGGCTATTTTTAGCAGCTACTAAAGAGATCAAGAGAATGGATTCAGAACTTTCTATTAACTATTGTGTGAATTACAGTTACCAGTGGTTTACATTTTAAAACATTCTGTTCATCTCCTGAATTTTTCATTTAAATTTTTTAAAAGTACACAAAATAGCTGATGTGATCAATATAATATACTACTAAATAATTTTTACAGGTACTTCCTAATTCGGTATGATAGGTGATGGTATTCAGGGATGAGAAGTTTTAGTTCTTACCATCAAAAGAATATGGGAGGCTGCCTGGGTAGTCAAGTCAGTTAAGTGACGGACTCGGTTTCTTCTCAGGTAATGATCTCAAGGTTATGAGAGCAAGCCCTGCAATGGGCTCTGTGCTGAGCATGGAGCCTGCTTAAGATTCTCTGCCTCCCTCTCCCTCTGTCCCTTCTCCACACCACCACACTCCTTGCCCCACAACTGTGCTCTCTCTGTCTCTCTCTAAAGAAGAAGAAGAAGAAGAAGAAGAAGAAGAAGAAGAAGAAGAAGAAGAAGAAGAAGAAGAAGAAGGAGAAAGAGAGAGAGAGAGAAAATACAGAGCTTTGTGGTGAACCTAAAAAAAAAGGGGGGGGGATAAAATAAGTTGTGGTAATCACTAAATGACACACATTTATATAAGAAAATCTGAGCCTATGGGAAAGAGCACACATACCTGTAAGGTCATCAGGGAAGACATTTCAAATGATGACACCTGAGCTACTTTTAAGAAGTAATCAGCATATTGGGGATGAAATGGAAGAGAAGGGATCAAAGAGAGACTTGGTTAGGAGAGAAAGTGTTCAGGAACTCCTGACATTTCCTTCTTGAAAGGTTTTATTAAGGGGAAAGGAGGAATTATCATAGATGAAAATCAACAGTAAATGGTCAGTGATGATAAGCACATGGTGATATGCCTTGGCATTTAAAATTTTCATTTTTCTGTGTGAATGATATGACTATTCTTGACAGATTTGAATGTGATATCCCCTGGGCTGCTGTGTGTAAAGAGACTGTAGGGTGACAGGACTGTAGATTACATGACTACTTCTGAAAGTCTGGGTCACCTTCAAATGACTTAAGAACACAGTCTATTTCTGGGTGAGATAACCACAGCCTGATGTGGACCTATAGCAGAGACATCTTCCATACTAAGTTGGCCAAGATTTTCTCCTATTTCTTCCCCTTCTATTAGTATTATATATTTATGATTTAAATTTACGTCTATAGTCCAGCTCAAGTTAATTCTCAGGTATGGTGTGAGGAAAGGATCTTAGCATATGATTAATAACATTTTCAAGCTTATTGTTAAGCCCGTTGATTTTCTTCTATAAGTACATGAAGTTTTTCCAGTCCTTTATGCTGAAATGCCTTTTCTTTTGTCATCATCCTCTCTCGGTCCTCTGCCAAAAATCAACGTACCCTATAGTTGAGAGTCTATTTCTGAACTCTGTTTCTTCCATTGATCTGTAGGTCCATTCTTTCACCAATGACACTGGCTTACTTTCTACAGCTCTGTAATCCAATTGAAAACAATTACTGTACGTCCTCAAAATTTATTCTCATTTTTAAATTTATTTCAGCTCTTTAGTCAAATTCAGGAAGGAAAAAAAAAAAAAAAAGGAATACTCCAGGAATCTGATTGGGAATTTATTTAATGTGTAAACAATTTGTTAAGAATTGATATCTTAACAAAATTGAATATTCCAGTTCAACAGCATTGATATAGCTTTCCATTTATTTAAGTCTTCTTTTATATATCACAGTTATGGAGTTTTAACTGATGATATCTTCCATTGTCTCTTCATTTATTTCTAAGTATTCTATGTTTTAGTATTTTTATAAATTGAATTTTTAAAATTTATTTTCCAGTTGTTGATAGTGTATAAATATTTAATTGATTTTTGTACAAATTTTTTGTGACCTTCCTTCTTTCCTTCCCACCTTTTCTTTGCTACTATGTATTATGCATGTACTGTATGCCATGCACTGTGCTCCTGGTAGAGCAGTGAAGACATATTCTAGTTTAGCAGTGAAAAGGACATTCAAGTAGTGATTTAGTCTGAGTTGCCTGGAGGGATAGATTTATACTATTTTATATACAATAATAGAGAGTTCCAAATTCTGTTAGGTGTAGGAATGACTTCAGTTAACAAATAAACTCAGGTAAGGAAGTTCCCATAATTATTAAAATAAGCACATGATCTTTATTTAGAGGAGAATATTTTGAACAACATATTTAACTCTGAGAAACATATTTAAAATTTTTTTGAACAATACGCCTTTCATATACAGTAATGAATGCCTACTAATAATTTAAAAAATCTAAGAAAATAATAGAGGAAATCAATTTTGGGCATTTTCCCTATTTCTTCTCAAAGCTTCTTCTTGCATTGTGAAAATGTGGTATGAGCTTCATTTTCTTTAAAAGTTCCAAACTGCAGTCAAAAGAAATTTACATAAAAGACAGCAGGTAAGAACATTTTGCAGTATATTTTTCCTTCATACAGGAAGAGAAAGAGAGAAGGAAAGAAAAAAAAATCATCAAAGAGTTTATGAGGTCGTTTCTGAAACAAAGTCGAACATTAAAAAACAGCCCTTGGCTTTTGATGGAAAATCACTTAAACTTATCCAGGTTCCATGGAATGCATTTAAGGCAATATAGCAGATGGGGTGTTGAGTAACATCTTGAGTTAATTTATTTTTGAAGTACACAATGAGTTTTTATGATATAATTGAATTAGAAAATCATAGGGAATATCTTTCTCTTATTATTTTATAGTCACTATAGAAAAAGTATCAGAATACTTGTATAATTATTTTTATAATATGTAGGCTCTACATACACTTAATATCAGGCATATCATTTAAAAAGTGGGTTTGGAGGGGGTTTAATTCTGAGAAGAAGATGCAAAGATAGTATATAAAGCTGCTACTTTGTGGGTTTTGAGTCAACCAGATTTCTGGCATTGATGTTATGGTAGAATTTGAATTTCTTATTGTATTTATATATTAAATAGTAAAGCAATGTAAATTTTTCATGAAAAAGTAGGAGTAAATCTTTCTTCTTCAACTCCTGCTGTGTAGAGACAGGGAACAGTAATCTAAGTGAAAAATTAACTACATGTAGCAATTTCATTAATAAAATTAACTATGTGTGTGTATAGGGAGGTGCTTAAAATCCCCAGGGAGACAACTTTTAATGTCATTCGTGATGGGGAGAAACTAGAGTAATAACACAAATAAGCTGGCATTGTACTGAGAATCATTTTACTCATGATTTGTCTTAATATAATTTTTTTCCTATAGTTCTGTTCAATAAAACCTTTATAATCTGAGAAAGCCCACTAATACTGACCAAGCATATCTTACAAAGTGCTTTCCTCCAAATTCTAATTTCTACTTCTGTTGCATTTAGAAAAACAGAAAAATCATGCTTTTTTGAATAAATTACATAAAAATCCTATAATCTGTTTGAAGAAGCTTGGAAGGCAAAAGAGAAACTGTGAAAGAAAGAACATTCATTGCTCTTTTTTTGCCAGTTATGTTTTAGTATCTCCTAAGAAGAGACTTTGTTGCAAAAACCCTGAATGTTCCTTGTTCTTCATCTGGAGTCCAATTTTCTATTGGATTCCCAAGGACACAAGGCTCTTACTCGTGTATAGAAGTTACTGGGAGACATCGTGTACAGAAAGGCATCTATCATAAGCTGCTCCCTAGATCTGAGGATGACATGTAACTTGTCAGCACACACTTGACTTTCCTTCCGCTGTTGCAGCCTGGCAGCTTCTGTATACTTTTCACTGTGCAGGTGTTTTCTTTTGGCAGACGTGTTCAGATAATAGAGCAATCCAATCAAAACATCAGTGAGACTCCCTGACAGAACATTCGCTGCTTTGGAAACATTTGCACTTACCATATGGCAAGGGCATCTTAGGCTACGAAACAGGGATTATTTGAGTTTCATTCTTTGAAAAGCATGCAGGATTTATTACGCTGAAAATGCACACATTTTTAGACAATTTATAAGATAGCTGCACAGTTAAATCAAAGAGAAGTTTGAGCTTAAAATTCCATGATACTAAAGAAATGCCTTGTCAACTTCGGTCATTCTTCTCTTCTACTTAAGTTATTCCTAAAGATACAATCATCTTTTTTAACATTTTAAAATCCCCTATCAGAAGTTGATGCCAAGTTATGGTACAGTAAGAGAGAATGCCAAAAAATTGGCTTAAAATAATAGAGGTTCATTTCTCTATGAATACCTGTCCACGGCAGGTCAGCTGTGGCTCCGTTCCAGGTCATCTTTACTGTAGGATACAGGCTGAGGAGTGGCCTTACCTGGAATACAGTCAGTCTTCTGGCAGAGGGAGATACCCAGAGGATCTAAAGCTGATGCTTAAAACTTCTGCTGAGAATTGGTACATATTACTTTGCCTACATCTAATTGGCCATAATAAATCACAATGTAAGCCTAGTGCCAATCGCTGTTCCTCAAATGTTTATTCTTCTGGAGGGAAGGGTAGATTGAGACTCATATGAAAGATAGGTCCATGGATGGTTCATGGATTGGTATATACCACTTCCAGGAAAAAAAACAGATTTGAAAGTGGGTCATTATGTAGTGAAATATAAGTTAAGCAGCTGAAGTCTGATTTTGGATCTCAGCTCTGCTGTTTACTTGACATGTGGCCTTGGGAAAGTTGTGTATGTTATCAGACTTTCACAAATAAGATAAAAATCAAATAATGGTTGACTATTACAGTGGTTTATGTTTGCATTTTATATACTTTTCAGTTGAAAACAGGCATATTTCGTGTGTGTGTGTGTGTGTTTGTGTGTGTGTGTGTGTTGAGTCTTTGGCTTGGAAATGAATTAATGAAACTATTTCTGTAAAAGGCCCTTTTAATCAGAATAGATGTGTGTACATTGACTATGCTTATCGTATGCTTATGCTTATACAACAGGTATGATGAATATGTGGGTATCAGTGGTTATGCACACATACATATTGCACGTATACCCACAATTTTAAGTAGAACTGTTGTCTCCTCAGTGCACCTAACAAAAGAGGTTGGAGATGAGTTACTTCAATAGTAGGAGTATTCCTTATATTATTATTTTGTAGAATAGAGGGTACATCTATCACCCTACTAATCAATGGCCTTGGCAGGGTGGTTCTTTGAAAAGTACTGATTTAACTTTCTTTTTTTAACCTTGTGAAAATGTTAGAGAGAGATGTGTTCTCATTCTCTTTGGTTCTTGAAATAATAAGAAATGAGTCATCCAAGTTTTCCTTTTTTGAACAATGGTTCATAGAAAGATCTTAAGCGGTCGTTTTAACATAATTTTATTTATTTGCAGAAATAACTTCAGGCGAAGTTGTTCCTATACCAGTGTTGGGTAAGAGTTTTGTAGTTTTACCCTGGGGTCATTTCCAAAATCTGATACGGTAATGCCATTAGTATGAACTTTGTAGCATATATCACCCAACATTTTCCCCCAGTTTTTAGAAAATTCACTCACACTATCCATTTCCAGGAGCTTCACTTTAATAAGAAATGGAATAATGTGCAGGTATTATATATGTTTTCTTTTGATTGGATAATCCAGTCATCTATAAACCATTTTCTTTTTTTTTTCATGTAATCAATTAGTGTAATTAGGAAATAAGATGAAAAGATAGAGGTTATTCTTCATTAAAATTGTTTTTGTTAGTCACTCCATTTGTACTTCTATTTGGTGGAAGAGAAGAGAGATTAAGAGAGATGAGATTAAGGAGACAGGAAAGAGTGGATTTAGCTGGAATTATTGTGATGTCCATAGATTCTAAGACAAGCCTGAGCTGAGCAGAGGAGAGTAGAATTTTTCATGGAACAATGTGGATGTGGTCCATGTAGTTGTTAACTGTGACCCCAAGGCTTTGGGATGGGCCTTGTTAAGTACTCATAAGGTCGTAAGTTTTTAAAAACATAAAATCTGTGAATGTAACACACTGCGTCTGCAATAGCTTTGTACCCATACGTCTTTCTCGTGGCTTCTCTTCTACTACATTTTCCCTCAGTTTGACTGATGTCAGAGTGGTCATGCCCCTATTGGGGATTCCATTAAGAAAAAGTTGCATTTAGGATACTATTTTTAAATTTAGTTTGAGTTTTGTTGGATTTAATTATGTACCTCACAATTATTTTCATGCATATTTAAATTACCGTTAACCATCCCATCCTAGGAATATTTTTTTTTTAAAGATTTTATTTATTTATTTGACAGAGATAGAGACAGCCAGTGAGAGAGGGAACACAAGCAGGGGGAGTGGGAGAGGAAGAAGCAGGCTCATAGCGGAGGAGCCTGATGTGGGGTTCGGTCCCACAACGCCGGGATCACGCCCTGAGCCGAAGGCAGACGCTTAACCGCTGTGCCACCCAGGCGCCCCATCCTAGGAATATTTCTGACTGCACAGTACCAACTCACCTGACTTCACATACCAGACCAAAAAATTGGTTTTAATGTAAAGACTTCTAAAGCAGCTGGGCAGTAGGGAAGAAATATGGTTTTAAATGTACTAGACCAGTAACTAGTCTGTGGAAAATTCTTCCAATCACAAGTTATATAGAATTGTGAGCATAGAATTATATTCTCCTGAATGCCCCTAAGAAAAGTTATTTCCTGTTAGTTTCTCTCTGTCGCTCTCTCTCTTTTTTTTTTTTTGATAGACATCCACCAAAAATAGATTGATCAGAATTCCTGTGTTTGTAGGGCACAAAGTGTAGCGATTCCAAGCAGCAAACATACCTATGTGTGAGTGGAAAGTTTAAAACATGTTAAGGTATTGAGCACCTGTCAGCACAACATTATTAATAACTAGTTAGGAAGCCACAATACATTTCTAAGTAATCAAATAATTAATAATGTTAAAACAAAAAATAATGTATCTTTATTTTCTTTATAGTGCATCATATTGCAAAATATTTTCACTTGAAGAAATAAGAATCATGCAGCCAAAAATATAGGGAAAGTATAGTATAGAGATATATTAAACAGTTGCATAATAAAAGCATCAGACCGTTATTTTAGATTTTGTGATACTTTTGGTATTTGCTAACTTTTAAAATTCATAATTCATTATGATTTCTTTTTCTCACTCTAAATATTTGCTTTTGTATGTGAATTTTATACTTTCAATTCTGTAATCTTTTCCTTAAAGAGGGTTACAAAAAGTGTCCCACAGAACCTGATCCACGCTGGCAGGTATTAGACCTTGCCTCAGTATAAGCAGATTTCTCCATATCAGTTTAGACGTCCCCTCTCCCATCTTTTTCTTGAGTCTTCTGCCTTTATAGGAGATTTTATGTTCCAGACACATTTTACTCTTAGCCATATTTTAGTATTCAGTTTTTGCTCAACCTTTATTGCTAATACCCCTCTGTTATCAGTTTGAATTTGGGCAACTTTTATAGAAGAATGCATAGATGTATAAATTAAAATATTATATGTTATATATGACTGTCTAATGTTATATGCAATGTTCATATTTTGACAAATGACATTCCTTCTTACAATTTTTATGCATAATATAAATGCATAAGCAGTACATTTTATAGCACTGCTAGCCTGAGATAAAATCATTAATAACTTTAGTAAGTACACAATTGAATGCTCCAATAAATTGAGAATATTCTCCCAATTTTTTTCTACATCACTGAGGTTATAGGGAAATTTAGTAAATAGAAGAAAGAAGGAAATAAATATATTTGACAAGTCTAAATAATATTCCACTAGTTCTATGTAATGAACTCCTTTCTTCTTTATAGATTAGCCATTCTCTCTAGCAACTAGAATGTTCCTATCCACCCAGATAAAATGTCTTATTTCCTTTAACAGGTCTGCTGGAGGCACGGATGCATAATGTCACTCTTAGCTCTCTTCTCTAGTTTCCGTAATGACTGTCACCTTCCATTTGTCCTTGATGTTTAATTATCATACTTCCTCATTTCAACACATTCATATCACGTTACAATTATCAAGTTTAAGGCTTATTTAATTTCGTAGCTTGGAAGCTTTCTGAAGAAAGAAGACCTTGATCTTATCAGTAAATGATTCCAACTTACATTTAAGGGTCTTCCTACTTGAGAGGTTTCCAGTGGACAGCTAATCTAACGTATGTGGATTCTTGTTATCCTCAAAGCATGACCCTTTACTAACCCTTGCCTGCTTCAATTATACCTTTCCAATGACACTCATCTTGCTGGGTCTAACTTTCTTTCGGTGCTGAGTTTTTCTGTCCACTAAATAAAGTGCCCATCTTAAAATGGATTACAAATTAATCTTCTCTAATAAGCCTAAAAATCTGCCTAAAAAACTCAAGGATTCATTGATATTTCCCAGTAGGAATTGACCCAGAACAATCATATATGCCTAGTATCACTCGTTCAAGGTCTAGGAGACACATTTCTGTTACTATGAATGCTAATCATTCATCCTCTCTCATTCAATAGTTTACAGTATTTTTCACGTTGGTTAGTTAATTAAATGTCCCCTATTGTAATGTTTTCTGTAATTAAGTTTGTGCCTAGAGAATAACAATAGTTTATAGTGAGAGTATTTATCGAGTAAAACAAAGAATTAAATGAAGTTGATCTTCAATTCTGAGTTAAGCTATCAATCCCAAAAAGTTATAAAGCAGAAATGTAAAGCTTTGACCAATACAACATACATTCAAACTACCTGTCCAATATGTATAAACTATGCAGATGTACCTCAGAAAAAATAACTTTCTGGGAATTAAACTTTGTTTTGTCCATTGTGTCCGCTAATTACATTATTATAAAATTCTCTTACTAAAGATTAGGTTTCTGTTCATCATATCTTTCCTTTTTATGTGACTTCATTTATGTATTAGATTACTTATAAAAAATATTGGACAGTGCAATATTTGTAATTAATTGTTGAATTATTTTGACAAGTGACACGTAAAAATGTTTTAATAAAAAATGATTGTAAGGACTGAAATATCAAGGAAAAACAAACCCATAAATAACATTTGAAGGATGATATGCTCAGCTCACACACAGAGGGAATTTCATAAATTATTGTGAGAGAAAACTAATCACTCTTGCACACACACTCATACACACACAGAAAAAAGAAATAGAAGAAAAAATATATGCCTAGTACAGTTGAACTTAATTTATTTCCAGTAGGCTTAAGGACACTCATATACTGAGTAAAGACAATGCTTTACCCTTATAATTATGAAAGTTGGTAGATGATTATCAGATGAAAAGAAGCTATTCTGGTTTCAGTATTTGGGTTCACCAGTTTAGGCTAGAACCCTTTGATGAAGGGGTATGATGGAAATTGCCTGATACTCATTAGATACCAAAAAGGACTCACCATTTTTGCTAGAGATTTTTAACGCCCCAAGAGTAGGAAGGAGTACTGATAATTGAGCTTTTTTTTCCAAATACATGAAGATAGTGTTAGCAGCTTAGTAGTATCTAATATAAACTTCAGATTTAATTTAAAATCGTAGATGATAACTAACTTGTTGGGAGAACATTTCATAAGATTGCAAATGCAATGAAAACAATTAGTCAACCCCCAAATTTATTAAAAATCCAATTTTTAGTCTGTTTAATGCTTCAAAAAATCACTGGTGTATTTTAACTTAAGCATCTATTTATTGGTCTACAAAGTAGGCAATTCTGACATTGTAGTAGATGTGCTAAAATATTTTGTATGGTCTGATAAAATCCTCTCAGGAAATGCTTAATTATAACACATCTGCAGAGTCAAAATGCAAAATCATCAGGATGAAGACAGAATGCTGATTGCTGGTTTCCAGGCATTGTAGGGAGGAGGGGATGGAGAGGAATTGCTTAATGTGCAAGGGATTTTACTTTTGGAGTGACGGAAATTCTTTGAAAATAGGCAGAGGTTGTGGTTGCATGACATAGGATGTACTAAATGCCACTGAAGTATTTACCTTAAAATTGTTAATTTAATGTTATGTGAATTTCACCTCAATAACCTATTTTTCTAAAAATGCAAAATCCTTATCAGATTCTCCTAGTACACCAGCGTCCATTGGTCCTTGTGATTGCTGGTTTATGTGGAGCTCCTTCACACAGAGCACACTCCCTAAGTCCACTTGCATTCTTCCCTTCTCTTTCATTAGGACATGGAATAATCCTTTTTTCATTTATGAATTCCTAACACTAACAAAGATTTTTTTTTTTCTAGTAAAAGGGGGGATGTATCGGGTGCCTGGGTGGCTCAGACTGTTAAGTGTTTGCCTTTGGCTCTGGTCATGATCCCAGGGTCCTGGGATGGAGCCTCAGTCCCCTGTGCCTGCTTAGCGGGGAGTCTAGCTCTCCCTCTCCTTCTGCCTGCCGCTCCCCCTGCTTGTACTCTCTTTCTCTCTCTCTCTGTCAAATAAATAAATAAAATATTTAAAAAATAAAATAAAAATAAATAAAAAGAGGGGATGTTTAATAAAGGATAGAATAATGAATGAATGCTGTTTTATAATTTTAATATTACTACCTAATAATCCCAGGTACTTGTCTTTATAGTTATATTCAAGATTTCTAAATATATCTAATATATGTAAGTTTCTGACAATAACACAGGCAGAAAGAGGATGAATGGCATTTTCTTATTAAGTTTACTGATTGTGTCTCCTTAGATTTGAACTTTATTTTTAATTGCATTCCTTTCCAGGGACGGGCCCAGAAAGCCAAATCTTTGTAACAGGGTCCTGTAGTTAGGATTTCCCAGTGCTATGGCCTTAGAGTTAGGTTAGCAATAACATATTGTTAACAGCATCTAGTTCTGAATTGGTACAACAAAAAACCTATGAATATATGTATTTTATATAGATAGATTATAGATACAGATATGTAGAGTATGTATAAGGAATATGTTCCATTCGAAATTCTTATTTTCAAAGGTAATGTAGAAATTATGTTTTGCTTTTTCAAAAATATGCCACTGTTTGTAACTATTCCATTGTTGATGCTCTCATAATGATGATAGAGCGTACAGGGACTACAGTCAGATTAACTAAATTTTAAATCCAGCTCTTCCACTTCTTACGTGTATGACATTTACCAAGTTCCTTAAACTCTGCTAGTTTCCTCGTCATTAAAATGGGCTATTCTAACATTTATTGTCTAAGGATATCTTGATGATTACATTCATGATAAAATAAAATGCTTGAAATGGCATTAACAAACTATTGTTGTTTTTCCCATTACAGGTGTTGTGGTTTTAACACAACATTTGTAGAGGTGATCTAAGTATCTGGTTTGTGCTATTATAAATGTTGCAACACCCCCCACCCCACCCCCGCCGCCACCGACCACTCTATGATTATCCCAACAGAAATCAGCATGGTTGAGACAATAGTCTCTAAAAAGTATAGCTTCTCTGGTTTTACCAGCTCTGATCATGAATGCCTTGAGTTCATTTCATTAATTGGGATTCATTCAGTCCAGAAAATCAGTACCTCAACGCATGAGGTACGTGGAGGGTCCCTTTAACTTATTTCCTTATAAACACAGTAAAGTAACTTGTCCACATCACAAATTCATACGATGGAATGAAGCCTTTATAATAAAACTCACTTCCATAAAATAATAAATTACCCAAGGAACTAGAGCAGAGGACTTCAGCTCTTTCCCAGTTAGTCTCACTAAGGAACTAGGGAAAATCGCCCTGGATATCTTAAAGATCATTTTTCTTGTAGTCCGATCTCGAATTCTCTTTTTCTGTGTGACTCACACTGTTTTGTGTGTTACCAGTTAGCGCAGACATTTCTCTCTTATAGGTCTTTTTCTATATCTTCCTTTCTGTTTATGAATTTACTCATAAGCTATATTGAAAACAATGTTAAACAATTTGTTTTAAAAGTCATATGTTCCTGGTGAAATTCCCTATTGCTCTATTTATCTTTACTCGGGAATATTCCCTGTTCTTATTTCTGTTTCTCTAAAGCCCTACAGCATTTTGACTCAATCTGCTCCTTTTTTGCTTATTTATTTTTTCTGTACAGCTCTTGTGTTCTTGGCTGCACTGTGTTAATAGTTCTGTTGCCCCTCTGCTTCCTTTTTTGTTTCTGTGAAAATGTATTCCCAAATTAACATCCTAGTGTGGAGAAAAGCCCCCCATTAAATAGAAATGCGGACATGATGACACCATTTGTATATGTCGTGGAACCACTTCCTTTCTTCTCCAGTTGTATCTTCTTTTTCTTGCCATCAAACTATTCCAATAGACAAGATTATGTATCTAACTATCTCACGCCCCACATTGGATAGGCAGAGAGTAGCATATTTTATTTTTCTCTCCTTGGATGTAATCTAAAGTAAATACCAGCCACCAAGTATTCTTAGGTTTATCCCTTTACTCTGGTGTTTCAGATGAAAAAGGAGCACGTGTTCTACTCTACCATAATCTTTTAATTGTATAAGCATCCCAAATACAGATAATAAAAATGGCATTTATTTTATTCATGACACATTACTTTTTCCTATAGCCAATCTGACTCTGTTTAATAGTAGTAACAATATCCTCTTCTGTTAACAATACTGATCAAAATGAGAACAACCTACTTCTTTGCTTTATACTATTTTTTGTCATTCCCATTATTTGTAAGATGTTGGCTTGCCTTCCCTAATTTTATATATTTTATATCAATTTTTTCTGAGTCATTTCATCATGAATAAAAATATATTTTATAGAACATAAATTTAAAAACTAAGTATGGAGAAGGTATTTCACAATGAAGGTATTTAGCATATTGCCCAAAGGGTGAAAAGAGTCTAGTGTATATGTGTGTGTGTTTAAGACTTTTTATTTGTTTATTTGAGAGAGAGAGAGCACGAGCAGGCTTGATCTCAGGACTCCAGGATCAAACCTGAGCAGAAGGCAGACACTTAACCGACTGAGCCACCCGGGCACCCCGTGTATTTTAAGGGAAAAAGTGTGGTGTGAGAATCCCATAAATAGTTAATGACCTGAGTAATTTATTTGGAATCCTCTTTCCCAGTTTCTTCCACTGGATATCTGAAGTTGTCTGTTTCTAAGGATGCCTGAGCTGTGCCTCTGATATTTTGGTAGGACCATTTACAATTGTACAGACGGAGACACTCTGTTACAATGAATTAGTTGGCATTATGTGGCAGCTAATTGAAAACAACAATAACAACAACAACAATAACAAGAGACTTACCCGTACGTAATCAGAGCCAGGAATGTGTAAACCTATTCTTAAAGAAATTAGTTATTTCCTTATTTTTTTAATCAGATGGGACTATAAAAATCATTTACTACAGTAAGTAGCCTAGCCAATGAAGCACGACAGAAGCAGAGCACCTGCTTGAAATGACTAATTAATTAATAGATTTAGATAGTGACCCTCACTGGCTGCTAACATGAAATAAAAACACCTGGATGTTTGTGTATCTAATGGAGTACACAGAACATATTTAAAGTATTTTTGCCAAAATTCTACAGTCAGGAAATGAGCCGATGGAGGTACTCAGCTGCAAACATGTTGTCCTTCAAGAAGAAGGATGAATGACTTCAAAGGTGGCTCTGAGACTGGGACGGTGGGGGCTGCCACGGACACCACGGGCCAGAAGGGCAGAGTCGGCTGCATCCACAGGCCACTGGTAGACCTGCCTCTAGCAGCCCAGAGGGCCGAACATCAAGCCACAAAGGATTATTTTCAGGCCTTGAGACCTTGCCCTGCTGGGTTTTGGATTTGCTTTGGACCAGTAAGCCCTTTATTTATTCAATTTTCTCCCCTTTGCAATAGATGCGTCTATTTTATGCCTGTTCTACCATCATATTTGAGAAGCAGGTCACTTGTTCTCTAGTTTCACAGGTGACAGATAGAATGAAACTTGCTTCTGGATGGATCACACCCAGAGTCTTGTCCATACCTGATTTAGATGATTTAGGTGATAAACTTGGGGACTTTTTGAGATGATGACATGTAAATGAGATTTTGGATTTAGAGCTGATGCTGGTATGGACTAAGACTTTGGGTATTTGGGAATAGAGTGAATGTATTTTGCATGAATTTGGGGAGATCAGATGTCAGACTGTAGTGGGTTTTAGAGTGTTCCCTCAAAATTCATGTCCATCTAGAACCTCACAACGTAGTCTTATTTGGAAATACTCATTGGTGATGTAATTAGTTGAGATCGTATGGGATTAGGATGACTCCTGATTCCAAACTGGTATCTTTACAAGAGGAGAGAACATACAGAGAGACGCAGAGAGAGCAACATGTGAGGATGGAGGCAGAGTTATTTTGCCAGAAACCAAGGAATGCCAAGAGATCCCAGACACTGGAAGACGTAAGGAAGGATTCCCCTCTAGAGGTCTTGGAGGAAGCTGGCACAATGATTTTAGACTTCTGGCTTCCGGAATTGTGAGGAATACATTTATCTTGTCTTAGTCATCCATACTGAGGTATTTTGTAACAGCCTCCCTAGGAAACTAATGCAACGTATAAATATGAAAGTCATGGTCTGGCTGGTTATGTACACGATTGTTTATAAATATTATGAGTGGTTGTGAAAGTGAATTGTGACCCACATTTTCAATTTTGGGAACAGAGCAGTAATTAGCAATAACTTCAACACTGCACCAAAAATAATGATCGTGGTAATGGCTTTACAAATATCAAGTCACTTAATTTTTACAGTAACCTTATTTGCAGCCTCTGTTATAACCGCTGTAATTATAGAAAAGGAAAACATGTTTCAAAAGTAAAAATAATTCTGAAGTCAAATATCATTTGATTAGCAGGACAGGGATTTAAAATCTTGTCTGCTTGACTGAAAACCCATACTCTTTTTTTTTAATAATTTCTTATTATGTTATGTTAGTCACCATACAGTATATCATTAGTTTTTGATGTAATGTTCCATGATTCATTAGTTGCGTATAACACCCAGTGCTCCATGCAACATGTGCCTTCCTTAATACCCATCACCGGTCTATCCCAATCCCCCGCCCTCCTCCCCTCTGAAGCCCTCAGTTTGTTTCCCAGAGTCTCTCATGGTTCATTCCCCCTTCTGTTTACCCCCCCTTCATTCTTCCCTTCCTTCTCCTACTGATCTTCTTACTTCTTATGTTCCATAAATGAGTGAAACCATATGATAATTGTCTTTCTCTGCTTGACTTATTTCACTTAGCATAATCTCCTCCAGTCCCGTCCATGTTGCTGCAAATGTTGGGTAATCGTTCTTTCTGATGGCTGAGTAATATTCCATTGTATATATCGACCACATCTTCTTAATCAAGTCATCTGTTGAAGGGCATCTCGGCTTCTTCCACAATTTAGCTATTGTGGACAATGCTGCTATGAACATTGGGGTGCATATGGCTCTTCTCTTCACTACGCCAGTATCTTTGGGGTAATGACAGCCCATACTCTTAATCACTAGACTAATTATTGTGCTATCAGTCTGGAAATATGAAGGAATATAGTCAGTGGTCCTGTAATAGTGTTGTGGGGTGACAGATGGTAGTGACACTTGTGGTGAGCACAGCATAATGTATAAACTTGTCCAATCTCTATGATGTACACCTGAAACTAATGAAACATTGTGTGCCAACTACACTTTAAGTAAAAAAAAAGAATCTTGACAACTTAGTTCAAGACCAGGTTATATTAATTTCAAATTTAGTAGGTATTTCTATTTCCAAATTCTACCTTGTAATGTATCCATTTAGACTTTGGTTTTGAATTCCAGAATATCCAGTCTGTTGTGGGTTGAACTGAGTTCCTCAAAAATATCAGAAGTTGAGGTTCTAATGCCCAGCGCCTCAGAATGTGACTTTATTTGGGAATAGGGTCATTGTTAATGGAGTTAGTCAGATGAGGTCATTAGGGTAGGCCCTAGTTCAATTTGACTGGTGTCCTCACAAAAAGGGGAAATTTGGACAAAGAGATAGGCATACATAGAGAGGGAGTGAGGGGAAAGACACAGGGAAACGGTGGTCATCGACAGGCTGAGGGGCGAGGCCTGGAGTCGGTTCTTTCCTCACAAGCTCTCAGAGGGAAGCGACTCTGCCTGCCAACTCCTTGATTTCAGACTTCCAGACTCCAGACATGAGAAAATACATTTCAGTTGTTTCACCCAGGTTGTGGTATTCTGTTACAGCAGCTCTGCAAACTAATAAACCATCCATCATACGTTAAAAAATATTTACATGGGGTTATCCGTTTGTGAAGACTGGGGCAACACTACGTTATGTGCTACTCCTGACCACTGAGGTGGGCTCAGCTCCCTGAGGTTTAGGCACCATAGTAAACGAACAGCTCAGAAAAACCTGCATCTAACTCCTTTTCCGTTTGAACTGGGTCATTTTTATTTTATATTATTTTATTTTTCAGTTTAACATGGAAACGTTTTCTTGACATTGTCATTCTGGAAATGAAAGTTTCTCATTTATACTGTATTTCTTGTGAAACTTCTTTTTTTTTTTAATTTCCATTATACTCCATTCAACTGTCATTATACTTTATTTTGGGTGATTTTGTCCTCAGCTGAGCCCTTAGTACTATCTTTCTTCAGTGAAGTTTTACGGCCCTTATCAGCTGTAACATTTGTTTGTCTCCCAGTTATCAGTCAAGTGATTAAACATTCTAGATACTCACTAGGTGTTTGTGGTTTATGATGACCATCATAACTTGTCCGTGGAATAAGGCAGACCCATGGAGCCTAATCAGCAAAGGACTTCATTCTTTTTTTCTACTGTTCATTAATCATTAATTAAAGCCGGTGGATCTAATTCTTTCCATACAACTGGATGAAATTTGGGTCCATCCTCATTTATCGTCATTCTCAAATAAGAAAATACCCTTCTGATACTTACAGTAACCAATTTGTACTATTAATCCATTAAACAAATATTTATTACAGACTGATATTTATGAGATAATTTTCCAAATGCTTGAATACATCAATGGAGAAACAGACATAAATCCCTTTCTCGAGATGCATATACATTTATGGAGATTATTGTGGAGGTCTTTCCAGAATGAGGCTATCCTTGGCAACAAAGTGAAAATTCCTGGAGGGATAAGTAACTCATAATTAATGGATTGTGTTCTCTACATGGATAGTTTTCTCTGCCAATTAGAAAAAGTGGCATGGATACTGTTCCTGATTTTAATTAAAGTTATCAATGACCATGGTTATGGAAGGCTTTCAGTCCAGATTCAACTCACTGGTCAGGTTAGCGGTGAATAATAGAATTGCTCATCACCTGTGTTTTTGCAGGTCAGTGGGAAGTCTGTGAAATCACTAATACATCCTGCTATACCTGGACTAATGCCTTGAGCTAAGTGGAAAAGTAAACATAGATACTTGAGTAGAGAGTCACTGGGCATTTGAAAATAGACCCTAATTGTTTACAGGGTTAGTTTCAGTGGTTGGACTTAGTAACCACAGAGAAAATGATGGAGGTCAATACTGCAATGAGATCATCTAGCTATTTGAAGTCCAGTTATTAGAGCCTCGGTTACATGTGTGATGAGACAGCACAATTGCATTTGCTCCTAGCCCAACAGCTAAATTAGAGTAGACCATTAGGGGTTGCTTTCCTGAGAAACACTTCCAGAAGCCATGGGAGATAGAAATGAAGTGTGGCTCTATACTTTACTGCGGAAACCATTGATGTCATCAGCTTCAGCCACACTGCCTTTGGCTGGGGCTACAGGACTCCCTGTTCCATTGCCATGATAATCCCTTCTTCCCACCCAGAGGTCAGTGAGCAACAGCCAGATCACTAGGAGGGTGACTTTTTTCAGTCCAACTTCTAGCTACTCAGTCCGTCAGCGTTCATTAATTGTCTGAACAGTGGGGGACACTTACTCCCCTCGCTTACCTAACACTTGGGTGAAAGCGTTTGCTACCAGATTCCAAGGAGCCTTCCTATTCCACGGTATCATATTTTGCATTTTGATCTACAGAAGTTCTTATTTTTTTTCTTCCAAAGCCTTATTTCTGACATCATTCCATTCTCTTAACCAAAAACTGTCAAGGATCTGTAAAAGATCTGAGATTTTATCCTACCTGCAAGCTAAAAGGCTAGTCTGCCACAATTGCATGGATGCTGTCGGAAGACACAAGACTCCTGGGTCATACATAAAGGATTTTATTTTTAATGGCACAGAATGCAGCCAAGTGCCACAGGGCAGCCCAGCAAAAAAACCCAGGCAGATTCTGGGCAGGTAGTGAGTTTGCACCACATCTGAAGAATCTTGAGCTTAGGGACCCACATATTTTATAATAGGACTGAACCTCGTCCCAGGTGGAGGCGTTATTTTTATTATACTGGGAAGTAAACAAACCTGCCCTTTTCTCTGGAGGGAAATACTTTGTATTCCGAGGCTATTTGCTATACATTCTTGAAAAGCTTGGCGGGAACAAAGGTTATCAGTGCTTCTGAATGCAAGGAAAAGAGAAGCAGGAAGGATCCTTGCAAGGAAGTCATCCAACAGACATTCTGGCAAGCACTCCATCTGCCTCCTTAAACATGTCACTGAAGAGGTAGTTGCTGTATTTCCCTAGCATTTATTTCCCATCCCTCGAATCCCAGCTCTCCCCATGCACTTGCAACCTTTAGTTCATTCTATCCAATAGCATGATGTCATCAGTGTAATGGGCAGTGTGATATTCTGGGAGATATGTAGACAATGCAAACATCTTTGGATTATATTGTGACGGATCACACGAGATAGTATATACCCCGGAGACAAAACTGTAAATAGTATTCTTGTCATCCCATGTAAATGTGATCTGTTTTGGATCCACTTTTTTTGAGGAGACTAGGTGATAAGACATTCACTCCATGAATGGCTACATGTTATGTCCCCGAGAATTTATTAATAAGCTTCAACAATAGTGCCACCTTAGGCACGACGGCCGAAATCAGAAATACTACTTGTTAAGTCCACAGTCTTTCTCCACCATTCATTCAGTCTCTGTGTAGGCCAATCTTGTGAATTAAATGGAGATATACGTTAGGAATCACCACCAGGGCTCACTGTAGGTGTTTAATGTTGGTACTAATCTTTGCCAGTTCTCCGGGATACATTTCTCTGGTTTTGGTATATTATTTTGGCTTGAATGGGAGGCCGTTTCAGAGGTTTGCTTTTGGTTTTCTTCACTGTAATAACACCAATGGGACAAGGACCCAACGTGTGTGTGTGTGTGTGTGTGTGTGTGTGTGTGTGTGTGTGTGGTGTTTTTTCAAATATATATCCAGGGACATGAGAAGTGACCTGTGGGTTCTAATTCTTATCCAGTGGGCCCACTGTGATCTGTACTTTAGCCAAGACTTTATTACATAGTCCATAAAAATTCCTTCTCTGAAAAGGTGGCCAGGGTGATGTTTGGGTCTCCAGATATTTATACCAACTTAAAGCCTATGTACAATCACCTGAACAAATGGTTTATAAGTCTCTTTGGGAAAGACTGGAATAATCATTACAGTATATATTTACCACACTGTTGTGGTGTCCTTTTCAGGAGCCTGTGATAGAAAAGGTTCTTTAGGCAAAGGCATTTGGACTAAGAAATTGGCTTAGGTCTGGGAAAGAATAAGGGAACACAACTTTTTACCAAAACAACTATCTTCTGCCTCTTACTCATCTGTTTTTGTCTTTTTGGGGTTACATATATGTCAAACATCACTCTCGTCGGTTGCCTATTTTATGCTTAGGGACATCATGCTCTTTTAACTATCACCCAATTCCACGTGGATCAAAGCTCCTCATCTGCTCTTCAGTCTTGCTGGACATTATGCTAATTGAAGCTCCCTGGTTTCTTCCAGTTAAGCATGTCATCTGGCCTCTAGTTCTTTGGGGGTTCATCATTCCCATAGAGATTAATGAGCCCCAATCTGTGCTTCTGTTACTATCTCTCCTACCATCTGCCACAGCCTGCAGAGGACAGCCACCACTGAACCTCACGATGTAGGTAGATGCCCCTCTCATCAGGAGGCTGTCCTGTGGAGCACTATCTCTGGTGGGTATTCTGGCCTTGCATAATAGATTCTTTTAATCCTGACCATTCTGACCACTTCCCTAAGCCGCTTTATCCCCTTCTTTCCCATATGCCAGAGCACACTCAGGTATTTCCACTCCACTGAACACTTCACCGAACTCCAACTTTTTCCAGGTCTCTAAATGCCAACCTACCAGTGAGTTGCCAACCTATCTCCTAGAGTCCTGGCTAGAGTGTTTACTCTCATGTCTTAAGAAAATTCTTACATTTTTTGTCTTATATTTAGTAGTCTGCTTGGTCAACTATCCTTGAAAGTCAATTTCCGAGATAATCCTTTGGCTCTCACCAATATCTACAAGCTAATTCTTGTAATTCCTTCAGTGCATGGCCTGTTTCCAAACTTATCTGGCCTAGTATGTCAACAGGTGGCATATACTGTGACCTAACACTGATTACTGGGAAGGCATATAGGTGAAGAGGTTAGAGCAGCTTTTGAGGGTCTCTTCTTGCCTTGTGGGGGAAACAGGTCTGTAGCATCTTTCAACATAGTGGATCTTTCAATATCTCTTAATAGGGAAGGATGGGCCAGCTCTGCAGGCTCTGACATTTAATGGGTACCTGAAGAATCATCATCCTCAAGAGCATCCCTCTGGATGTTTTCACCTTATGTTTCAGGGTCTGGGGTTTTCCCAACCAGAACCTGACCTTAGCATAACTGATCTGCCTTGGCTGAGCATTCTGACATCCCTGGAGCTCTGTACCTCTAAATATCCAGTTTCAGTCTCTTTTTAGCTGTGTTGACTTTTCCACTGTAGGAGACGAGTATTTCTTTTTAAGCTACCAGAGACCCTCTAGCTGTCACACTTAACCATTAGCAGCTTCTTAACCACTTTTGTTCTCTCATTATCTCTCTGAAAGATGTCAAAACAACTTTTCAGCAACCACCTAACTCCCCTGTCTTTGCAGGCATCATTCCCTCTAGTTATTTCAAATACCTGGAACATTGCCCCTGAGATATTCTTCTCCATGTAGATATTTCACTAGGTCATTGATAGTGAAATTTTTAGCAATTCAGTCTCTACCTTGTGCTAGGGATTTTCTGTGCCCCTACTTAAATTCAGGGTAGTGTTGTCTTGGCCCTGGGTGGTGGGGGGGAGTGAGTCAGTCCTGTTTCCCTCTTACTGTCTGTGTTCTTGGACTATTCTTTGTACCACTTGGGTTAGTTCCGGTCCTCTGTCAGGCAGACACCAAGATAGAATTAGAAGTACAGGAGACTTACTGGGAGAAAAGACTATGGAAGAAAAAGGAGAGGGACCTGGATGAGGTGGCAGGGTCATTAGACCAGGATGCATGCCTGACTCCTGTGAAGGAGAGAATTGAGGTCAGGCAGAGTCTCTGATAGTAATGCATTTCAAAGGAAGATTTGACCTTGAGCCAATGTCAACCATCTGAGGAGTCCTGCATCTTGCAGGAATGGGCTTGTCTTGGTAGCCCTGCTGTTCTCTGCCTTTGGCTGAAAGCATCCTATGGAAGATGTGGCCTAGTGTTAGATGCAGAGTGAGCAGCTGGGTCCATCCATCAATTATGTTTCCTACAGCAAGAGAGATGAGTTGCACGTTTTCATGGCCTGTCTTCTAAGAACCATAAAATGTATTGCATCTCAAGGCCAGGAATGTCTACAGAAAGAAGGGAGAAAATAACCAGCTCCTGTCTATGATTCTCTCCATGGGTCTTAAGTCCCTACACTTTGGGGTTGGACATGCATGGGTGATGAGTGAGTTTCTTGGTGTGTTAGGCCTTAGCAGCAACTGGGCAACACTAGTGTAGGGCAAGCCTGAGACAAGAAGTTGTTGGTTTATGCTAGTAAGGAATTGGTCATTATGGAGGAGGCTGGGAAAAGCACACACAAAATTGTTTGTTACAGAAAATGAAACACTGAATTGTGTAAAATAGTTAAGGCTACTCACTGGCATTTAGTAAGCTGTATCTTCTTTCATTCTAGTAACCCAGACCATACTTATTATAATAGGTGATGTTTAATCAAATTAAGTATATTTCTCAGTGGACCTAAGCTGAGATTAATTATATCTCTTGGTTTATTTTTAATAAATAAGCTCCAATATTTAAATGATCTCAAATTCATTACAATATTTTTTAGTTCGAACCTTTAAAATAACCCCTTAAAGTTTACTTTGAAAAATTTATAATCCTTCCAATTTAGTTGTGAATGAACAGTGACCTACATCACATTCCCCCAGCCCCCAATCGAAGGTAGTAGGAAAAAAACAGCATGTTCAGTCTGAAAATAAGCAGCCTCGTTTGACTGAATATATTTATAGCCAGTATATTATCTTTTGCTCTTTATGCTCAAGAGATTAGGGGTCAATGTATTTGAGGGAGAAAAAGTAGAACTACCCTGGGAAGTAAAACGATTAAGAGCAATGGACTTTCCCACCATGAAGCTGCACAAAAGACATACGTATTGAGACCTATCAAATGTGCCTTTAACTTCTGCTTGGGGGGTAGAAGGCTCACAGAGAAACAACAGAGGCGATTCAGAAAGTAGCCTGAGACCAAGGTCAAGCTATCAAGTATGCAATGGGAAAGCATATACTAGTCCCAAACAATTTCACACTGCAGGTGCAATGAGGTCTAAGAAACAAAAGCAGTTAAGGCAAAAAGATTAGAAAAGGGAAGAAAGGGGGAGCAAACATTCTTGCATTCTGCTAAACACCATTTGCTTTATGATTTTAAAATATCCTCATGTGCATTTTCACACCCATGATCACACATTTATATTTACAATATAGGTGCCTATTCCTCCCCCATGCCATGTCCCCCTTGTACTTAGAAAGCCGCCATTTCTGAATCTCATGGCATCCATCTTTGTTGGTTAGTCCTTCATGTGACACCCAGCTGCTGGCTGCTGGGCACATCCCTCAAGTCTTGCAGATTTTACCATGGTTCATCATCACTGCCTCCAGCCCCATTCCTGCCTTAGTTCTGTTTGATTTTATTATGCACAAAAACCAGCTTACTGCACCTGGGTCTCAATTCTGTACACTTTTCTCCAGTGCCATTTTCTGTGCTGTGTCAACCAGTTATGCTTGCAAAACAGCCTTGAACCCCCAGGTTGATGTTCCCCTTCCAATCTGCTTTGAGCACCTCAGTCTAGTGTTAGTCTCTGCCCTGTCTTTCTCATCTGCTCCCTCTTACTCTGTCTTTACAAATCCTTAAACTCCATCAGAGTTTACAATCGATTTTATCCTTTGTTGTTCAACAGTCCTCACATCCTCACCTCCTATCTTATTTGGCTTCAGTTTTATAATCACTTTCTAGATACACTCTAACTCCTTTGCCCTCTCACTTTTACTGTTTTTTTTTAAACACACACCATATTTAAATCCAATTCTTTACCTAATCTAAAATGTATTCCTACAGCTGAAATGTTGGAGGGAAAAATATTCTTGTTAGTATTTTTCAATCTTACTACGACCATCATGACCATTGCTCTCACATGGGTCCCTAACGCTGCTTAGCAATTTCATTTCCCTCTTTTCTAGAAAAATCCATCATGTTTTTCCTTGCTCCTCATTATCTTCAATAAGATCTATTGAGTCTCAGCCTATAGTGTAGTTTTTATATGACTTAGAAAAGAGAAGCATCCAGAAAAGAGCTTCTAGGCGCTTCTGTCACATGGGCCCATCTACCAACATGTGCACTGTACGTTTTTGTTTTTTTTTTTGTCTTCCTGTTATATTGGATTGACTATTTTCTTTTCTCTCTGAGGCCAGATACTTTTTTTTTTTTAAATCAGCTTCTCCATTCTCACTTCCCTTTCTTGCATTATCAACTTTTCTTTCTACTGGCTCACTTCTCATCCCTAAAAGCATACTGACATGATATTATTTCTCCCATTAAAAAATAAAAATTCAATTGTTTTCTAGCAATCTATCTCTTCCCTTACATCATTTGTTCTTTGCTCAGTCTTTTGTTCCCTCCTGTTATCAACACTTCCTATTCCAGCTGATAAATCCAATATCATCTTACTGGATGGCTCAGCTGGCCTTTGGCTCAGTTTATTATTCTCTCTTCCTTGAAATACTTTCTCCAGTCTCCAGGTTTTCATGTCTCTCTTCCATTATGTTTTCCCAGTCTCCTTTATTGGTTCTTCCTCATATCTATGGACTCATAACAGAGGAGGGCCTCCAATTCCATCTGGGAAAACTTTTTCTTTGTATTTTCCCTTTTGGTGATTTGACCCAATCTCAGAGTATTAAATGCCTTCTAGCTGATGAAATGGACAAATTTACTTCTCCATCTGTTGTTCTGTTTTGGTTTTGTTTTCCTTTTTGTTTTGGAGAAATAGCATATTATTTTTTTTTTTATTTTTTAAGTAGGCTCCATGCCCAATGTGGAGCCCAACACGGGGCTTGAACTCAGTACCCTATGATCAAGACCTGAGCTGTAACCAAGAGTCTGATGCTTAATCAATTGAGCAACCCAGGCACCC
The DNA here is from genome assembly GCF_017311325.1 of Ursus maritimus. NCBI lineage: Eukaryota > Metazoa > Chordata > Mammalia > Carnivora > Ursidae > Ursus > Ursus maritimus. Next base: position 45,484,801 of record NW_024423897.1, on the reverse strand, counting down.
CGTTTTTATTTTTAATTAAACATTTTTTATTTGAGTACAGTTAACTCAATGTTACATTAGTTCAAGTGTACAACATAGTGATTCAACTTCTCTATACACTACATTATGCTCACCACAAGTGTAGCTACCTGATGTCACCGTACAACACTGCTACAGTATCACTGACTGTATTTCTACGCTGTGCCTTTTATTCCGATGACTTTTTCATTCCATAACTGGAAGCCTGTATCTCCCACTCCCCTTCACCTATTTTGCCCATTCCCCTACCCCCACCCTTCTGGCAATCATCAATTTTTTCTCTGTGTTTATAGGTCTGATTCTGCTTTTTGTTTGTTTATTCATTTGTTTTGCTTATTAGACTCCACATATGAGTGGAATCATATGGTATTTGCCTTTCTCAGTCTGACTTATTTCACTTAGCATAATACCCTCTAGATCCAACCATGTTATTGCAAATGGCACAATATCATCCTTTTTATGGCTATGTAATATTCGATTGTGTATATGCATGTGTGTATGTATTTGAATATATATATACGCATACACACATATACACACATATATACACATGCACACACATATGTACAGACACACACACACACACTCCACATATTGATGGACACACCATCTACTTTTGATTCAGTCTCTTGTTAAGGGGTCGGGAGGGTTTGGAGAGTGCTACTCTGCTTACTCTTTCCCATTTTATTTAATGCCTGATCCATCAATATAGCTGTTCCAGTCAATAGTTAGAGCCACCCTTTTCTCTTTGTCTTCTCTCACTTTGAACTTCCTACCCATGGGAAAATTCTGATGATTCCATTTTCAAACTGTGCACAGAATCTGTGTCCTTCTCAATGTCTCTGTCATGAGTTTTCAGGTCAAGCTACTTTGTAGACCTTCTCTGAATAACCACAAAGGTCTTCTCTTTTCTGTTTCCATAACTTTTCAAGTTCTAAGTCCTTTGCCAATAAAGTATTGGAAAACCCATTTATAAAATAAGCCACTTCTTACCAATCCACTGCTGGAAAACTCCCGTGACAACATTTGGCCCATTGGTTTTCTACATGAATTAAACCCCTATTTATCTCCGACTCATCTTCTACTCTGTGTCTACCTACTCACTTCTTTCAAATCACTAGGCTTGCACCTACTCATGGTGTTGAGACTAAGATTTTCCATTGCTTTGAATGCTCCTTCTGATAGTTACATTACCCTCTTCTTCAGTTTTTTTTTGTGTTGTTCAGAACAGTGACTAGCTCACTTTAACACTTAATAAGGATCTGTGTATAAAATGAGCCACTACTGGTAACCTCTAAGTATCTTAAATGTTAGTCAAAATCAGATATCCTGAATTGCCAAACCAAAATTAGCAACGTATGCTTTACCTCTATCATTTTTGAATCAAGTAAATGAAAAATACAAGTGAATAAAAAAAGGTATAAAATCAGAATAAGAGACAGAAAATACCCAATTCAAACTTAAGTGAACATTTTGATTTGCCTTTGCTTGGAAATGGAGATGAAAAACCTATGATAACACTCTTATCATGTAATTTGTTAAAAGAAATCATCATCTCCTCTTCCTTACAGAAAGTTCATTCTACCAAACTCAGTTTTACCTCAGGTTTTATATTTCTTCTATAAGAATTGAGAGGCTAAGAAATAATAAGGAAGACTTGCACTGAATGTTGTCATTGATACAGTAGTTACCATCATAGGCAATCATAGAAGGGGTGTTAGTAAGAATAAAGATATAACCAGGATAACCGGGGAGCTAAGGATAAATACATACATATAAAAATAAATTTTAATTAGGTTCTATTTTTATTACTAATAAACAAAATAAGTTGCAACATGCAGTTGTCGATCACTGATTTTTAACATGCCCTCGTAGAAAGTGTCCATTAGAACAGTTCTAACAATAGAAATTTCTGCAGTGAATGGAGACATTCTGTGCTAAGTAGGCAGCCTCAGGATACATGTAGCTGTGGAGCACTTGAAATAATGCTAGTGTCACTGAGAAACAGAATTTTAAGTTTTATTTATTTTAAATAATTTAAATATAAATTATATATACATGACTAGTGGCTGCCATATGGGACAGTACAACACTAGAATATCTACTTTTGAGGAAAACAAATTACAAAATTAAGAGTCTTGCCTCATGGCATTCATTAGACTGAAGTTAAGACTTAGGGCAATAATCAAAGTATATAGGGAAGCTTCTTGAGGAAGATCACTTCTTAAAGTTCAAATTTACTTTGAATCTTAAATGTTCTCTTTAACAAATGATCACAACCCAAACTAGCAGAAGCCACCAAACTGTGAATCACAGTAATAAATCCATCACCGAGGAGTAACTACAATAAAACAAATACATAACAAAATGTAATAAATGGAAATTAAACCAAAGAAATGCGTAAATTTTTTATTATGTTTTGGTGTAGAGATGTACTTAGGCTGAGCTAGAAAAACACTCTGAAATATCAGGGCTCACTCTTTTTTGAGGAATTGAGGTACCATGGTCAAAGTTGGAGTCGATGTAAGATTATTTAATGTTGAATAACCAATCTACTGTATGTCCCTTTTTATTCCACTTATAATTTAAAATTGTCCTAAAGTTCATGGCAAGAAATATCATCTGCCTATTTAATTTACAGAAGGTTGTGAAATCAACCTGATATTTACCAATTTATTTTAATCATACCAACAAAGGGATTTCACTGATACTAAAGAATAACTGAAGACTACACAATTAATCCCATTTCGAGGTTGAATTATTTTAGCTTTTAGACAAGAGAGTGTGCCACTTCAGAATGAGATGATTAAGTCTCCCTGAATGTGTAATCTGAGGGCAAAATGTAAGGCAGAAGGAGAAATGTCCTCTGATTAACAGAATTCTGAAAGTTTCCTTTTAGTTGGTTACAGGTGATTGACAACACTTCCTGGGGATTGGTCATTATCACGGCATGATTACCATTTATGTGGGTAGCAACCTGGGCACAGTTCTCAGTAATTTCTAGGAGTTTTTAAAAGTTCAGGTAACTCTGGGTCATGGAGTGAACAGACCCTATGCATATGTGCAGGATTTAGCAAGGATTTCCTTTATCATATTTAACCTCTTTTGTTATTTCTCTTAAAAGTCCAGTTCTTTAATTTATTCCTTCATTAATACATGTAATTATTGGGAAGTATATCATCCCATACTGGAAAGGATCCAGCATTCCAGAAAGTGTCATCTACAGTTCGATTTTCGAGTTAGAGAATGGCATAGCTTTTTGAAAAAAATAAGTTAGCTTTAAAATTCAATTGGGTTGATGCTAAGAAATTTCCCTGAGCTGCCTAGTGCACGATTAGACCAGAGACAAGGAAAATGAGTGTAGTCTTTTCAGTCCCCTTATAAACTGCTTATCTGATCTCTCCATTAAGGCTTAGAACTAACTGTTAAATCCTAATGTCTGCTTAGCACTGTGGTGGCACAGCTGCAGTGGTTTGATTGATACCGTTTCCGAGGACGAAAGCATTTAAAAATATATTATTCCAAATTCCATTTCTGTAAATATCCGCCAAAATGGAATACGTGAGCTGCACTTCGTGAGTTTCCTTTTAATCATGGCTGCTGCTACCACTGCTCTTGAAGAGAGCGCCCCCGTGCCAACGCAGCATTAGTTCTAAATGTATGCTCCCACAGAAAGAGACCCCGCGTTAAGTTTCAGTGGACTGTTTTCAGAAGAGTGCAGAGAGGGCTCCGGAATAGCAGTGATGGGAATGGACGTGGACCTATTAGGAGAGGTAGCTAGAACCTCAGGAGCAAAAGGTGTACCTTCAGGACCTATAAACGTTCTTGTTAGGAGTGTACATTTTCGGATGTAAGTTTGGTGCTAACACATTTTTGGGAAAACCACAAATCTTTGTATATTACATATTTTTCCTTTGTGGAGCTACTTTACTTCGTGCCTGCCAAAATCTCAGCTAGAAATTCCTAATGTGCTAAATGAGCTAATCTCTTAGGTTTCTTCCAGCTTTAAAATTCTACAACTCTGTGGCAAGTAGTACTGAAAATGTACTCGTGGTTATAGTTTGTTCCCTAAAATAAAAATGGAATAAAACAGATGAAGATCCAGGTGCCACATGAAAAGCAAAGTGACTAACTGTATCAATATGAGGTACACCGTGTCCTCATTGCTCAACTACAAGGCAAATTTTATAATCTGCTGTCTGCTTATCTTTGTGCATTGAAATACACGTATCCTGTGTGTAGAAAAATTAACCGTGCCCCAGAAGATTAAAACCATGTTAATCGAGAAAATGATGAATTCTAACAACTTCATTTAGTTTATTATGTTTTCTCAAGTATTTGAAATTATTTGCTGATAAATATTATCTCTAGTAATTGAAGATTGTCCAAAGTTATACCTACTTGATATTAAGAGAAATAAACTTGGTGCAAGTAAATCAAAGCGTTGTTTTTTTTTTTTTCTATGAATACCCTTGAAACTTTGATGTGCCCCAGTGGGAGTGTTCTTAATGTAATTCAGGAACTAACAACAAACATAGACACTTGGGGAAAAATTAGAAGGTAAGAATTTTTCAATGATCTGTACACATGTTGGTTGCATAAATCTTTGAGTTTAGAGTTTCCACTCACTGAGAGAATGAATGAATTTAATAAAGAAGTAAATTAAGAAGCTGGATGTGCATTGCAAACATGACAAGAGGTTCAAGTAAATATTTAAAACATAGATGTAATTGCTTTCATGTTTGTTTTTAATTATAAAAGAAAATAGAGAAGTGAACTGTTTAGGGGGCTCTGTACACCTAAATCAAATGGCATTCACTCAAGTAAAAATGACGTCTTAGCCGCACAGATATCTTATGTATGCAGCTTGCTTTATGTGGCAGATTGTTGCTAAATCTTGCTTTTTCTCATTGGTTCAAGTTTCCCTTCCCCAAACAACCATTAATTTTAGTCATTTAACTGTTATTTAGAGATCTTAATATGCAAATTGAATTACCCCCTAGAGGAGAGCTGATACCATGGGAAGCTGTAAGCAGAGAAACAATATAGAGAATACCTGAATTCTGAGTGCTGAAAGGTAGAGAACATTCCAAAGGGTGATTAAAAGCTGAGGATCTTGGCTGGCATGTGACTTTACCAGGCTGGCTTTAGTTCAAGGACCTATAATTCCCATGGTTTAAAGTGTTATTCCTGTTTAGAAACTCATGTATTATTAGTATAAGTTCTTCCACAGTAAAGATGGAAATTTCATGAATAGAAAAACACTAACTTCTCGGGGCGCCTGGGTGGCACAGCGGTTAAGCGTCTGCCTTCGGCTCAGGGCGTGATCCCGGCGTTATGGGATCGAGCCCCACATCAGGCTCCTCTGCTATGAGCCTGCTTCTTCCTCTCCCACTCCCCCTGCTTGTGTTCCCTCTCTCGCTGGCTGTCTCTATCTCTGTTGAATAAATAAATAAATAAAATACATTTTAAAAAAAAGAATAAAAGAAAAACACTAACTTCTCAAGAATGTGGCTTCTCTCTCAAATCTGGCAGAACCACAGGTGCGTAGACCAACACATGCAGCTGCATGTATTACCTTGGGGAGGAAACCCGACGGAATTGGGGAGGTCACACATAGATCAGCATCTTCTGCTATACGTCTGCATAGTCCCCTTATACACAGGGTCTTCAGAACTATTGTCCAAATAAACAGCAGTGTTGGTGGGAGGGGTGGGGGTTAGGGGGAGAGAGAGAGAAAATGAGATCTTCACATCAACATCTATCCTACCGGCAATGCCTTATCTTTCACTCCCCATCAGTTAGATTTGACCTTGTTCAGAACCATTTTCCCCCCAGTAACATTTATGTCAGAATAAAATTATTAATCATCTCTATAAATAAATTGTTTGGATAACCTGAGAAGAATAGGATTCATGATCAGTTGGAACCGAAGAGAGAGCAGTGGAGAGGAGTCTACACATCATTCTGAACACATAATTGTAAAATAGAAAAGGCAAATATTAATACCTCCAAGAGGCAAATGCTTCACACACAATGTAAATACTTTCTAGCAACATCTGGTTGGAGTCCAGCTGCCTGCCTTATCCTATACCGATTAACACAAAAGCAAATCCTGCCAGGATAGATAAACTGACAACTTAACCAGAGAATTCTGCAAGGTTACACATTCAGGAGGAGAGGGTCTTGGGTTTAAAGGATTTTAAAACTGCAGAGAAAAGCCTCTCCAACTATTTAGGTTAACCATTCTATTTAGTGTTTTATATATAAATAGAAAATACTTGAATACCATCAGCTACACAAAAGGAAAAGGTCAAGATGAATGACAGATTAATTTACATAGAGAAAAATAATCATAGGCAAAAAGAAATAACTAGAGAGAAGTTGAAACTCATTATTATATTCAGGCACACTTGAAAAAAATATGTATTATAAAGAGCCACTAAGAAGGTGGATTCCTTGAAAGTGTGTGTATTTATGTGTGTTTGTGTGTGCATGCGTGTGCTCGAGTGTGTATTTGTTGAAGCAGTTAGCAATGAATAAGGAAATGGAAATGACCCTTGTAGCTCATATGGAAGAGACAGGGAAGGTTACGAAAACCATGAGAGACCCTCAGAAAATCAATCCAGCAGAGGTTACATATATCAAGTTAGAATTCTAGAATGAAGCAATGGAGAAGATTACGAGACAAGAATCATCAAATCATTAATAGGCTAAATCAAAGTTCTGGAAAAAAAATAGAACTTCCAACTCCCGAACCAATCATAAAAATGAAGAGTTGAAAAGGAGGAAGGTAGGTTATGATAAAGGAGTCGGGTTATATTGGCTTATACTTCTGATCTGCAGAACTGCATTCTCGGGAGAGGATGAATGAGAAAAAAATGGGTTTCAACGATTAATTCATATTTATCCACTTAAACAACCAAGTGAGAGGGAAATATGGAGATTTTTAGATACACAAACTCAGATGTTTTTACTTCCCTTGCACAATGATTTAAGTAAAAATTAATGTTTGAGCATTGTTCCTATTTTGCTAGGGCTGCTGCAACAACGTACCACAAACTGGGTGTGGTTTAAACAACAATAGTGTATTTTCTCAGAGTTCTGGGAGCCCAAATTCTAAATCAAGGTGTTGACAGGGACAGACTCCCTCTGAAGTTTCTATGGGAGAGTCTGTTCCAAGCCTCTCTCCTAGTTCCTTCACCTGTGGCTGCGTATCTCCAATCTTCACATAGCATTCTCTCGATGCCTGTGTTTCTCCAAATCCCCGTTGTTATAAGGACACCAGTCAAAATGGATTAAGGACCCACTCTACTCCAGTAAAACCTCATCTTGACTAAACTAGCAGGTTAGATATGAAAGCCATGGTGCTTAATAGTGCTTGAATAATAATATATTCGAGAAGAAAGAGAATTCTATTCACAAAACTCACTGATAAGAAATTTGAAAGCTTAATGATATATTAATGCCAATTAAATTCCCTTACAGAAGCAACTTGATATACTAAATAACATACAGCCCCAAATAATAACAATCTTTATTATTTGCTTTATCCTCAGGCTCTCCAGCCCTTTGAGGGCTTTATCAGATAATAGAGATCCATCAGCTCAGAGAGACAATTTGCATCAGAAAAGTAGAAGAAATGCTTTATAGTTTCATTAGTTAAGAATTTTGTTTGATTAAAATTGAGTTTCTGAATAAAAAAATGTCAAATACTTTAAGCCTATCAGAACATAAAATTATTCCACATAAACTAAATTTTAAAAATATATTATTTTCCAGCTTTTACTGGCCCAGAATATTTAAGTTTCCAGAAGTTAAGAACTTAAGAAAACTCAGAAAGAAGTGAAGATATGTAAGTATTATGGTTCCTTTTGATGAGTGTATTTTATTGAATATTATATAATATGCAATTTCATTTGGAAAAGTACTGATATTAATTTTTTGGAATAAGCAGACTTCAAGTAACATTAAATTTATGTTTTGGGTTGAATTGTGTTTCTCCAAAATTCATATATTGAAGTATTAACCTCCAGTATCTCAGAATGTGAATTTATTTAAAAATAGGGTCTTTGCAGAGGACATGATAATTTACAAAAAAGTGTGAATCTTTGTAGTAACTATCACAATGAATAAATAATTTAGGAAGGTAAAAAATAAAATAATACAAAATAAATTGTATTCTTCTAGACATGGAGGAAAAACTGATGCTTCTATATATCAGTGATATTAAATCAATTCAGTTTATGATTTTGCCAGAACCACCCCCGCAACAAAATACCTGAGAATAAATTTAAAGAGAGCTAACACCTATATATGGAACATTATAAAACATGATTGAGAAAGTTTAAAGAACACTTAGAGGAAAATATCATATGTACAGATTGTAGAACTCAATATGTCAAGATGTCAGTTCTTTCCAAACTGATCTATCTATATATCCCATGTGATCATAATGCCCAATCCAATTTCCAGTACACATTTTTATGCTAATTGATAAGTTGCCTCTAAAATTTGGTGACTATTCTAAAAATAGAAATGCAAAAGATCTAGAATAGTCAAACCAATTTTGTGAAAGAAAGTTGATGGATTTAACTTGTCTCCTTTTAAGGACTATTAATCAAGGTATTTATATGGTTGCCAAAAAGCTTCATGTATAGGTCAGTGGAATGGAATGATTAAAAAGGTAGACACTCAAATATACGGCCAGCTGATTTTTAACAAAAGTGCTAAGGAAATTCAGTGTTGAAGGAAAATCTTTTTAGCAGATTGGGCTGGATTGAATATATCCATGTGGGGAGAACACAAAACATGAAATTTTACTTCACATCAAATACAAAATTACCTCAAAATGGATGATGGATGTAAGTGTAAAATGGAAAGCAAAAGAAACTGCAATGAGATAATTGAGAAAATATTTACCATTTGGGGAAAAATGTTTATTTTTTTATCACAAATATGCAACATAGAAAATGATTAGTTAGAATTCATCAAAATGAAGACTTTTCAGTTTCAAAGACGTTGTTAAGAAATCCAAAATGCAAATCATAAGCTGGGGGAAGATGTTTATAGATCTTGGACACAAGTGATATCTTGTGTCCAAGATCTATAAAAACCTTACATTTTGAGAATAAGAAGACAAATAAATGAATAATATATGGGCAGAAGATTTGAGAAACATCTCACAAAATAGAAAAACACATGAAAAATTGCTAAACGTTATTAATCATGATGGAAATAAAAATTAATACCATTAGGTGCTACATCTATACACCCATTAGGTTAACTGAAATGGAAAAGTCTCTTGATATGATAGCAAGTATTGGCATGGATATGGAGAAACTAGAATTCATCTTGACTGTTGGTGGAAATGTAAAATGGCACAACCAATTTGCAAAGCAGTTTGGCAATCTCTTAAGATAAAGGTATCACAAAATCCAGTCAGTTCACTCTCCATTATTTACCCGAAAGAAATTAAAATGTATATTCATAAAAAGAATTGTATGTTAATGTTCATATCAGCATTTTCTGTGATAGTCAAAAACTATAAAGAACCCAAATGTCGGGGCGCCTGGGTGGCATGGGGCACCTGGGTGGCACAGCGGTTAAGCGTCTGCCTTCGGCTCAGGGCGTGATCCCAGCGTTATGGGATCGAGCCCCACGTCAGGCTCCTCCGCTATGAGCCTGCTTCTTCCTCTCCCACTCCCCCTGCTTGTGTTCCCTCTCTCACTGGCTGTCTCTATCTGTCAAATAAATAAATAAAATCTTTAAAAAAAAAAAAAAGAACCCAAATGTCCACCAACAGATGAAGGGATAAGCAAATTATGGTGTATTCATAAAATAGAATGCTTCCCAGCAATAACGAGAAATGAACTATTGATATGCACAACATGGATCAATTGAAAATTCATTATCCTGAGTGAAATAAGTCAGGCAAAAGAGTAGATTCCGTATGATTCCTTATATAGTCAAATCTATATCATGCAAACTTAATCACAGCAACAGAATCCAAGTCAGTGGTTGCCTAGGGAAAGAGAAGGGAGAAGGAGGATTTCTAAGAGGCATGAGGAATCGTTTTTGTGGGTAATAGAAATGTTCTTTATCTTGTGGTGGTGGTAACTTCTGAGGTATACAAATATGTCAAAACTGTTCAGATTGTACAGTTTAAATATTTGTAGTTTATTTTACTTCAATTCTATCTCAATAAATTATAAAAAACCAGTTTCTATATCAAAAAAAGGAAAAACACAGGACTCGGCCTCTCGTGTTGACTGAAAGGAAGGTGGATAGAAAGAGGAGATTTGAGTCCAATTTTAAATAAAAGCTGAAAAATTTATAGCTGAAGCACTTAAGGATGTAATTATTTGATAACAAAGTCTTGAGAGCTACCATTTCTTGTGGGGTTAGTAGGTACTAAGCACAACTCCAGTGCTTCACAGACCTGATTTGGGTAAATTTGATCAGTAACATCCATGTGACTTTTTTCCCAAAACTTACAAACATAGGAAACAGCTAAGGTAGAGGCATTCACTGTTCTCAGCAGTGTATTCCCCCCCTTTACATTCTGTGTGTCGTTTCTGGAAACTCAGACTTAATGCTCTATCTGTACCTACTAATAAATCATTTTTTGCTCACCTAGCTAAGATTTATTGTTTGTGCTAATTAAGAAAAATGACCGATGAAATATGTTGACTTATTTTATCCTATAAAAACTATAATTATTCAATTTTATGAAAAGGAGACTGCATCACAAAGGGACAATAAAATGCCCACAATTAGGTAAGATAGTATATGGCAGAGTTTGAGCGAGTCGGTTTATCTCCAATTCCTCAAATCTTAATAACTTGTTCTGCATGTAAATTACAAAAGAGAAATTACAGAGAAACTCTTAAAAATGTTTGCATAACATACTATCTACCTCATTAAAAATACTTAGGTAAAAATATATTCTGTTATGAGTCAATGCAAGTGCATTTACTGCACCGTATCTAACAAACACACATCAATGTAGAAATATCATAGAATTATTTTTCAAATACAACTGAAACATGAACCAATCATGTGATCCAAAGTGCTAATCAACTAAAATTTATCAGGTTAAATGATGTATATTTTTAAAATTTAATCTTCATAGAGTAATAGAAATACAATTTCTAAACATGTACAGGTAGGAATATGGAAAAAGATTCAACAAAAAATACCTCCCATTAGCAATATAGTTTTTTCATATCTGTAAGTATGACATTCATATCCATATTACCTCAAAGATAATGGTTGACTATTGTCATTAAGAATAAAAATAAATTTAGTTTTAATAGCCTGCAATATGCTAAGACATAATCAACTACTTTTGTTTTTACGATGTTTCTCAGAATATCAGTTATATTCTTAAATACAAAGTACTATTTGTAAATTACTATTTAAGTAAATACTTAAATACAAAGTACAAATATTTAACCAAGGAGGTTGTATGTCCTCAATTAAATAAGTACTTTAAAGATTTTTTTCTATGTACTGTGATGAATATTTCATTAATGTATTCTCAGTTTTTAAACATTTTTATTAATATAAACTTGTAAATGGCATAGAATGAGCAAAATATGTATTTCCAAAATCTCTAATATTTATATAACATACCCATGTTATTCCAACTTTGACCATAATCATTACTGAGATGCTTTGCTCATTAGATTGTATAAACCTTCTCCCTCTCTCTCTCCATCTGTCTGTTGTTAGGCCATATAAATAAAAAGGAAAAGACTAAATATGAATATATGAAATACAGTTAATTTCTTTGAAAACTTTTACTAGGATTTAGGTTAAAATTGTTAAAAATGTGTGTGTGTGTGTGTGTGTGTGTGTGTGTGTGAACTTTTCTTTTGGCATAGTCAACATTTGTTAGGAAAACCTGATGAGGTAAATTAATTTAAAGTTATTACCAGCTCCCTGAATTTATATTTCCTGATATATCTTTATTAGTAAGATATGAAGCTATATGTCTTCAGTCTTCCCTTCATTAAAGCTGGAACGCAAGACAATATGTCATATTTATAATGATCTATTTAGTAATCATGATCGATTCATGTACACAGGTATCATTACAGCTTAGAAAATAGCTTCAGTTAAGTAACCTTTAAGATTCAGAAAAAGTAAATTAAGCTTTTTGCTATTTGCTTTTTTTTAAAACTCAAGATTATATTTGGGTTGAAATTGTTATAGGTAGAAATCTTAAGTTTGTATTTGTTTTGATAAATTCAAATTTATAGTTTAGAAATCTGAAATACACAGAAAAAAATAAAAATTAAGTAAAAGTAAAACCTTGACATATTTTCTGAAAGCTTTTAGGCATTAAATCTCATCACTTTTACATTTTTCTAAATGTATAATTTAAAAGAAAATACTCATAGCAGGCTTAGTTTTCTATGATTGCTCCCATGGCTCAAATTTTGCATTGATGGTTATATTCGTTAAATGGGGAAAATTTAATATAATGGTAAAATCTATAATTTATTTATTATAGTTCTAAGGATTACATGAAACAATGAAATAAAACTAGGGATCCAAAAGTGGGTGCTACACCTCTCACTTTTTTCTAATCTCCTGGTGTTTGGTTTTATATTTTTAAAATTTAGGTAATACTGTCATTTCTGTGCCTTAAACCACTTGTGAGAATCAGATCATAAATGTGAAATCATGTTAGGAGTTAATTTCTAAATGTGAGATATAATGCAATTCCTAGGCATCTAGTAAAAGAATATCCGTTTAAGGTTCACCATTTTTCCAGTGTTGTTCAAAGTAAAATTCTTTTTGTTACTGTAAGGAGAAGACAATCACAAATGTAATTGTCAATAAACGTAATGGCCATAATTTATTATTCATTATGCATCTGGCACTTTGCTATTACCTTGCAAATATAAATTCTTTTCATTCTCAAATCAACTTTTTAACATAAACATGTTTTTTTGTTGGTGTTGTTTTGGTCTTTTGGTCTTTTATATTTTTACCATTTTAACGGTTTCACAAATTACAGAGAAATTAATCTGCTTTTTGTTTCCTTTTTTTATTGTGATAAAATACACATAGCATAAAATTTACCAACTTACCCATTTTTAAGTATACCGTTTAGTGGTATTACATACGTTCACATCATTGTGCAACCATCACCACCAACCATCCCCTAATCCTTTCATCTTGTAAAACTGAAACTCTGTAACTATCAAACAATAACTCCCCATGTCCCCTCCCTCCAGCCACTGGCAACCACCACTATACTTTCTGACTTCATGATTTTGATTGCTCTAAGTACCTCATAGAATGGAATCAGATAGTATTTGGGGGTTTTTTGTGACCAGCTTCTTTCACATAGCATAATGTCCTCAAAGTTTACCCATATTATAGAATCTTTCAGAATTCCCTGCCCCCCTTTCTTTAGGGCTGAAAAATATTCCATTGTATGTATACATGACATTTTTTTGTATTCATTCATCTGTTGACAGATACCTAGGGTGTTTTCACATCTTAGCTATTGTAAAAAAAAAAATGTTGCAGTAAACATGGGGCCACAGACACCTCTTCTGTATGGTGATTTCATTTCCTTTGGATGTACACACAGAAGTGGGATTGCTGGATCATATGGTTGTTCTATTTTTAGTTTTTGAGGAACTCCCACACTGTCTTCATGGTGGCTCCTCCAATTTACATTGCCACTAACAGTGCACAATGGCCCCCCTTTCTGCACAGCCTCACCAGTAGTTACTATTACTTATCTTTGTGATAGTAGTTATTTTAACAGGTGTGAGGTGATATGTCATTGTGGTTTTAATTTGCATTACCCTGATGATTAGTGGTGCTGAACATCTTTTCATGTATTTGTTGGTCTTTTGTATGTCTTCTTTGGAAAATTCTATCTAGGTCCTTTGCCCATTTTTTAATCTGATTTTTTTTTCTTTTTTTTTTTTTTGCTACTTAGTGGTATGCGTTTCTTATATATATTGCATATTAACCCTTTGTCAGATAAAATGGTTTGCCAATATTTTATCCTATTTCATAGATTGTCTCTTCATTTTTTGTTTGCTTCCTTTGCTGCATAGAATCCTTTTAGTTTCATATAGTCTCACTTGTTGATTTTTGCTTTTGTTGCCTGTGCTTTTGGTGTTGTATCCAAAAACAATCATTGCCAAGACTAATGTCATATATCTTTTCCCTGTGCTTTCTTCTAGAAATGTTATGGTTTCTGATTAAGACCTTAATCCATTTAGAGTAAATTTTTCTGAATGCTGTAACTTAAGTCCAGTTTCACTCTTTCGCATGGGAATATCCACTTTTTTCCAGAACCATTTATTGAAAGGTTATCCTTTCTGTGTTGAGTATTCCTGCCTCCTTTACTAAATATTAGTTGATCAGATATGCATGGGTATATTTCTGGGCTTTCTATTCTGTTCAGTTGGTCTATGTGTCTGTTTTTATGCCAATATCATACTGTTTGATTGCAATAGTTTTGTAATATAGTTTGAAATTAGGAAGTGTGATGCCTTCATCTCTGTTTTTTATCAAGATTTCTTTGGCTATTCAGGGTCTCTTGTGGTTCCAAATGAAATTTAGGATTTTTTCATCTATTTCTGTGAGAAATACATTTGTAATTTTAGTAGGGATAGCACTGAATCTATAGATGACTTAGTCAGTAAGGAAATTTTAACAATATTAACTCTTCTGATGCATGAACATGTGTGCCTTCTTCAATTTCTTTTATCAGTATCTTACAATTTTCAATATATTACCTTTCACCTCTTTGGTTAAATTTATTGCTAAGTATTTTATTATTTTTGGTGCTTTGGTAGAAGAGATTTGTTTTCTTTGCTTCTTTTTCAGATAGTTCGTTGTTAGTATATGGAAATACAACAGATTTTTGTGTGTTGATTTTGCATCCTGAAACTTTGCTGAGTTCAGTTTTTCCTAGAGTATTTAGAATACAAAGTCATGTCATCTCCAGAGATAGTTTCACTTCCTCCTTCGCAATTTGGATACCTTTTATTTCTTTTTCTTTTCCTACCTAATTGCTCTGGTAAAGTCTTCTGTTGCTATGTTGAAAGGACTGGTGATAGAGAGTAGCCTTGTTTGTCTTAATCCTGGTCTTCTAGAAAAGCTTTCACCCTTTTACCATTGAGTATGATGTTAGCAATGGACTTGTCATCTATGGCCTTTATTATGCTGATGTATGTTTCTTCTACACCCACTTTGTTGAGAGTTTTTATCATGAAAGAATGTCAACTTTACTAAGTGCTTTCTACATCTGTTGAGATGATTATATGGTTTTTGTTTTGTTCTTCATTATGTTAACATGGTGCATGACATCTATTGATTGCATATGATGAAACTTCCTTGCATTGCAGGGATACATTCCACTTGATCTTGATGTATGATCCTTTTAATGAGTTGTTGAATTTGGTATGCTAGAATTTTTTTGAGAATTCTTGCATCTATATTCATCAGGGATACTGACCTATACTTTTCTTTTCTTCTAGTGCCCTTACTTAGGTTCGGTATTGGGGTAATGCTGGCCTCATGAAATAAGGTTGGAACTGTTTCCTTCTTTTTAATTTTTGGAAAGAATTTGAAAGAGACAAACATTAAGTTTTTAATGTTTGGTAGAATTCACCTGTGAAGCCATTTGATCCTAAGGTTTTCTGTTTTGGGGGGTTTTTGATTACTGATGCAATCTCCTTACTAGTAATCGGTCTGTTCAGATTTTCAGTCTCTTCATGATTTAGTCTTGGTAGATTGTTTGTTTCTAGTAATTTATCCATTTCAAGGTTGTTCAATATCTTGGCATATGATTGTTTATAGCAGCTCTTATGATCCCTTGCATTTCTGGGTTTAAAATCTTTCACTTTCAACTGTAGTTTTTATTATTTTAATCCTCTCTTTTTTTCTTGGTAAGTCTAACTAAAGCTTTGTCCACCTTATTTATTCTAGCAACCCCCCCAAAACAAACAAACAACAACAACAACAACAACAAAAACAGCTCTTGGCTCTTTTGAGTTTTTTCCTATTGTCTTTTTGCCTTTAAAATCTCTATTTTATTTATTTCCATTCACACCTTCTTATTGCCTTCCTTCTGCTATTCTTGAACATTGCTTGCTATTCTTTTTTTAGTTCCTTTAAGTGTAAAGTTAGGTTGTTTATTTGTGATCTTTCTGTCTTCTTAATGTAGGCATTTATTTCTATAAACATCCCTCTTAGAACTGCTTTTTCAGCACCCCATACATTTTTATACATTGTGTTTCCATTTTCACTTGGTTCAAGATATTTTTTAAATTTCCTTTTTGATTTTTATCTTTGACCCATCGATTTTTCAGGAATGTATTTTTTTAATTTCCACATATTTATGAATTTTCCAGCTTTCCTCTGGTTATTGATTTTTGTTTCATACCTTGTGGTCAGAAAAGATACTTTATGTGATTTAAATATTTTCAAATTTGCTAGGACTTGTGTCCTAACATATGGTCTAGCTTAAAGAATGTTCCATGTGCACTTGATAATATGTCTTCTGTTGCTATTTGATAGAATTTTCTGAATATGTCTATTCGGTCCATTTGGTCTAAAATACAGTTCAAGTCTAATGTTTTCTTATTAATTTCTGTCTGGATGATCTATCCCATTGAAAGTGGGGCATTGAAGTGTCCACTATTATTGTATTGCTGTGTATTTTTCTCTTCAGATCTGTTAATATTAGCTTAATATATTTAGGTCTCCAATATTGGGTGCTTATGATTTACAGTTGTTACATCCTCTTGAAGAATTGACCCATTTCTAATTATATGATGACCTTATCTGTGTCTTGGTTCCAGTTTTTCACTTAAAGTCTATTTTGTCTGATAGAAGTGTAGCTACCTTCACTCCCTTTTGATTTCCACTTGTGTTGAGTATCTTTATCTATCCATTCACTGTAAGACTGTGTGTGCCCTTAGAGCTAATGAGAGTTCGTTATAGGCAGCATATGGTTGGGTCTTGTTTATACTTTCAGCCACATAGGACTAGAGCACTCTTACCGGGTCTGGAGAATAACAGAAGAATATATATATAAAATCTTTTATACCACATAGTGTAAATTGCATAACATACTGCATAAGAGGTGAAAATACATTAGTCAAATGTATTTAGTCCAAAATGATTACTTTGGAAGTACTAATTCTGTGAATAGTGGTGAGGCATAGCAAGTTAGAGGAATATATTATTATTTTGGTTTTAGGCATGTTGCCTTTGCAGTGAAGATATGGTAGGCATAAAAGACTGGATATATACATTTCTGGATCATAAGCAGTGGTGTAGAACTTATAATTTGAACTAGAATAAAAAATGGTACCTACATATTTGTTTCAGAAAAAATGAATGTCCAAGAATAGAGGTTAGATATAGTTTATAATGACTGCACTTACTGGGTTAGCATAACTTACTGTATGGAGTTATTGAGTCACTATGTTGTGTGCCTGAAACTAATATAGCATTATATGTTATCAGTACTTTAGTAAAAAAATAAAATAGGAGTGCCTGGGTGGCTCAGTCAGTTATGCATCTGACTCTGGATTTTGGTTCAGGTCATGATATCAGGGTTGAGATTGAGCCCTGCATTGGGCTCCATGCTAAGTGTGGAGCTTGTTTAAGGTTCTCTCTCTGTTTTCCTCTGCCCATCCCCCTGCCTTGCATGCTCACACATGCTCTCTCTCTCTCTCAAATAAATAAATAAATTCTGATAAAAATAAAAATATCATATGGTTTCACTCATATGTGGAACATAAGGAATAGCGCAGAGAACCGTAGGGGAAGGGAGAGAAATCTGAATGGGAAGAAATCAGAGAGGGAGACAAACCATGAGAGACTCTGGACTCCGGGAAACAAACTGAGGGTTACAGAAGGGATGGGGATGGGGAGCTGGGGTAATCAGGTGAGGGGTATTAAGGTGGCAATTGATGTGATGAGCATGGGTGTTACATGTAATTAATGAATCATTGAACACTAAAAAAAAACAACAACAACAAACTGGTGGTATAAAAACTGAATGATGTTTCCTTTATACTTTGAATTATCACTGTGAGGCAATGAAGCAGTCTAAACTTCCAGGAATATAATAAAAGATAGCTCCATGTTTGGTGATCACATTATCATTTCTATATATCATGAAGTATTCCAAACTCTGTAAGTGATACTGGAACTTTTCCCATAGAGATAGAAGGAGTAGTGTGAGTTTTTCCATTAACTGTATTAACTAGTTTTTCAGCTACTGTGCTGTGTAACAAGCAACTCCTAAATCTAAGTGAGCTAAATAGACAATTTTACTTTTGTTTACAAGTCCAAGAGCTCACTGTGGTGGCTCCACTTTAATCTGATGGCTAGATTCAGGTATGCTCCACATTTCCTTCAGTTCTGGAACACAGGTAAAGAGACAGTTGGTATAGGGTATCATTCTTCTTTGGTGGGAGGAGAGGAATCTAAGAGGTTAAGTCAGACATTCAGGCACATTTGAAGCCATTGCTCAGATGGGGGATGCTTGGCATCTCTTTATATTCTGTTAGCGAAAACATGTCACCAGATGGAGTCCAACACAGTGAGAGGGAGTGGCGACGGACAGAGTGATTCTATGCTGAGCAATAATGTGATCAGTCAAGGCCAGATAGTTAGACCTGAAGCACTGCCTTGAAAATCAAGACACGGGAACATATTAGATCTTCAGCTAACATTTGCTGAATCAGCTCAAGACAGAAGTAGTTTTACTGTACTGTTCATGTATGAGATCAGACCTATTCTTCCTGTTAGTCTTATGGTATAACTATCTTACTATTTTTGAAAAGTGAAGTCCAATTATAGATCTACTGTTGTCTATAACTTCAATTTTATTACCATTACTGTTTTTCCATAGCAAGGTATTTATAAAGCACATCTTTTTTCTCTAACTGCCCAAGATTATATTTTCTATATTAGAATAAATATTGCTGAACTTGTAAACGATTTTCATTGGCTAATATGCAGTATTATCAGGGGCAAGTTCTGCTTCTTGTGTATAGTTTAATATACTAACACCTAATCTTGACTGAGGTCCAGATAAATAAATACAAACAAAATTATCATGCGCAATCTTATTAAAGCACATTGATGCCTTCCCAGGAAATGTACTCTCATCCTTCTATGATCAAGCTCTAATTCTGGCAACCGTGTTATGAATCAGTCTCTCTAATTATTTTGAATTTATTTGGTTACTTCATTATTCTTTTGTTATTAAATAAAATTGGAAAATATTATGTGTGTTGACACACACAGTTACAACATTTTAAGGAGTTGTTAAAGTATTTGAAAAAAATATACTACTATGATCTGTGATTAGCAACATGAAGCCATGAATACTTAGGAAATTTAAGAGTTTTTCTTTTCCAACTTGTGTAACCCGGTCAGATCATATAGCATGTATTATGGAAAGTAACAGCTAAAAGGAACTTGGAAAATCATTTCGTCAAGGGATCAGCAAGCTGTTTCCTTAAAGGGCCAGAAACTAATGGACCGTATGATCTCTATCGCAGGTATCCAACTCTGCAGTGGTAGTGTGAACACGGCCATAAACAATGCATACAAGAATGAGTGTGGCTGGTTCCACATTTTTTTTTTTAACAAAAAAGGAGGGCTGGATTTGCCCCATGGGTTCTTGTTTATAGATCACAGATCTTGTCTTATTTATTTGTTTAGCAGATGAAGAAACTGAGACTTAAGTAAATTGAGATAATTATTCCACCATACTAGTAATACAGATTCTAAAATTTGTTGACTATTACAAATCATTTAATTGGTATCAAATGGATTTGAAACCAGAATTCCTCAGCTCTGATTAAGAATCCACTATTTTTGACTAACCTATTCTATCACGTATCTTGGAAATTCAAGTGTGGGTTTTATAAGCATAAGAATTATTTTAAACCATTTATTAAAACATTTTTAACATGTCACTAGCAAGAATGAAACTTTTTTAAGGTAAGTATACTGGTTGACTAACTTTGGGTACGGATTATTTTAACTTGCTGGTAAGATGAAGTCTTAAGCCACAAAACAATTCACTTCTTACGAGTTCTTTGTGGTGTAATAATTGAGAAAATATATAGTTAGCAAATGATTCTATATAGTTTTAGGATATAGATCGTCTTTCAAGATGCTTTTGGTATTTATTAAAGGAATAACTTCTCAAAAGACTTATCTTTTGACATTTTTCTTTGTTAACCCATGATATATTCATGTTTGCCTTCTTAATCTAATGAAACCAAACAATATTTTCCAGCAATATTATATGTCTCATACTTCTAAATTTGTATTATAGCAATTTAAAAATATGCCCTGTATTTCATGTATAATTAATTAAAATAATAAGAAAATAGTTATTAAAGAATACATAATATTTTATAATTTTCCACAAACTGTTTTAACTACTCAAAAATTTTTAAAGAGGGACTTCTGGGTGGCTCAGTCGATTAAGTGTCTGCCTTCAGCTCAGGTCATGATCTCAGGGTCCTGCAATCCAGCCCAGTTTTGGGCTTCCTGCTCAATGGGGAGCCTGCTTCTTCTTCTGCCTGCCTCTCCCCCCACTTGTGCTCTCTCTCTCCCTCTCTTTCTCTCAAATAAGTGACTAAAATCTTTAAAAACAATTTTTTTAAAAAGGAAGACATTTAAAATTTAAAAAACAAAACAAAGAGCGAGGTGACATAAATAAAATTTTTATTTCATTTTTTATTGGTTTTCTGTTGGGGTATTTTTTGATGAGTTTTTTAATGTAGAATTTGTCTGGAAAAGTGTTTTTTCCTGTTTCCTGTTGAGAAGTATATGGCTGCTACTGTATTTCAATGTTCCCCATTTCTGTGATGAGAACAGATAATGAACTTGGATCCAGATGTAAGACTTTAAAAACAATCTATAGCCACAGCTACTGTTCAAATATACCACAAAGACACATACATAGAATGAAGAAAATGTTATTGCCATGGTGCCCAGGACTCAATTGGATCCTTGCTCGTTGGTTTCTTTATCAACACTAAGGCTAATACAGTCATCAAATCATCATTTCAATTTTAGTTCACTTACATTTAATCAATATATCCAAATAAAATAAAATCAGGTAAAATACATTAAAAGCATTATATTACCAAATTTGAAAAATGTTATAAGCATTATCTTTCTTATTTCATAAAATGTTGAATGAGTACACTCTCTATATACAATGATTCAAAAATATGCATATTTGAAGAATGTAATTTTTATTATATTGTGTGCATTGGTTAGAATATTAAAATTCTGTATGAGAAATTATGAAAAAATTCTATTTGCAGGATGATGTTGACTTAAATGAATCTAAGTGCTATGTGATTGAAAAATTTAAATATATGTCTAGCTATGTTATTAAAAAGACTCTAATTCTTTCATTAAGCAAAGCTATAAAGTGAAGGAGAGAGAACGGAGTGGTTAGTGAAAGGTGAAGAGATGTTACCCGAGTTGCTTTAGTTTGTTTTGTTTAGATGAGCAAAATAACATGTCAAAGGAAAAGCTCAAGAAGAAAGGATACGGATGATGAAGAGAGCCAGGGACAATTTCTGAGTAGCAGGATGAGATGGATGAAATGCACATTTGGTTATGAATCTACCTAGTTATTAAGATTATTCCATATACAATTAACTTTGATTCTTTGATTACCTTGTTAATTTGTCTTTCAAGGGACTTTTTTAGTCTAAGTGTGACTGATTCATGTAAAGTAACTGAAAAAAAGGTAGAATGTATAGACAGAGATGCAGGAATCCTAGCTAGTAAGTTTCACGTGATAATTAAAGCTTGTGAACAGTCTTATCCATTCGTTTCAGTTTTTTCAATGAAAGCAGAAGCAAGATCAAAACTGAGAGTGAGGAGAGTGGAGGAGGATTGAGGACAGGATAATGTGTGAAATATTGGTCTAGGAGAGTGGAACAGTAGATGGACTAGGGCAACATAGCACAACTGTTGAGCAGCATAAGGGCCCTGAGAAGAGTGACAGGGAGAGACGTTAGCGTGACAGAAAGATCGTGTGCAGGCTACGTTTATCTATGCAGAGCAGCCTCTTAGAGGTAGATACTTGGATTTAGTCTGGGCTGAGATTTCAACAAAAATGCACAATGAAGCAATTTAAGGGCAAAAATTGAGAGAAAGGAGGAGATTCTAATTATTGATCATGGAAGTTAAGCTTGGAATGGACGGAAGTGAGGATATGAAGTGGTTCAGGCACAATAAAGATGTCACAGGATCAATGGATTGTGCTTCCATCTGGTGTCAAAGAATTAATCAAGATAAGAAAGCTAAATGGTGGGGCGCCAGGGTGGCGCAGTCGTTAAGCGTCTGCCTTCGGCTCAGGGTGTGATCCCCGCGTTCTGGGATCGAGCCCCACATCAGGCTCCTCTGCTGGAAGCCTGCTTCTTCCTCTCCCACTCCCCCTGCTTGTGTTCCCTCTCTCACTGGCTGTCTCTCTCTGTCAAATAAATAAATAAAATTAAAAAAAAAGAAAGAAAGAAAGAAAGAAAGCTAAATGGTGAGAAGCTGAGAGTCTTGCCTGTCTTTGCCAGATTTTACTTTTGATTTTTTTTTAATGATTTTTTATTATATTATGTTAGTCACCATACAGTACATCCCCAGTTTCCGATGTAAGGCTCGATGATTCATTAGTTGTGTATAACACCCAGTGCACCATGCAGTACGTGCCCTTCTTACTACCCATCACCAGCCTATCCCATTCCCCCACCCCCCTCCCCTCTGAAGTCCTCAGTTTGTTTCTCATAGTCCATAGTCTCTCATGTTTCATTCCCCCTTCTGATTACCCCCCCTTTCTTTATCCGTTTCTTCCCCTACCGATCATTCTAGTTCTTATGTTCCATAGATGAGAGAAATCATATGATAGTTGTCTTTCTCTGCTTGACTTATTTCACTTAGCATTATCTCCTCCAGTGCCGTCCATGTTGTAGCAAATGTGGAGAACTCGTTCTTTCTGATAGCTGAGTAATATTCCATTGTATATATGGACCACAACTTCTTAATCCAGTCATCTGTTGAAGGGCATCTGCTCCTTCCACAATTTAGCTATTGTGGACATTGCTGCTATGAACATTGGGGTGCATATGGCCCTTCTCTTCACTACGCTCTGTATCTTTGGGGTAAACACCCAGTAGCGCAATGGCTGGATCATAGGGTAGCTCAATTTTTAACTTTTTAGGGACCTCCACACTGTTTTCCAGAGTGGCTGTACCAACTTGCATTCCCACCAACAATGTAGGAGGGATCCCCTTTCTCCACATCCTCTCCAACAATTGTTGTTTCTTGCCTTGTCTATTTTTGCCATTCTAACTGGCGTAAGGTGGTATCTCAGTGTGGTTTTGATTTGAATTTCCTTGATGGCTAATGATTTTGAACATTTTTTCATGTGTCTGTTAGCCATTTGTATGTCTTCATTGGAAAAGTGTCTGTTCATATCTTCTGCCCATTTTTTGATTTGTTTATTTGTTTCTCGTGTATTGAGTTTGAGAAGTTCTTTGTAGATCTTGGATACCAGTCCTTTATCTGTAGTGTCATTTGCAAATATATTCTCCCATTCCGTGGGCTGCCTCTTAGTTTTTCTGACTGTTTCCTTGGATGTGCAGAAACTTTTAATCTTGATGAAGTCCCATAAATTCATTTTATCTTTTGTTTCTCTTGCCTTTGGGGATGTGTCATGAAAAAGGTTGCTTTGGCCGATGTCGTAGAGGTTGCTGCCTATGTTCTCCTCTAGAATTTTGATGGATTCCTGTCTCACATCGAGGTCTTTCATCCATTTGGAGTTTATTTTTGTGTATGGTGTGAGATAGTGGTCAAGTTTCATTCTTTTGCATGTAGCTGTCCAATTTTCCCAGCACCATTTATTGAAGAGACTGTCTTTTTCCCACCGGATGTTTTTTCCTACTTTATCAAATATTAGTTGCCCAAAGAGCAGAGGGTCCATTTCTGGGCTCTCTATTCTGTTCCATTGGTCTATGTGTCTGTTTTTGTGCCAGTACCATGCTGTCTTTGTGATCACAGCTTTGTAGTACAGCTCGAAATCCGGCATTGTGATGCCCCCAGCTTTGTTTTTCCTTTTCAACAGTTCCTTGGAGATTCGGGGCCTTTTCTGTTTCCATACAAATTTAAGGACTGTTTGTTCCAGTTCTTTGAAAAATGTCCTCGATATTTTGATCGGGATAGCATTGAAAGTGTAGATTGCTCTGGGTAGCATGGACATTTTAACTATGTTAATTCTTCCGATCCATGAGCATGGAATATCTTTCCATCTTTTTATGTCTTCCTCAATGTCTTTCAAGAGTGATTTATAGTTTCTAGAATATAGGTCCTTTACGTCTCTGGTTAAGTTAATTCCAAGGTAACGTATGGTTTTTGGTGCTATTGTAAATGGGATGGATTCCCTAATTTCTCTTTCTTCAGTCTCGTTATTCGTGTATAGAAATGCAACTGATTTCTGAGCATTGATTTTGTATCCCGCCACGTTACTGAATTGAAGTTGTCCTTTTTCAGTTTGGCCATGGAAGAGAGAAATGGAATTTTAAAATACAATAACAGGGATTTTTAAATAAAATAAAAATACTGGGAAACCGGTAATAAGAGAGGATAGAGAGAAGACAGATAGATGGTAGAGAGATTGAAATAAACTAGGACTGAATACAATAAATCTATAAATCCTATCATAATTTTATTAAATCTTCAAGTTTTGGAGAACAAACAATCATATAATTTGTTTCAGCCCAGTCTCTCTGCCCTGGGTCTGTGAAAGACCGCCGGTCTGCCAAACGATGAGACGGTACTCTGTTTGCTTCTAAAGCCCCAGGAACAAAATTGGCTGATGACAAAGGAATTATATTCTCATTTTCACTGAGGCTCTAAAATGTCCTCTCAAATAAATATTGTAACTGTGATAGCAACAGACACAGTAATCCATGAAAGAAGAGATCTGGTAATGGAGAGTAACAGAATTCAGACAATTAAAGAGATTCAACAGAATGCACTTATGCACCATATTATTGATGGCTCTTGGTAATGAAAGTCAAGTGTAACTGTGATCATTTGAACTGTCAGTATCAGAAATTAAGACACAAGTAAATAGTGTGGGTTTAAAGGAGATTATGCACTCTATTCTTTACTTGAAAAAAAAATGAATTGGATGTTTGATTTTGACAGAAAATGAAAAGGGAAGTGTATTATTTTTTTTAATTGATTTTGAAAGATTTATTTATTTATTTATTTATTTGAGAGACAGAAAGACAGAGTGAGCAGGGGCAGAGGCAGAGGTAGAGGGAGAGAGAGAATCTCAAGCAGACTCCCCACTGAGCGCAGAGCCTGACTGGGGTTTGATCTCATGACCCTGAGATTCTGACCTGAACCAAAATCAAGAGTTAGACACTTAACTGACGGAGACATCCAGGTGTCTTTATTTTTAAAAATGTAGTAGTTGAGTTAATTAAGCTCTCTTAACCCCACTTAAAATCCTCAAAATTTTTGACATAAAAATGATTTGACATATCTAGGAATAAATTTGTGATAATAAAACAAATGTGATAATACAATGAATTTTAAGAAATAACTTCCAAGTCAATATTTGAGTTTCTATTGTTGTAAGAAAATCTAAATAACAAAACATGACATAATTTGCATTTTATCAACCTAGTTAAGATTCTAACCCTTACAGGCAACACAAGAATTTTTATTCCCTAGGTATATAGATTATTGTCAATTGACATCATTATTGTTGTTGTCAGGAAGATAATTGCCATAATAAAAAATTTTACTAGGACAATGAATATTTTTCTCTTGAAATAATGTCATGAGAAGATTCTATTTCAATTTGCTGTCCTCAGTTTTAGGGAAAAATGTAATCCCACATCATAATATGAATATGCAACCAACATATTGTCAACTAAACTTAAATTCTTCCAAGAAAACAAAATATGGGACACTCTTTTGGAAGATGTTCATTAAATGTCAAGAACATATCAAGAGTAAGAACCTGTGCAGGAAACCAAAAAAAAAAAACCCCAAAAAGCAAAAAACAATAAAAAAAATAGAAATGGTGGGAATAGTTCCAATTAATAGGCATCTGACTAGTAATTATGGAGAAGAAAACAAATGAATTCTAAACAATTATGAGTTCCTACCTTAGAGCTCAATATAAACATCCTTGTGTTTTAGAGATGAATGTTTGCTCTGCTTAAACAAATTGAGGTGAATGTGAGTGAGAAATTTGGCTTCTAACCCTTCTTTTATATTCCTAGGGATGGAATTGCAATTAGCAGTCTTAGGTTGAAATTGCATTCCCTCTCATACATCTGTGTGTGTAAGCCCGGTGCTTGCTCCCGCCCTTATCACCTCTTCCTCCTTCCAAGTACATGGTAGATTCAAATTCCCAATTTCCTTGCTTTTGAGTAGGGCCATGTGAGGATGAACTAGGAAAACAATGCCTGTCCTTCCAGAATAAGTGACTTAATTGCTTGCAGAGTGTTCTATCTCTTTTTCTCTGTTGCCAAGATGGTAGAGAAAGCCTAAACATAGGATGAACAAATCCTAGCTAGATAAGAATAGTCAAGGGATGCCCTCCAGATCTACAGAATGTTTTGCACAAGTGAAAATTAAATTTGCTAGGTTCAGCTACTGGGAAATTTAATTTTATTTGTTGCCCCACAAATCCACACTGGCTATGTGTCTTTAGGCAAGAACTTTACCTCCGTCAGTTTTAGTTTTCTCTTCTGTAAGCTACAACACACAGCCATATGAAATGATAGCAATTTTAAGAAAGTTATTAGATTACCTATGGAAAGAAAATGGATGGTGGAGTTCATTTATATGAGTTTTTAATTCCTTAAGATATTACTATTTATTCTGTTCATATAAAATAATGACATATTTAGTATTTAATAGAATTTTTCATTTTTTATTTCTCACAAATATTTGACCTTCATTATGAGTGAACCAAAAGCAAATTTTCTCATGAAACAACAACAACGACAACACCACCACAACAAAATACATGTCCCAAAATCTTCTAAGCAGATCCAGAAAAGCTAAGCTAAGTGAGGCCCCAGGTTCACGAGTTTAAAATCATCCATATATAAAAGTGAAATACGTGTAAACTTTGGGAAGGAGGAACATGTCATATTAAAAATGATTACAGAGTGTTACAGATTAA
The DNA here is from genome assembly GCF_017311325.1 of Ursus maritimus. Lineage (NCBI taxonomy): Eukaryota > Metazoa > Chordata > Mammalia > Carnivora > Ursidae > Ursus > Ursus maritimus. The sequence goes on along the minus strand of NW_024423897.1, from coordinate 45,457,536 downwards.
TTATGTCCCTCCTAAATTTATGTATTGAAACCTCAACCCCCAATGTGATGGCATTTGGAAATAGGGCCTTCGGGAAGTAGTAAAGGTTAGATGAGGGCATAATGGTGGGGTCATATGTTGAGATTAATGCCCACATAAGAGGAAGAAGAGACAGGAGAGCTTTCTCTCTTTCTATGCACACATGGGGGAAAGGCCATATGATCACACAATGAGAAGGCATTGTCTACATACCAGGAAGCAGGCCCACACCTTGGTCTTGGACTTCCCAGCTCCCAGAACTGTCAGAAGTAAAAGTCTGTTAAGCCACCCCGTCTGTGACATTTTGTTGTAGGAGCCCAAGACAACTAAGACATAGGCCTTTTATAGAAATGATTTCTGAGAGGAAAGGGATCAGCATCCCCTCAATATTAATCAAGTAAGTGTATGTTAAGTAAGTGGTATATTTCCAAACACCAAAATGTTGTTTTCCTCATAATATTGTCTTTAAAATTAGCAAGCATTATAATGTAGAAACTTCCATTTAGTTTATTTTTTATGACCACATTTAAGAAGAGAATCAAAGAAAATACTTAGCTTTTGACCCATTAAAAAATGTGCAGATGCCTATTACTTTGTTTACCTTTGAGCGCAAAGCAATGTAGTTATTGAGTAAAACTCTAAGGTGTGCTGAGCGTGTTTGTCACTATCTTCTAAAGTAGATTTCACCGTCTTAAAAATTAGACAACTCAGAACCAAGTTTAATGAGTAATAACTTTATTTCTCAATTGAAATTTCACTAATGTTTACAATGATAATGCCTCTGCACATCAAACCAGGTGTTTAGGTAACTACGACAATTGAGCTAGAAAAATACAATTAATATACAAATAAATTAGCATATTAGTAGATACTATTTTGTTATGCAAAACATTTATAATTTCTTCTTAAATATCCCATGTAGATACTTAAAATGTCCTAGAAATAAATGCGCATGTGTGCTGCTTAATCAAACAAGGAGTCCATTAGACTGAGGGGACCGGAATGCTGAGGCAGCCTGTCTAAGCAAACCCAAACCCTAAGCCTCTAAATTGAAGTCTAAGGACAACCAATCAGAGCCGGTTAGGCTTTAAGCTAGTGCCACGCAATGATGTCTTTACTTTGCTTCTGCCTCTTCTCCGTAAAATTCTCTCCGTTGAGCTCCTGCCAGGCGAGTGCCCTAAATCACTTTGGGTTGCTCCTGCCCCAGAAGAATTAGGTTTTGCTCATATAACTTCTTAAAAATGTTAATATGCCTCAGTTTATTTTTTAACATTGCTTAAGAATTTCTTTTTTTTAATAATTTTTATTATGTTATGTTAGTCACCATACAGTATATCCTTAGTTTTTGATGTAATGTTCCATGATTCATTATTTGCGTATAACACCCAGTGCACCATGCAATATGTGCCCTCCTTAATACCCATCACCGGCCTATCCCAATCCCCCACCCCCCTCCCCTCTGAAGCCCTCAGTTTGTTTCCCAGAGTCCACAGTCTCTCATGGTTCATTTCTGCTTCCCCTTACATTGCTTTTTTTTTTCTTCTCACTAGCATTTTTCATATTTTAATATAATATGGAATGTACTTTTTATTGTGTTTGTTGCTTTAATTACAAACTCCCTTGGGTGCTCTAGAATCTAAGTGGGCAACTCCAGAGAATTTTGTCTGTGTTAAAATTCTCCTCTCAGTAGGGTGGCGGCTCCACGGGAACAGGGACAGGAGGTAGGACCTCAGTGAATATGCAGTGAACGCCCACACAGCTACGTGGCTCACAGGCTAAACAACACAAGTGAGGGATTAAAAAAAAAAGGTCAAATCTGATTGTAGGTTATCATGGATGAAACAAGTTGTCTGTTGGGATGTTCTGGGACACGATACCAAAGAGAACTGAGACTGAGCTCTTGCCCAGAGGCAGTTCAGCCTAGTGGATTCACTCAGTTGTGAACACACAGCTTTCCAGGAGGAGTCCCTTCTTAGGAATGAGGGGTGGCGTTCTCTGAGGAACCACTCAGTGCCAGCTCCGGGAATTGTAGCAGCTCAGCCTCTAGTCCGGGATAAAGAGTTGCATGTTTCCTAGAGGAAAATAATTTCTAAGCCTCAGTTTATTCACATGTAAAATGAAGATTCAGGGGTGAACAAATTGCTGCCTTTTTTTTTTTAATGGCCTTTGACTAAGAATGACCTTTTGTTTTGTTTTTACATTTTTAAAGGGTTGCTTGAAAATAAAATGAAGAATATGTAATAGAGACCACACGTAACCCACAAAACCTACTACATTTACAATTTGAGACTTTAGAGAAAACTTTGCTAACCGTGGTCTAAATAACCTATTTGTCCTCTTCGAGCCCTCAAATCCTTTGCTTTGACAGATATGCATAAATTTAGAGAGATGACTCTTCTTGTCGAATTTTATTCAGCTTTGCATAGTTTGTGGCATCAAAGATTCTGTATATGTACAGCAGCAAGATAGTTTTGTTTTTTTTTTTACCTAGAAATAGATAAAATTTAACAGTATAAATACTATGGAACAGTCTCATAGAAGAGAAAAATGATCCATAGAATAAAATTATCTCTTTAACAGATACTGTCGAGAATCTAGATAAAATTCCCCACCATGCAAAGTTGACATTTATGAATATTATTTCTTAGATGGGTCAATAAATATTTTCAAAGTCTCAAATTGTACTCAAGTTATAGGGTACATTTTTCATACAAGACATACGTCTTTCTAGCAGGGAGGAAAGCTATTATGCCCTTGTAGGCAAATTAAGGTGGCAATCATTTAATAACCATTATTATACATATGTATATTCATTAAAAAACTGGATTGTACTCTGTGTTCAAAATCTTTAATAACACAGGAGCACCTCGGTGGCTCAGTTGGTGAAGCATCTGACTCTTAGTTTCGGCTGAGGTCATGATCTCAGGGTTGTGAGATTGAGCCCCACATGGGGCGCCCCGCTCAGCACAGAGTCTGCTTGAGTTTCTCTCTCCCTCTCCCTTCCCTTCTGTCCCTCTCTGCCAACTTACACAGGCATGTGCACACTCTCGCAAATAAATAAATAAATAAATAAAATCTTTAAAAAATCTTTAATAACACAGACAGCTATTGAAAAATAAAATAAGTTGTCTTAGCATTTTTTTTTTTTTAAATATGGGCTTCCCCAAGTAGACTAATACATAAACCATCACTGGCAGTTCAACACAAATGTAGGTAGTTTGGCTTTCTTCTCGTAGAGCTTCCTTCATGGACTAGACTATGGCCTCAAGCAGCTACAGGCTTACAACTTCACAATTTCAATGTGCAGGTACAAAATAAATCTTTTACTATCTGTCTGTACACACTCATAAGTCATCACCATTATCACTAGCAAATAACACCCACAACCCATATACAAAAGCACATTGAAATCCAAACATCATCTGGGCTTTAATAGTAAAATAGTATTTATAATAATTGGGATTTTGAAATGCCTTTGAAATTTCAAAGTAAAACTCCTTTGAAAACTAAGGCTAATTCCAGCAGTTAGACCCCAGGCTATCAAGGCAAAGACCTGGCTCAGAAACAGAGGGACTGTTTGGAAAAAGAATGGGATCTTGAAAAAGAACCTCAGCTGAGGCAATGCTAAGATTAGTGAAACATCCTAGGAAGCCACAGAGTGGAGCCACTCTGGCTTCTTACACATGAGGTTCAGCTGACTCACATTTCTTCCTTGAGGTGTGAGTAGAGGCCAAAGACTAAAAAATAACTGAATTGGAGAAGGGTTTTGGGATGCTTAATTTTGTGTGTCCTCTTGGCTAGGCCATGGTGCCTAGATGTTGGTCAAATAACAGTCTACACATTAGGAAGGTATTTTCTAGAAATGATTAACATTTAAATCATCAGACTTTGAGTAAAGCAGATTACCTACATAATGTGGGTAGGCCTCATCCAATCAGTTCAAAGATTTGAAAGAAAAATACAGGGTCCTCCAGAAAAAGCAGAAATTCTGCTTCCAGCCTGCCTTTGGACTTGAAATAGAAGTATCAACTCTTCCCTGGATATGTAGCCTGCTCTGCGTATTTAAGACTTGCCAGCCTCCACAATTGCATGAGTCAATTCCTTAAAATCAATCTCTTCCTCTCTCCATGTGTGTATAGATAGATATAGATATCTAATTATATGTATCTTATATCTTCTTGGTTCTGTTCTTCTAGAAAATCCTGATTAACACAAGGCCACAGAGAGATTGGGGTTAAAATACTGGTCTTCATTTCCTGTTTTATTTAAAAGAAAAATTGGCATTAGGCACCTCCTCTTCCCTACACCAACTCTTCACCAAATGTTAAGAACCACCTAATGCTTATTCTCATTCAGTGTTAAGTTTGCCTTTAGCTGATAGGGTCAGTATCTGGAAACAAATGGGGATTCCTAAAAGAAAAGGCAAAAACTCCCATTGCAGTGATGTGAGACCCAGTACCAGTTTATGCGGCCTAACCTGCAGTTTGTCCCCTAAACCAATCAGGGTTAAATGTCAATAGACCCAATCTCACTGGGCTCCTAATGGCATTGTTTTTATAAGTTTCAACCACACATTGTATTATTTTCCAGTCACTGGTATAAATGGTCCATTATGCATGTAGCTTCAGGATTGAGTGGCTATGCCACTCTCCAAGATGTTCAAACTCTTCTCAGCTCTCTGAATTTCACTCTCATTGGGGGCATTCAAAAGATTCACGGTCTTCTCCATGCCAGGAATAGGCAAAGGGAAATAGAGTTGTAGAGAGTGATCTCTGGTCACTCTCTCCAGCTAAGAATGTTTACAACTTCCATAGCTGCTTCATATTGATTCAGGAGACCCTGGCGGTGGTATTCTCCCAATATCATGAATGAGTAGGGGAATTGGACACCCTCTTCGATTTTGAAATTATGCAGTATGAAGAAGACAATGAAAACTTGGGAAAAAACCAGAACCTCAGAGACATATGGAGCAATATTGCATGATATGTCAAACATACAGAAAATTAGAATCTCAGAAGGAGAGAAAAGAGATAAATTATAAAAATAGAATGGCTGAAATCATCCCAAATTAAGTGACATATTTGTTTATAGGTTTAAGAAACTTAACAAACCACAAACATATTAAATACAAAAAAGAGAGAAAAATCCTAAGCACATCATAGTCAAATGGCTGAAAAACAAAGAAAAAAGAGAAAATATCGAGAGCAGTCAAGGAAAACAGACAGATAAATGACAATTTTAATGACCATAGATTTCTCATTGGAGTTTTCAGAGGGAAGAAGACAATGAAACAAAAAATGTAAAGAGCTGTAAGAAAAGAAAATCAACTGAGAAGACTATATAAAGCAAAAATATCATTCAAGGGTGAAGAGCAAAGATATTTTTAGATGAATGAAAAGTAAGCATAAGGACACAGCTGCCATAAGGATGGTTATATAGGTCAATGGAGCACAATGGAGAGTCCAGAAATAAACTTTTATATTTATGATAAATTGATTTATGACCAATGTACGAAGACAATTCAAAGCGAAAAAAAATTAAAACAAATTTTGCAGGATCAAGTGAATATCTGTACAGAAAAAAAGTATAAGTGTCTCTTACTTCACATTGTAGATAAAAATTAACTCACACTAGATCATAAACCTAAGTATAAATACTAAAAGTATAAAATTTCTAGAGAAAAGCATATGAAACAATATTTAGGATCTTGATGTACGTGAACTTTTCATAGGTAGGATGCAAAAATTATGGATTATGAAGACAAAAATGATAAATAAAATTCATCAAATCAAAACTTTTGTTCTTCAAGGCTATGAATAAAATTAAAATATAAACAAAAACGGAAGAAATAGTTACAATATGTATATTGGACAAAGGACTTTTGTTTTGAAATGTGTAAAAGAACTGCCATAACTCATAAAGATAAAAGTAACCCACATTAAAAAAAAGCACAAGAGATTTGAAAATATACTTCAGGATAAGAGATGTACAGATGGCAAATAATCACCTGGAAGGACATTGGAGATAGTCGTTAGGAAAATGTAAATTAAAACCGTAAACGAAACAGCACTACATATCCATAAAAACAGATAAATTTATAAACTTAGAATGCCAAATTTGGTTAGGACATCTCACTAAACTCCATATCTCACAAACTGCTGGTGGGAATGTAAAAGGACGCAACCACTTGGAAAAACGGTTGGCAGTTTCTAAAGAGTTAAGCATACTTACCACATTACCCAGCCATTTCACATCTCACTATTCACCTAAGACAAATAAAAGCATATATCCATAAAGAGGACATGTGCAAGTATGTCATAGCAGCCTTATTTGTAAAAGCCCAAATTGGAAACAACCCTAAAATCCTTGGATGAATGAAAGAGTCTGTATATTATTTGCATTGCAAGTTTTGCAGCTCAAACTTTGGTATCCTTCATTGAACGGCATGTTTTAAATGTGTGCAGTTAATTGTACATAAATTATCCCTCAATACATTTGATTAAAAATATAAAAAGTCCTTGGACATATATTTAGAACTGAAAATTTAGTTTTCATTCTCCAGTATTCATGTAAATAAAAGAATAAAGAGTTTAAATAAATAAATGATGTGCCAAACTTAAGAATTTGGGAAAAGAGCAAAATAAGACAAAAGGGTATTAATATATAATTAATAAATATAAATGTGTATGAGCAATTGGAATATAAAAATACTAGCATTGATAAATAAATTCAATAGTTGGTACTTTGAAAGAAACCAATTAAATAGACAAACCACTAGCTAATCTAATCAAACAAGGGAATAATCATATAACCATATGAGGGAACTAATTATAGGACAATATTTTACTCAAGTCTATTCAAATAAATTTGATAATTGACTTCAAATTCTCACAAAATATAAATTACCAGGAGAACATAAAATGTAAACAAACCAATTATCATGGTAGGATTTGAGAAAGCTGTCAAACAGCTCCTCTCCAAAATAAAACAAGACTGATTTTTCGCAAGTGGTTCTATCAAACCTTCAAGATATAAATATTTTTAGTGTTAATTTAAATGTTTCCAAACAGAAAGGAAAAAAGCTTCCTCTGTCTTTTTCACCAACCTCCCTTTTTAAGAAGTCAAAATAACTTTTCTTTCTATATTCTTGACCTTCTTCAAATGCTTACTAATTTTAGTAAAGGGCCAGGTGGATTGTGGGTAACTGCCATGTTTTCTTTCTTTCTCTCTTTTTTAAGACAACGAGCATTTTATTTGAGAAGAGTTTCTAATTGTTAAAGCTGCAAGCAAGTTCCTCACATAAGTACAGTTATAGCAACCTGGTAGTTTCAGAGATCCCAGAGTCCCGAAGTATTTTTCCAAATTAACAAAAACAAACCCACTCCAAAAAGGAAGGAGTTTTTAGATTATTTTGGAAGGTACCGCCATTGATTTCAGCTGTTCTCAGAAACAAGCCTACCACTTTCTTGGAAATCAGGTGGGATGGAGTCAATGCCTACAGAAAGAAATGTCTGTATATATAAGTTTGCTACTTGGACAAGATAATTCACTCTTTAGAAAATACATTAGGATAGCAAGTCCCAGTTGGTGGGGTATGAGGCACAGCACCAGTTTCACAGGGAGCTTATGGGATCCTGGGGTCAGCAGTTGTTGGCATTTGTGTTTGTGGGATTGCTTCACATAGCTTCCCTTATCGCCTTCGGAAGCCTGACTGGAACCTCTGTGAAAACTGAGGGGTGAAGTATACAGAAATGCTTTTTCTTATGACACATAGATTGGCAATAGGCATATCTGGCTTGGATGCCCCAAAACTTATTAAACCAAGAAAAGATTTTCTCTGGCAGTAGAACAAGATATGATTGTCACTACTGAATTGAGCTGCTGTCCTATTTTTCCCATCTACTTTTCTGGACCGGACCGATCCCAGGCTATAAATTCTTATAATTCCCTTTCTTCCTATTTAAATGATTAAGTCAATCCATTTTTCTTACAGCTTATGTCTAAATTCAGCTCATTCATTGTCTAAATTAAAATGTAAAGTGGCCTATCATGGATCAGTTGACTTTTATTCTACATAAAATATGTATAGTGATTTCTCTATAATTTTCAGTTTTACCTACTAAAATAATATACTTACTTTTGTGCTTCAACCTGCCTATCTGACAGCAGATACAATTTAAGTACTGCTGAAGAGAAGGAAGTTAAAGATGAAGATTGAATCTTGGTTAACAACACATGCCGGAATATTTTTCCATTTTCGTTTTTATTGTGGCAGAATATACATAACATAAAATTTACTCTTTTAACCATTTTAAGTGAAAGTTCTGTGCTATTAAGTACATTGACATTGTTGTATAATCATCCCTACCATCCATCTTTGAAACTGGACTAAAGCTTTTAAGTGAATAAATACAAAAGTTCATTGACCTACTTAACCTTTTGTGTGAGGCAGGGAGACAAGAGAAACATTTAAAATTTTTGTAAGAATAGCCGCTCACACTTTAAGCTTTAAATAGTCTTAACAATCAACCATAGCTAGTTTTACCATTATGATAAAAGGGGCTGAAAATAGATATTTTTTTAGAAAGAGTTTTTCACCACTGTCAAAGTGGTGATTATACAGATATGATCAGAAATAACATAACACCTTACAATTTAGGTTTCATACATAAATATTAATTATAGAAAAAATTCAAAAATTTCAAACAAAATGTATAAAATGACTCATTCTTTCTGCAGATGGTTTCTACTTCAAGGTGAAGCGCTGCCAAGACACATATAAAATTTAAAAATAAAAATCAGTATATATAATCTCAAACTTTTTTGAATCTTTGGTCGTTATTGATGAAATAAGAATTACAAAATGTCAGTGTTCCTAGACTTAAATTGGTATATATGTAACATATATTTAGTATCTGATAACTTGGTAACTTTAAGTGTCTGATCTGAAATTCCAAGTTTTAAAAATAAACTCTTGATCTTTTTTGTTTCACTTTATTCTCTAGTATAACTTTTTGTATTTTTAACATTTTTAACTGGTAAAATACAACACATCTATTTCAGTTTCACTTTAGAAACTTCAATGTATTTTTCTTCTCTAAGAGTCAGTGTATCTCTGTGTGATGAAACATTGTTTTTCATAAACCATTATTAAAAGGAGTAGCTCCTTTCATGTTGTTCAGTAGTCCTACACACATTGCAGGTATGGTAACTCGTGGCTTATACAAACATTTGAAGACCTGAAGTAGTAAAGATCAGGGAGGCTCTGAGCAAGTGCAGAAGTACAAAAGGTACAGACTTTAAGGATTTCAGCTTCCTGACACGTGTTTTTGCTGAGGACAGCAGGGAATTTTGGTAAAGCCCCAAGTTGGCTGTCAACAACATCCATGGGCCTGTTCTCAGCTTCTGCTGTTGAATGATTGCTTAGGATTCTCTTCCAACTTCCAAATCTTACATGACGCTTTCTCAATAGAAGAATCAAAACTGGAACCTTGCGAGTTAGGCATTCTGAGACATTTAGATCCAAGCTTCTCCACTACGATAAAGGAATGAATGTAGAAAATGCAGAGCTGATAAGAGACATTCAGTAAGTACCTTTCTAAGAGAACTAGAAGAGAAATGCTCATCAAAGTTAAGACATAAAAAACCTTTCCTGAGCCTTCTAAACAATGAAATGCAAACTTAGATTTCCCCCCAAATTACCTGAATTGCCCATTTAATTGATATTTGGGGAATTAACAGTTATTTCATGAGTTTAAAACAAAGCCTTTGGTAAATGGCAGAGAACGGCACCAGCATTGAGGATGCAGGGACCTCAGACGCTGCAGATAGGTGGTAGAGGTAGGGAAGAAGAATGGATGTTATTATTTATTATTATTATTATTTTAGATTTTATTTATTTATTTGTCAGAGAGAGAGACCACGAGAGTAGGAACACAAGCAGGGGGAGTGGAAGAGGGGGAAGCAGGCTTCCCACCGAGCAGGGAGCCCAATGCGGGGCTCGATTCCAGCACCCTGGGATCATGACCTGAGCTGAAGGCAGATGCTTAATGACTGAGCCCCCAGGCACACCAAGAATGTATGTTATGAAACAGCAAATGCCATACAGGTCTCCAGGAGAGCATGCAAGTGGCCCCATGTAATGTACCACCAAATGAGTCATATTTCACATATTATTCATTGAATGCGGCTGGTTTTGCCAAATAAAACTTAGTTCCATTATATTCAGCTAGGTAATGAACTGTCTGATTTGTACCTGCAGGACTTGGAAACGCAGGCACAGGCTCAATTTGGATTCAATGACAGACACTTTCGGGATAAGAAAATTACAAACATTTAAAACAATTATGTTGATTATTCCTTTATCAGACAGTTTAAGAACTCAAAGTCTTTCACTGGCCCTACCTTGTAAGATAGACTAAATAGTTCTTATTCACACATAGATCTATTATTATCCGTGCTCTGTGCAAAGTAGAGACAGTCATTTAGAATCAGGATCAACTAGAATTTTATACAGCAGCTGTGATGTTCCACAGTGCCAAAGACTGCTATGCGTGTCCATTTAATCCATTCAACTTCAAGGACAATATATAGAATACAACAGCATTGTGTGTGTGTGTATGTAATTGCACGTGTGTTGTCTGAATACATGTGTGTATGTACTTGTGTTTGCATTACTAACAGTCTGCCAAGTCCTCCCTCTACTTCTCTGCTATTAAGACTTCTGAGTCTAGAACAAGTTTTCTTATTTACTTTCAACACCTATTGAGGTTGTAGCTATTTTCATTTTATGTTTCAAGCATAAATTTGTGCTTCAAATTGGAGTTTCTGGGTTGCTTTTTTTAGTAAAATGCATAATTTACTACACCATAAGTCCTATTATTCTTAAAATGTTGGGGCTCCTGGGTGGTTCAGTCGTTAAGCATCTGCCTTCAGCTCAGGTCATAATTCCAAGGTCCTGGGATCGAGCCCCTCATCAGGCTTCCTGCTCAGTGGGAAGCCTGCTTCTCCTTCTCCCTCTGCCTGCTGCTCCCCCTGCTTGTGCTCTCTCTCTCTCTGTCAAATAAATAAATAAAATCTTTAAATAAAATTGTACTTGTTCAATTTTCACTTGAATCTCTACACATTTTGAAAATTAACAATGTCCCAAGTATCTTTTTTTTTTTTTTAATTTAAGTGAGGGAGAGAGATTGAGAACCACAAGCACACTGTGCGCTGAGTGTGGAGCCCATTGCGGGGCTCAATCCCACCACCCTGAGGTCACAATTTGAGCCAAAACCAAGAGTCAGACGCCTAACTGACTGAGTCCCCCAAGAGCCCCCCCCAACAAATATTCTTATCACTGCCTTAATATTTGAGAACCCCTAGACCTCATCTACTGCTCAGATACTACTGTCTTGGGTCATAACTACTAGGGTTGTTACTTTAGATTAGGAGGGCTCAAAACTGACTCTGAGATAGGCGACCTGTGTGCACAGTTTCCTTGGCACGAGTTCTGAGTACCTCTGTGCAGAAACGGGGAAGGCATGAAATGAGGCTGACAGAGCAAGAAGCTCATCTGTGAAGCCCACGGGAAGATCTGGTGCTGAGATGGCTTTTCTAAGATGTCCTAAATTGAGGCAAGGAGGCAAGCCCTTTGTACCCCTGCACCAGCTAATCACTGGCAGCAGGTTTCCCCACTTGGAGAAAAGCTTTAGCGGTGCAGCTTGATCATTTTCCTAAGAAGGCCTGCTTACCAGGTTAGCTTTTGACTGGCATCTAGGAACCCGGATTCCACCACCCTAACTGACACAAGCAGTTCACTGAGCCTCAACTATGCGGACAGTATGGTTTATTCTGAAGACCTGCTTTTCTTCTGGGATTCTGGAACTTTGGTAGGTGCCAAGCAGAGGGTGCCTATATGACCGATCCCCAATTAGCCCTTGATTTCTAATATACTTCCTGGTAGACAACATTTTATACACGTTGTCATAAGTCCTTGCTGGGGGCGTTTAGTGAGCACCTTCTGTGTGACCTCTGGCAAAGGAATTTCAAAAGTGTCTGGTTTCCTCTGGACTTTGCCTCATGTGCCTTTTCTCTTTGCTGATTTTGCTTTGTATTCTTTTTTTTTTCTTTTTTGTAATAAGTCATAGCTGTGAATACGACTCCATGCTGAGTTCTGTGAGTCTTCTTAATGAATCATCCAACTTGCGGGTGGTCCTGAGGACCCCCAACATGCCACAGAAGAGAGCTTAAACTTTTACAAGGCAATTCCTTGTGGCAGGGGACAAGTCCTAGTGAAAAGGCAGCTTTGAACCATTTGCAGCCCATGTCTCCAGTTCACGGACATGAGTTTGTTATATTCAAAGAGGGGATACAGATGGAAAAACATTGTGGCCAATAGTGTGAATACATGTACCACTGAGATCTGCATGATCTTTTTTTTTTTTTTAATCAGTTGTGCTCCATCTGGGAATAGCATCTCCAGAATGTGGGTTATTTCTTGTTTCCTGGGACACTAATAAGAGACAGGATAATAGGGTAGAACTAAGCCTCTACTTCTGCAGCTGAACTCACGAGCATAACTGAGATGGACCACTCCTCCTCACTCCCTTTCTCAAGTATCCTCAAACCCTGCTAGCACTTTTGCTTGGCTAGGCAGTTTGCCTGGTGGAGAACACCCAGCATTTACTTCTAAGAGTCCCAAATTACTTGATGTCATGCCTTTCTCATATAGTATCTTCTGTCATATCCATTTATCTTTAAAATTGGGATCACCAACAGATTCATTGGTTTAGAGCATCCCCCGATCTCCAAACCCATTCTTCTTTGCTCCCATTATATAATATCAGTGTTACCTTCTCCTTATGATCAGGATAAATTACCCACATCAGTAAGGCAACTTTTTTATTTATCTGCTGGTCTTTTGGACTGAAGAGCCTGAAGTAACAGAGCAGAAGATGCAACCTAAAACTCTATGGAACACCTACTGTATATCCTGGGTAAAGCATTAGCCTTTTGGGAACCAAGACTCCTTGTTACACAGAGCCCAAAATTAAGGAGTGAAAAACAAAAATCACTGGAATGGGTGACTGGAAGTTATGGTAAGTGTAGCCTCTATTACTTGCATCCTTTGGCTCCCATACTTCTATATTATACCTCTTACAGTTACTGAGACATATACTATTCGTTGACTTACAGTATATTCTACATCCTGAAGGATGGTACCCACAATGCCACCAATCAATTTCTATCTCACACTTCAACTGTTTCTTTTAGAAGTAGTTTCCTCTGTTCCATCAGGCTGGCAATTTCTGGGTGGATCCATAGGGTGAAACTTGTAGATCCCATGTATGTGGCCAGCCGCCACTGCTCCTTTACCGTAAACCAGATCTCTTGTTCCTAGGCAATGTTATAAGAGATCTCATGTCAGTGGATTCAAGAATATAAGTATTCTCGTGGTTATTCTGGTCATGGCCCTATGGGTAAGAAAGAAAACCCATTCTGGGAATATATGTCAATTCCAGTCAAGGTGAATTGATGCTGCTTTTAGAGTAGAAGTCAAGTACATTTAAGTGGCTGGGAATTTTCCTTGAGGAGGGTTTCATACTGGAAGCTTGATGTTGGTCCCTGTTGCTGACAGGTTACATATGTGGCAGTAGCTAGATCAGACAATTGGCAACCGTATATTATGCCTTTGCATAGTATCTCTCTCTGCCACCAAAGCTTCTCCATTCCTGTGCCCATTGTTTCAGCACCGGGGTAGCCAGTGACGGCAGTGACTGTAGTCAAGGGGCTAAGTCATTGTATCTACTTGATTGTTTAATTTTGGATACTCCCTAATAGCATGATACAAAGATCTTTATATTGCATTTCCACTCCATGTACATGTCTCTTTCTCAGAAATTATGTCAGTAATCTTCCAGTGTGCCAACCTTGAAGAGGGAAGTACTGCTGAGCACTACAAGCATACGGTATAAGAAGAAAATGCTTAGCACGTGGGGCCAGTGTCCTGGCATCAATGCCGGAACTATCCTGAAATGTAGACACAGAATCTAGAAGGAATAGGATAAATTAATTAATTAGCTAATTAGCTAATTAATTAATTCTATTTAGAATCCTAAAGCATTAAATGGAGATAAAAATAACCAACTGATAAAAATATTGGGTCAAAGAGAAGGGAGAGGATGTAAGATCGGTAATAGTTACTGAGACTTTTCTATGTGTCAGGCAGTAAGAAAGGCAGATGAAAGGTGAAGAATTGATCATGAATAACCTATATATGATTTATATTGATACGAGTAATACTTTTGTTTTGTTTTTTGGAGAGAAATACATTTTTAAAAAAGAAAATTTCAGTGTGTACCAGGTGGTATCAGGAATTATACATTTCTGTTGTTATGGAAAACCGTGTTCTCCACCCACTCTGTTGACCTTTTTTTAAAGATTCTGCCATGTCTTTCTCAAGCAGGTTGATGACTGACGAGGGAAACAAACTATGAGAAAATTTTGAATTTTAATTTGAAGTGATGAAGTATAATGATGGCTGCTCAGCCATGTTATAAGGGATAGTTTCTGCTACATTTGAGATAATACTAACATTTTATCATACCCAACATTTTTATGGTTTCTACTTTCGTGTTCTGAAACTTGATCCTTACTACACATTACACTCACTATAAGCTACTATTTCCTTCGTAAAATATAGCAAAGTTGATTCAGTTGTGAATGTAGATTTCTTTACATTGAGTATATAGTGTAAAAATTTTCTGAACATTTAGTCATATGAAATCATATGAAATCATAAAACCCAGGTTTTTTTTATATTACTATTTAAACTTAAAATTTATTTTAAATGTAAAACTTTAGATCAGTGATTCTCAACCCAAGGTAACTCCCACGTGTGCATGCACACATGCACACATTCACACACCCATACATACCCACACACAAACACGCCGAAAGACGTTTGGCAATATCTGGAGATGTTTCAAATGACCACAGATGGGGTCCTGCTGCTGGAATCTAGCCTGTAAATGCAAGGGATCCACCTAAGCATCCTACAGTGGAGGAGGTAGTGCCCACAACTAAGAGTTATCCAGTCCGAAATAGCAACAGTGCTAAAGTTGGGAATGTCTTAGATGTTTTGTTTTAGATGGTCTTTTTTGTTAAAACAATAAAAACTTAATTGTAAATGAGACTTTAATAGAATTAGCAAATGAACCTTGCTAATAGTCCTGCTATTGGAAAGGAAGTTTTTTTAGCTTTTGTTTTGTTTTGCTTTTGTTTTTTATCTTTTAAGCCTATTGCTTTCACACTATTCTGAGGTCATTCTGCTAATACTAAGAAACATCATTTCTGTATCAAATTCTAATTTGGCTCAGATAATATATAGAATGTTGAAAAATATATACCATTATTTTTTGAAATTCAAGTTTCTCATTAATTAAAAAAATACCCTAGAATAAATAGTGCATTGTATCATTTAATTTTAATTTTCTTTTTTATTCCTGCAATCTTAACATTTAAGATTCATTTTCCAGTGTGTTGTTTCCATTTTTGAAGTACTAGTAATACGTATCATTAATGCTTGTATGATAAATGCTACACTCAGACTAATTTATAGCATTTTAATACTGTAGAGTCAAGTAAACCAAGTATTAAAATGAAAAACACAATAAAATAATAAATCTTCCCATTAAAGTGTAAGCATAATGGGTGTGCAGAAGTTTATTGGGTATTACCTGGACTCATAAGTAAGATAGATAGTTGGTAAGCTTGTAAAACATATGAAAATAGAAATTTTGACTTAATTTGAAAGTGACAAGGAAAACTGCCACTGAGTTGTGAAATTTGCTTTCCATTTAAGCTTCACTATGCTTAAATTTCAATTTGACTAATTTTTCATATTTTTAATCAGTTCCTACCTAGACTTTCTTCTGAATTAATTCCTTCTCTATTCTTTACTTCAGAACAAAGGTCATATTTACAAATTGTAATAATGTGTCCACATTTCATCTGATAAAATTAAATTTGAATTAATTAAAGAAGATTAAATTCTTCTTAACCATTGTGGTGAACTTTTACTTAACAGATATTAATGAAAATTTTTCTTTCTTTACAACAGAGAAATATATAAGGAAAAAACATACTTCTCATTATTTTTATAAAGCAGAAAATTTAAAATCACTAAATTAATTCTGGAAAAGCATACATCCCCCCCTTGATATGGAGAAACGTTGATAAATGTGTAAAAGTAAGTTCTGGTCATATAAACACTTATAACAGATTCTGGTTAATTTCTATATTTTCATTTAAGGACCTCTGGCAAAAAAGAAATAAGATAAAAATTGAAAAATTTACAGAAATGCCCTGTCCATTTATCTTTGAAGGTACCCATACTACTTAAGTTGCTATTCTAAGTGATTTCATTTTTTTAAACATTTTTTAGAGGGGAAGTAGGGACAGAGGGAGAGAAAGAATCTTAAGCAGTTTCCATGCCCAGTGTGGAGTTCCAATACGGGGCTCGATCTCATGACCCTGAGATCATGACCCAAGCTGAAATCAAGAGTGAGGCTTAACCGGCTGGGCCACCCAGGTGCCCTACTTAGTGATGCTATGAGGCAAAGCCATATGAGCAGAAATTTTAAGATGAGTGCTGATCACTTATAACTGATCTCAATTATAATAAAGAGTTTAGGCAAATAGCAGTTGTCTGGTTGAATTGGAACCATAATTCCTAAGTTTTACTTAAGAAAAATAATTAAAAATGAGTGATTGCACTGTACTGTCATTTTTAAAAAACTGTGAGTTAGGTATTCCATTATTTCTACTCTAAAGGATTTTAACTATTAGACCCAATATTGAATCTTAAACATGTGACAGAATCACAGTCAACTGCACAGAGAAGACATGCAAGAGAAATGTCTCAGTGAATGGATGAGTAAGTGGATATGAAAGGAAGAGCAGTGTTGGCTTACAGGGAGAATGTATGACTTATTTTATGTCTCTACACTTTTTTTATCATCTTTTCTCTCTACCTATTCTTTCAAGGGATCACAATCAATGCAAAGGATAACATACGATAATACAGACCAAGTAAGGTATGAGGGTAGGAAGACTTATGAGAAGAAAAAGAAATTTTGAGTTTGGCACTTTGATGCATGTCTTGCTATAGAGGTTGTCGAAGTAAGAAATGTCAAGTTTCTTATCTCTTCTTATTCCAAGAAGGCCCGGCTTGACAGTCAACCATGCTGTGCCCTAGCCATTGGGAGAAATTCTCGTCCTCATTAAAAACTTGTTTTTCCTGAATGGGAAATATTGTGGAAAGTTGGAACTGGGTATGGAGCTTGGTGAGAAAGGGGACAGTTGAATTGAGTTATACTGCATCTGTCCTACTTCTAGGCTTACTTCTAGCCAAGGAAAAGGGATTTCTTGACCTAGTTCACCTGTGTGTTGGGTTTTGGGAAGAAGGTTCACTTTTTTGTTTGAACTTAAGCCGGTATTAGTTGTGTATTTTATTATTTGTTGTGCCTGTATTTCCCTCAGGAATTTTTGAAGTTATAGGAAATTAGTTAAGAACCAAATTCAAAGAACGTTAGCAGCATTTTAAACACCACCTATCCTACTCCTTTTTCCCAACAGTTATTAAGTAGTTGAAGAATTGGTTCTGATGACTCTTGATCAAACATATATTTAATACGTAGAAAATGGATATATTTGGTAATATAGCTAATACAAATCTTGTAGAAAACAGAATGAACTATGGATTTAATGATAACAACTGTACATTTACATGGATCCATACTTGGTTGAATGACCAAATCCAAGACTGTTGATAAATAAATTGATACCAATCTACAGGAAAGTGTTTGAACACTTACTTACAGAACCTATCCTGTTCCACATTTATACCAGTTCTTAGAACAGAAATGGCATGATGAGTGGATTCGAAGGTGAAACTAATTTAGTATATATTAGTAAGTATATTAGATGACAGAATCAGGATGTGAAAGAGTATTGATGAGTTAGATGGACCAAAGCAAATTAAATGAAATATAATGAGAATAAATGTAAAGTATCATGCTTAGTTTCAAAGGAACAATTGCAGAAACAGGGAATGAAGAAAATAAGTCTTTACACGAGCATATGGGAAAAAGATAGATGAGTTCTAGCTGACTGCAGCTTTTATATAATTCTATTGTATGGTGTGAAAAATGCAAATTTGATCTTAGACCTTATTAACATAAATACAGAATAGAGAGTAGGGAATTTGATGGTCCCATTGTAACCTCAGACTCAAAATACAGTTAAGCTAAAAATTACAATTTCCATGCTAGATTTTTAAAGAAATGTCATCTAAAATAGAATATATTCAGAAGAAAATGGCCAGTTTCAGAGAATACTTTATTATAATAAATAAATAAATGTATGAATAAATAAATAAAATAAGGAAAAGGGAGTTTTTACAAGTATTTAAAATGTCTTACTCTAGAATGACAAATATTGCATGTATATCACACAATTTCAGAAAAAAATAGGTGCATAAAGAGAAAATATGGGTAGAGGTTTCACATAAATATAGAAATTTTTAAATATTTAATATGATATGGAATGGGTTCTGTTAGTTTGGGCTTTTGGAAAGCACACACAAAGTTGTAATTAGAATGCAAGAGATTTAATGGGGGAAATGCCTATGTAAGATAACAGGGGGTGAAAACTGGGAATAGATAGGAAGAGTCACCAAACCATCATGCAGGTCTGATTCCTGTGAAAGAAGAATAAATTGAGTAGGAGAAGCGTCCCATGCAATGCCAGTTTTAGATCTCAGCCACACTAGGGAGAGCCCAGAGGAGTCTGTCAAACAGTAGTAGAGGAGTTGCATTTGGGAAGACAGGGCATGGTTCTGAGACCTCTGCCTCTCTCAGTCAGTGGTCAATGGTCAGTGGTCAATGGCTGCTCTCCCAATAGGCTGTGGCTTCAGTATGAACACTGGCAGATTCCCAAAGTGTGGCATTTGGAGATTGATAACTGCACTCCTTACTTTGTTTGATCATGTCCTTTGTTTGAGTCTTGGATCATCTTTTGTCCCATAGAAGAAAACCCTATTCATTTACAATAGGACCCATTTGAGCTACCATCAGAGAAACCATGGTTAATTCACAAGTGTCATTTAGGTCTTCTAGAAAATGTGCTAAGACTAAGTTAGGGATATTTATGGGGAGCAGCACCTGTGAAAAGAAAAGGGAGGTCGTAGGAAAGTGCAGGGGGAGCCAACAGCCCCTGATGCAGATCTGATAGTCTCTGCCTGCTAAACCCAGAGCTCTAGGGCAAAGACTGCCCGCTAGTGGAGTCACATATTGGGTAGACATTACAAGACCCTTTATAGTACAGTTCTATCTTGTAATTGCCTAGAGCCTTCTTGAGAAGTACGACCTCAGCTCAGATGCTGAGGCATTAATAGCCTTGGGCTGTCGGCTAATAGCTTGCAGCGTGTTCTTTCTTTAAGGAAGTGCTGGGTGCTACATAGCCCCCATTTGCCCCCTGTAGTCCACCTCTCCACTCGTGATCAGACGGCACCTCTTCCATCATTCCAGTAGTTGTCCCCTCCTGGTGTAAATTTAGAAGACGGAGATGAGACAAATTACAGTTCTCACTCCTGCAGGGGGTTTTGAGACTGCAACTCATTGTATTCCCTCTCTACTGTGTATTCTAAATTCCACGTCCCCGCAGCTGTCACCTCTGCTGTTCTTCTGACTGACCTAGGGCTGTGACACAAAGCTTCACGTTAGGGATCAGATACCTTAATAATCACACCCTTCTCAAGCAGGCGTTGTTGACCCCTAACTATTCACAATCACAACTGACATAGGGAAACTAATGGAGAGCCAGTGCATCACCTGGATTTTGCGTGTGTTCTTCACTGCCCTGATACTGTATCAACAGCTCTATCATTTCCTGCTAACCAGGGTCAGTTCCCTAAGAAAAGTTCCCCTTCCTGCATATCAGTCTAAAAAAGGGGTATATTCTTCAAGGATTTGGACCTTATCCCAGCAGAACTCAGAATTCTAGAAATGGGAAACATTATTAACCAAAGGGACCTTTGAGAGTGATGCCTCCACCTCATGTTTCCTGGACTCGTACAATTTTCCTATTGAGGATGCAGTACCATATAGACATCTCCACTTCAGTGTGGATGGAATTCTATCCTCAGAGTATTGCCTCTAAACTGTCCTTTCAGATGCACCTTTAGCAGGCCACTGAACTCTTTATTAGCCCAACTGTTTTTTGAATGGTGTAGTATGTAACGTAGGTCCAATCTTCCGTTTTCTTTATTATGAATGGAGTTTTTTGTTTTAATATTCAGTTGTATGGGATTTCATGGCTATGGGCACATGCTCCATAATCTTCTGAATAATGTTGTTGGCTGAAACTTAGCAAGTAGACAGAGCAAATCCATACCTGAAATAAACATCTGTTCTTACGAGAACAAATCAATAGCCTTTCCAAGACATTAAGAGCGATTTGATTTCCTTGAAGCATAGAGTCATACCAGGCACTCTGTGTTGTTCTCTGTTGTACATTTAGAGGTGAAAATAGCTAGATCAACCGTGATAAGAAGGAGTACATGCATATCCTTCATCTCTGCTACAATGCCCACATAATTTGAATGCTCACTTGCCAGCACTAAGTGGCTGCTGATAAAATCTGGTTAGTGTCAGCTGGCTGAGTCATTAATATCTATTTGGTTGTGTAGTGCTTCTTCCATGGTAGACATTTTCTGTTGCACATTAAGATATTATACCAAGGTCTTCATACTCTGTCCCCGTTCTCATCTATTCATCAGTAGGTCTCTATCCCAGACCTCCTTGTCTCTGATTTTCCAGTCTCTTTTTTCTGGTCTTTTGAGCAGCTATCCAGCTCATTAACCACTACTTTTAGTCTCAGCCACTTCTTCAAACAATGTGGGTAATCAAGTTCCTCACGCAAAACTTCACCCATTGGAAAGATTTTCCCTTTTTTTTTCTTCTAAACCCACCAATGAATAAGGCTACAACACAGCCACTCTCCAAGTTCTACTTGAATCAACCTGTTTATCTAACCTGCAGATAAGGCAGCTTGTGCTTTTTATCCATCTCCAGGTGGTCTTATGGGACATCCCACATAGTCACTGGTGTGATGTGAGGGAGGAATGCTGAGGCACTTACTCTATGGGACAGGGGAGTCCTGGTGACTTGCCAGTGTCCTTTTGCTGGTTTATGTCTTTAGTTCTGCCTGTGCTCAGTCCTAAATTTCTTATTTTTATCTTACAATAAATTTTTTTAAAAGATTTTATTTATTTATTTGACAGAGAGACAGCCAGAGAGAGAGGGAACACAAGCAGGGGGAGTAGGAGAGAAAGAAGCAGGCTCCCAGCGGAGGAGCCTGATGTGGGGCTCGATCCCATAACGCTGGGATCACGCCCTGAGCCGAAGGCAGACGCTTAATGACTGAGCCACCCAGGCGCCCCTACAATACATTTTCTATTAGATCTTTTGGACTTGGGATATCTGACAGGACTCTGCTCCTGATGTGTAGTCCCAGATACAAGTTCATTTGTGTCCCATTGTAGAGCATTATGACTTTACCAAAGAGCAGGTGTACGCCAATAACTGGGGGTTTTGTTGTTGTTGTTATTGTTGTTGTTGTTGTTTTAAGACAGGTAACTTTCTGTTCCAGCGAGCATAGTCTTCATATAGAAACCTATGGGCTTATGTTGTGATCCTGCAACAGGGCTTACCATAAACGTCACAGTGCATCTTTGCTACCAGTGATCCTTTTGACACCTTAGATATCACCAGAAGTGCTGCTCATACCACTGCTGGACCTACTGCAGAGTCCTTCCTTGCTCTGGGCCTCACTCAAAGCAAGGAGCCTTCCATATCAACTCCTATATAGTCTAGTATTAAGAATGCTTAAGTATTCTATAGTGTGGAATATATTGCCTCCAGAAACTCATGTCTACGAGGTGTTTTGCATGCTTCCTTGTGATAGGCAATGCAAGATGCAACAATTTGCCTTTTGTTTTCAAGGGATATCCTAACCATTTGGACTCCTGAAGATTTTACTGTAATGGCAGGTCATTGATATCTATAGGGTTTATTTCCCACACTCTGGAACTCATATATTTTGTCAAGGTTTTCGTCCTGCTAGCCATCTGTTCATCATGCTGTCCATTCATCACAAGAACATCAATATATTTGATCAATGTCATGTTCTACATTAATACAATTCCATGTCTGATGTGGAATAAACCATTGGAGCCACTACTTGTGATCTTGTGGTAGTCTACAGAATCAATCTGGTTTCTTCAGGAATCAAATGAAGATAACATAGGGACCCTTTTCCCTGCATTCTTTAAGTCTTTAGTGTTACAGTAATCTCTACCATCTTGCTACACTCCACGATATAAGTTTTTGTTTACTATCTTGGCTGGGGAAAGTTTAGAAAGTTCCACTTGTCCTTCTATACTATTGGTAACACTTAATCCCCAAGCCAAGTTCCCAATGAGAAGATGATGCTAACTACACAGTATACCAATTCCCAGTTATAGAGACGGATGAAATGATCACCAGTAGATTCTCTAATCCAGTGGATCCACACTATATGCTGGACATTGGCAAGGTTTCCATTTTTTAACTGGACCAAAAGAATAATCGGGAGGCAGGGGCATAACATTTCATGTATCTGAGAATCCAGGTCAACTCAGGCCCAGTGTTCAATAGCTTTTGAAATATTACATAATTTGTTTGAGCCTTGTACTGTCATCCAAGCAAACAGCTATGGGTGGTTTGGATAAGAATTGGTACAATTATTAAAGCAAATTCTTGCCATCATGTTGTCAGGTCCTTCTTTCTACGGAGCTGGAAACCTATCAGGCATATGGTCCTGAGATAAAAATGATGGGAACTTTATTATAACAATTACTGTATTACTTCTCTTAGCTTCCTATTTTCATGTTATTGCTTTATTTAATCAGGTATTACATTATGATGGCATTACACAGCACCCATAGCTTTTCTCCTGGAGATGCCATGTTGCATTATCAGTTTCCATAACACCCTGAAGCCTAAACTCCTCTTGGTTGTCACTCTGCTCTTGCCAGTCTTTACAAAATTGCACCCCCCCTGAGGCTTCTGGTATCCTTAAATAAACCCTCCTCCATTTTGTTATTAATTAGACAAGCTCTGTGACCTTCCTCACCCTCAGCTTCAGCCTGCCAAGAGTTGCCACTGAACTTGTTAATGATGCTGGTGTCCATCTCACCAGTTTATCTCTGATGGCCTTGGTAGATGCTGTGTCCTCTGGGCCTTCCCATGAAACAATTATCTGGTGAGCTTTGTGGCTTCATATAATACATCCACTCTAACATGTATATTCCTCTCATTTGTTTTTTGCTAACTCTCCCATCTGCTATGGCAATTAAAGCTTTTTAGCTTCACTCAGCCTGGCCTCTTGTTTTCTCCAAGCTTCTAGGAGCCAATCTGGCAGTGAGTCTGGACCCATCACTGGAGTCTTTTGTAGTGTATTAAATTCTATATGCTGAGAGGATTCCCTTACAAATGAGTTGGGCAAGCTGCACGGTAGGAGGGACTGGTCCCCACAAGACTTCTCTCACTTCAGATACTACCATAATTAGGGTGGGTCCCTATAGCCACCCTCACTTTTGACTAGCTGGCCATAAATTTGTGGGTCTCCACAGACTCCCTCAGATTCAATAATTCACTATAATGATTCACAGAACTCTCTGAGAGCCATTATTCTCAAAGCCTCATGTTTATAACTAGCAAAGGCAAAGGACACACAGTATAACCAGCCAAATGAAGAGAGAGGTAGGGTAGAATCTGTGAGGACCCAAACTTGAAGCTTTTATTATGCTCGAGCACATGTTACCCATTCAGCATTAAACTGTGGTAATACTCAAAGAATATCACCAACTAGGGTTCAATTACAGACTATCTCTGTGGCTGAACTTCAGTCTCCATCTCTATCCCTCTCCTCCCCTCCCTGAGAGGTGAGCCACCACTTCCTCTGGAGTTCTGAACTCATAAGGCATGGTTTAAAGCCATTGTTAGATTGTCCTTAGGCCAAAGCTCCCAGGAAAACAGAGACACTCCTCTGAGGCAGCAAATTCTAGGAGCCTGTAGATTATCTAACAGTAGCCAAAGGCAAAGGCCAGACCTCTTTTTGGGTAAAGGAAATTCTTTACTACAAACTTACCTTCATCAATTTTATATTCTGGCCCCCTAGACTGTGTAATTATAATCCAGACCCATGGCTGCTCCATGGCTCTGACTCACCTGCTCCCACCAATACATTATTCTTGGGCGCAGCCTGTCCTAGATGGAGGTATGCTGAGACTTAATTCTAGTTATTAACAAGGAAGACAGGAGACAAGGTGGGTCCAAATGTTTAGGTGAAACTTCTTTTTTCTAAGGGTCTTCCTTCATGGTGGATAGTGCCAGCTCTTAATAAGAGGGGATGGGCCACCTCTGGAGTCTCTGAGGGTTCACAGGTAATTTGAGGAGTGAAATGTCCCCACAAGATATACCAGGATCTCAGGTTTTCCCAAACAGTGTTCTAACTTTGGAATAATAAATCTTCCTCGGTTGAGTATTCAATCCCCTTTCAGTTTTCTCTTTTCCTTATATATTGGAGATAAGGGCCTCTGTGTGAGCTACTCAAGAGGTCCTCTGGCCTTCACCTAAGTTTCCTGGGCCCTTAGTTGTTCACTGTCCCTCAGAAGAATAGTAATTCAACTTTATAGTAACTGGCCAATTCTGTTTCCCTGCAGGCTTTGCTCCCTGTGTTTTTCAAATGTCTGAATTGTCACACTGCTTGGAATGTTCTCCCTACCAGAACATTTCTGCAAGTCAACACCAGTGAAAAAACTAGAAATTGGGCATCCATCTTGTTTCAGAGAACTATTTGTGTCCTGACAGAAGTGGTTCCAAAACCTCTTCTTACCACCTGCTTATTTAGGCATCACTCCATGACCATTATGTCAGTCAGCTCCTTTGGGAAATAGTCTCTGAAGTCAAGTGAGATGTAGACAATGCTGTGAGGATTAACACCTGAAAAATGAAAATGGAGAAAGCAGGATTAAGCATGGAAACAGTCAAAACATGAGGTAGGAATGACAAAGACTTCAGCTGTTAGCAGGGAGTTATGGTCTAAAAATTGCTTATTAGAGGAGTCTACCTAAGGAAAAGTGGCTAGGGCCCTAGCTGCTTAGTCATTGTGTGGGACCACCCCAAGAAGAGCATGATCTTGGCCCAGAAAATGAGGCATACCTACAGAGTTAATGCTCAAAGCTGCCAGCTAACCCTACTCATCTGTGCTCTTTCTTGAAGGGGTATCTGAGGCACACATCTCCTTGTCTGTTTAGTTTCAGCCCCACCACACCAGATACACAGGACTTACACTAGATTTTATTAGGACTGTTCTTTTCATGGTTGTGGGGTTCTTCTTAAGAAAAAAAACCTGTAAGCAGTAAAATTGGATAGCATGGTCTCTACCATTTATGAGTTAAAATATAATAAACATAAAGGATATTATAAGACAACTCAAGGTATGATGTTAGTTATATTAAACAATATGATATGTGCCAAGAAAAAAAAACGCCATGAAAATATTTACTATGTTTGTCTTTAAAAGGTCAAAGGTGAGATTTTAGAATACTGAAATAATTATTTTGTCTCATTCCTTGTGAACATTTGAAACTTTTGCAAATATTTAGGTAGCTTCTCCATGGAAAAGATAAGAGATAGGTAGATAGAAGATAGATAGATGATAGATGATAGATAGATAGATAGATAGATAGATAGATAGATAGATAGATAATAGATAGATAGATAGATAGATGATAGACAGAAAGATATAGGTATCTGTATCTAAATCTAGATATACTCCCCAACCAAATATTGGTTCCTGAGGCCGCATATCCTCTGAAGCCAGACAACTGTGTTCGAATTCTTCAATACTACCTGTCACTCCTCTGTTTTGTTTTCTCATTTATAAAACGGAGGTGATAAGAATAGTATTTAATACACATTTATTTTAAGTCAATTAAATATTTTAAGGGTTTCAAACAGTGTCTGGCACATAGTAAGTATAGAATATTATTTCTATTGTGGCAGATTTTCAGGAGGAAAACAGGGTGAAATAATAGAATTTTGGAGTTTTAGGCCAAGGTTTGATCCGCTTCTTAGACTTGTAACTTGAAGGAAATGAGCTAATATTTATAAATCCTTATTCAATATCTCCAAGTGTGGAATAATTATGGAGATTTTATGGGGGTTTGGAGAACATTAAATAAGTGAATGCATGTAAATTTTCTAGTAAAATGGTATAATAAGCCTCTGTGATGATGATGATGATGATGATGATGATGATGATGATTTTATTTGAGAAATGTGTAAACTGAAATAACTCATAGTAAGTAAACCTCATGGACTCTTTTCCTCTCAGAGGGCTGGAACTTAAGTCACCATTATCACTAGAATTATCATCATTATCATTACCATCATCTTCAACATTATCAGCATTGTTATCTTCACTTCCAATTTTATACTTTTAACCAGACTTAACAAACAATTTCATGCAAGGAATTTTCTTAAACTTGCAAAGCAAACACTTTTTCCTAGGGGGAAAAAAATCTTCCACTCCCAGTTGATCCTATTTCTATTTTTTTATTTCAAAAAGAACACTCACGTTTGAAACAATACATTCCAGCCTTAGATTACAGTTTCCTTTGCATGTGGCTTCATTTTCTTACTTTAATTACTCCATGGGGTCAAAGGGATAAGAGAGATAAAATATAGTCAATTAACTAGAAGCTGTGCACACATGTATTTAAATAATGTAAGTAATTATTATTTAAAAATAGTTCATTATCATTTTTAGCTTTGGAAATTAGTACTTTCAATTTGCTCAAATTAACTTGGTTACATGAAAGATGTCTTTCTCTAGAATAAGATCAAGCAAACTTACTGTTGTATGGTTTGCTTAATCCATAGTATATTACCCACTTCTGATTCTATCTTGAACATCTAAAGAACTGAACAAGAAGCAACTATACTTAACTACAAGAAAAATATTGTTCAAGAAGCAAATTAATAACTTTGCAAGAACTCATATGAGAACCGAAGTCAAAGGGCAAAAACATTTGCTTACCTTGATCACAAACTGCCAGACACCATGAAAGTCTGTGGGGACATTAAACTAGAGACTGTGATGAATTGTTGGAGGCTTAATGTGAGTTTGTATGAGAGTATGTAGCTCCTGGGGCCTGCAGTAATGGGGCATACCACCCATCTCCATGCTTTTTCCTCACAAATACCCAGACTTTCACAGGAAGGATTAGGGAAATCCAGAAAAAGCTCCCCCTGCAGTGCTGATTAGAGAGTAGAGCAGTCCCTATAAAATCCATCCAGACCCACTGCAATAAGAAACACAGGCATAATCTGCAGGGGAATGGTCACAAGGACAGAGACTGAGAGTACTAAAAAATATTTGTTGCAACGGAGGAAGGGAAAATGGAGCAGAAGATCATATCACATGTAGCTTAATTTTAATCTGTATATTGAATACAATTTGACTTGTAATTGTGTTGGTTATCAATGAATTTATAGACATGTATGCATATACAAATATACACACAATAATATTTTGTCTATAGATATATGTTCATGTGATTTGCTTGCTATTTCTGTGGATTTTAATTTAGCTATATATTTTATGAATACTGCTACAAAACATTAAATACTATTCAAATGCTTAGATTTTAGTGGGTGAGTGGACTTGCAGATATCTTAATAGATAAATAATAAATATCTTGCAGATATTTAAGGTTTTTTTCCAATTTTAATTGTTTTTAGTTTTTGCCTTTACAAATAAAACTTTACTAAAAATAGTAAGTTAAAGACAATGAGTACTTATAAAATGTTATTAAATCACTTCTTATTCTTGGACTCTTAGAACTGGAATCATTAGATTTAGACCCTTTTCTAGACTTTTCTCACTGCATTTTCCAATTTGCTTTACAGAAAGTTTATGACATATACCTTTGCAATGAATGAGAGAGTCCATTTCTCTGCAACCTGACCAATAAAGCCCAATTTCTAAATATTTCAATCAGGAACTTCCCTTTCCCAACAAATAAAAGGTGATATTAAGTGAAAACAAATACTCCTGAATTAATTTAATTAGTTTGTGAATTAGCGGCCAATAAGCATTTGATGTTACTAAGTACATATTTGAAAAACTGAACATAATATATTTTTGTATCTGTTAGGATGTATTTACTTATTTTAGAAACTTTTTCCTACTGGTTTTCTCATCGATATTGTACTTTGTACAACGCCTTCCCTAGGTTTTGTCTCTTCTGTGTCATTTTTAAAACGGCATACAGTACGTCTAAGAGCTAAATTTTATTCTGAACAGGCTGTAAAATGTGAGCCATAAATTTGGTGACCATAGTATACATTAAAATATTTATTCAACTTAGCTTTTCCGGTAATGATTGCTGTTCAAACCTGGGAAATCGCTCGACTAACCCACTGAGAGAAATTTGTGCTTTGACCATCACTTTGCCGCAGAGTGGTTATCCAGCCTCCCATCAGAAGTTTCCTTCTTCATAGCGCAAACTTATTTACTGAAGAGATTCTGTCATAACAGAGAGATTTCTGATTCCATTTCAAATTCTTCTAGGATAAGAGACACCAGCATATTTAGGGAGAAAAGCAACTATGGTCTTCAAAGCGTATATAGTAGGTACTGTGTCCTATACCACCCCCAGTAAATTACAGCTTTCTGCTTTTTGTCCTCTCAGCTATGTGAATCTACAGTTTGAAACAATGCACATGTGTTACAGCCCTGGGAAAGTATCTCCGGAAGTAAACTATGATCCTTAAAGTGTAAAGCAGCAGCTGGCCTGCGGTGTCAGGTATCAGTGCCTCCAGTGCGTGTTACCTTGTGATCATAAATCATCATCACACACTGGCCTCTCTGCGCTTTCAATGGCACACAGATACGGGCTGGAAAGGCTATGAACTTAAATATGTAAAGTCTCTTTAGACTTAACCATAACCACTTGGTGGAAAAGAGTTGTGATTTTTATTCAACAAATGTCTTTTACTAATGTAGGAAAATAATACAGTTTTATAGATACTCAAATGATTAGACAGAGAAAGGGGTACCAGATACTCAAATGAGTTTAGAGATCATGTAGTCTAACCCTTTGTGGTAAATGAGAGCATGGGGGGCCATTAGGTTAAATGGTATGATTCTCATACAAGACAATAGCATCTAATGGTTTCCTCCTTTAGAAACTCATCATTCCCTTTTGCAACTTCTTTTCTTAAACTTTTGTTGTTCTTTTACCTTACTTTTGGGATTTCTTCTTTTTTAATTAGTTGAGAGGAAGTCTTCCTTCAATTGTTACATCCATTACCCCGTAGATCTGGCATAATTTCTCTAAAACCATGTGAAGTAATGCACAAGAATAAAAAATTATGTTTTATAATTTGTGACCAACCAAGACAAGACATTAATATTTTCTACTCCATTTTTCTACCATTTGCCTTTTATACACAGAAGGATGAAAATACCATACAAAGTGGAAGTTAAAAACACACATTTCGGGGCGCCTGGGTGGCACAGCGGTTAAGCGTCTGCCTTCGGCTCAGGGCGTGATCCCGGCATTCCGGGATCGAGCCCCACATCAGGCTCCTCCGCTATGAGCCTGCTTCTTCCTCTCCCACTCCCCCTGCTTGTGTTCCCTCTCTCGCTTGCTGTCTCTCTCTCTGTCAAATGAATAAATAAAATCTTTAAAAAAAAACAAAACAAAAACAAAAAACCACACATTTCTATTACCTACAGAAAACCTATGTAGGCGATTACACTCTCATCCTCTTCACAGGGAAGTAAATATAACATGGAGTAGTTTCCCTTATCCACAGGCATTCAAGAATTCTTTGGTATTTTGATTCACTTGAATCAAATGGGAGCATACAGATACTCAGAGTGGTTCACTCAAACTTGGGCGAATTTATTGAATACATCCCACACTGTAATTGTGTTTATGTGCATGAGGGTTTATGAGCCTAAGTATGCAGTGAACATAAATAGATAGGAATAACACAAATTTGTGTTTTTAATTGATGAGAGAAATTAATATACTTTATATAAAATGAGCACTTTCGACTCTTCAGTAAAATTTATTGCATATTCTTATTTCATATAATATTATAATCCTCTACCTACTTGAGAAGTTCAATGTTAATATATAGCTTTTGTCTACTATGGATAAAGTTAGCTGTTATTTTTTTAGTCCAGCTCTTTCCAATGTAATAAATTTTCAGAAACATTAAGATACGATCTGATGTTCAAACAATATTTAAATATATTACAAGTAAGAAATATTTGAGGCTTAAATTTTAGCACGAATGAGCACAATTCCTATAAACTAATACATCTAAATAATATTCTGATCTCAATTTTACATTAGATAAAATATTTTCCCTGATTTAAGAGGACCATTATGACAAAATAAAAATCCCAAATATATGGAAACTTATCCCAGGCAATGTGAAACATTTTTTAAATTGCTTGTATATTTTCACAAATACTCTGTGTGTGAAAGCCAGTTCATGATCTACTGTTCTCAGGAGTTTGCAGAATACATTTTCCCCATTGTTACCATAGAAATACATCAAGTTTTTCAAACATCATGGAATGTAAGGATAGAGAAACTTTTACCTCATTTTCAGTTTAGGGTTTTCAGATTGCCTATTTCTTCTTCCTTTCAAAATATTCCAGTATTGAGAAACTAATTGAGTGGAGGTATTTCTCATCAACCCAGTCAGTGTAAAATGATCCCATTGCTTAACATTGGTATAAAGCCTATTAAAGTTAATGGAAGAAAAAATTACACCACGGAATGGGAAGTGATGGTGATGACTCGAACAGAGGCAAATGGGGAGAACGGGCAAGAAAGGTTAGACTTATCCAGGATTTCTTTTTATATGGCTTTTTTTGGGGGGGAGGGGGAGACATAGAGGTGCTATTATCTACCTGGAAGTACATTTTATACTGCCTGTGTGTATTTATAGGCCCCCGTAGTTTCTGAGAATTCTTGTGTATTCAGTGCAGTTATTGCATAAGCCGTTTGTATACATCTGTTCTTCCTTCGGTAGCATCAGATGAACGTCTCTGCTGTTTCTGACTTTCACCCCCTTCTGTAAGGTGTATTTAATCATGAACAGTGATATGAAAGTAGGCTTGTCATTGCCACAACTTTCAGACCAATGGTCGCAAGGTCCAGGCAGTGCCAAAGCATTGATAGTTCCCTATCTCAACACCACTGTTGTTATTTTCTCCTTATTCACACCAGGGATATGATACTCCCACGCTGTAGATACCGGGGTACTGTCACCCTTCTCAGTCTATTTCCTGAGGTTCTTTGTCATTATAAGGTTTCTAATCTGAAGTGAACTCTTATATTTTAACCCCTTTTTTCTTAGGCATTTGAGAATGACTCCCTTGTATCTTCTATTTCTGAGCCTCCTTCACTGAGCAAAACAAAAAATAAAATCATACCTACAGGTGTTTGTGAATTTTGAGGGTTTGGTTTTATCTAGTCAGATGAACTTCTCTTCTTAGGTCTTGAAACTGAATTCACTGTTTTTATTTGTTTCACAGAAATTGTTCAGCCTAGTGGACAGGTCTAAATTCCTTACCACTTCTTTAAAGGTATTAATGAAGTCACACTTCCTTGCCTCCTAAGATATGAAATTCATTTGTATTTTATTTTCTGTACTATTATTTAACAAAATGCATATTCTATATCTGAATCAAATGCGAAGTTTTAGGACACAAAAGTGGTCCAAGCTAGCTGTTGACTTACCTACATCTAAAATACAGATTATGTTATGCATGCATAGCTCTGCATAATTTAATATAGAGTTATCTCTCTGAATGCAAATATGGCAGATGTTATGAGGAACAACTCAGATGCTCCTTCAGGTCTATTTGCAATGGTTGACGGGAATACTGCTGACAGAAAGCCCCCAACTGTTACCACTCTTCTGAATTAACTTGGTTAAAGCAAAGTCACATTCCTTTTTCAGGATGCCTGCCTCCAGTGACTCGTTATGAAGGACAATAAAGTTCTGATTCTTTTGGCTCTACTTGGGATATCCAAGAAGGGCCACTGAGGCTTCAGATCTGTCTCTAGGCTCAGCTACTTCTCCGTAGGAATTGAATCGCCTCCAAACTTCCCCTCTGACCAGTTCTCATCCCTTCCTTTTCTTTCCATGGGTTTTGATTCTAAAAGCACACCCTGATAAACATTCTGCATGCTAATCTAAGTCTCAGAGTCAGCTTCCAGAAAACAACCACTAATCATAGATAGACAGGTAAATATATAGACAGACAGCTAGACACTTATGCAGCAAACGCACAGTAGTCAGGTTGAATTAAATCAAGATCTTATACAAACGTATGCATTTTTCTCCAATTACAATATGTATATAGCCATCTTATATTATGGAGATGTTAGTTTGCATCCTGGTTCTACCACTCACTAATTATGTAAAATGGGGAAGTTATTTACCCTCTGTAAGTCTAAAAATCTTCATTTTTAAAATGGTGATAATAATAAGTCCCAGCATCATTGCTGTTAAAAATCATTGAGACAAGTCATGTTAGTTTCTGAATATCCTCCTTGGAACACTTATCATTTATCTGCTGTTTTATTTTTTAATCACATAAAATGCATTTTTTTGTTGTAGAATCCGAATATGGTAGTTATCTGGGAACTAGATAAAGTCATAACGTGATAGTTTCTAATAGTTTTTTTTTTCAGAGAAAAATATGAATATAAATACATTTAAAGTTATAGTTTTAATAAATCTTTAACCTTCATTACAGTTTAATTGTGCTCTTGAAGAAGACTTAATCTGTAATAAGCTTCCTTAAATAGGATAGAAAAATACTTATGACTTCAGGTTGGGTCATACACACAGATACCAGGCTTCAGGAAAATGTCTTCTGGGATAGATTTCTCTTCATTCTGCCTTTTACACATTTGAGGTAGAAGAAATTAAATGGGATGTGGACGAATAATTGGACGAGATGTCAGCAGATTCTTTGTGGTGCTTCAAGAACTAAAAGAGAGGGTTTTGGGGTGGGGGTCAGAGTGTGTAGTAAAATTTCAGTTCAATTGAGTCACACATATACTTCTTTTTGATCAGAAAAAATATACTTTGATTCTTGGTTGATGGAAAATTTTGCATATCACTGGAAGAGGGCATTGTGCCATTTTACACTATAAAATACATCTGGGTAACCTAAGGCTAGCTATTATAAATCATAAAGAAAGTCAGGTTTATTGAATATCAGATTTCCATTAAATCACATTCATACACAAAGAGACAGTTCAAATTGTAATTGAAGTTGTCAGCTTTCATTCATCTTATAGAGGATTATTCCAGCTGCACATTATTCATTCTTTTGTACTTTGAGTCAATTTATCTGAGTCTGCTTGCTATAAGAAGATGAAAAAGGACAGGCTGATATTTTCTTTTAATTCTAACAAAATAGTAGGTTTTTTTTTTCCCTTTAATCACAAACAATACTTTTTTCTCATTCAAAAAATAAGTAAAATATAATTCCATTTTATGTTTCACCTATAATCCATATAAAGACAGTCAATAAATGTGATGTACCATAACGAATTAAAATGCAGAAAATGTCAGCTCTCCAGGAACTGTGTGAAAAATAAATTATTTTTAAGTTGAGAAATTTCTACTAAGTCACAATGAGAATTATTAAAGTGATTGAATGAGCCCTAATGATTAGTACCAGTCAACTTTTATTCTGATAAATGCAGCCTTCCTGTGAAGTAAATATAACAACTTTGAAATTGCTTAGAAAAAATTGTGAAAGTTTTTAAAAATTGGTCTTAAAAAAAAGCAGTTGAAGAAATCTTGTTTTTTATTTTTGGTAATTTCTAAACTAGATCATTATTATAAACCTCATAAGAGTTGCATTTAATATTGCTGTTAAAAGATATGTTATTTTGTACCATCCGAATTATATATAATTTGGACATACAGCATGAGCTTTTAATTTTATCTCAATTAGTCCAACCATAAAATATTATGAAATGGAATAATTGAATTATAAACTTACTATGAAAGTCAAAGATACTCAGTTCTTGTGCAGTGCAGAAATAAAAATATCCAAGTACTACACTTATTTTCCTTTTAGTTTACTTTTCACAGTAAATCCTTTGTATAATTTTCATTTTGTATTAATACAAATATTTCACATGAAAATTGGTTTACATGTTTAGAATTTTAAAGGTTGCAGGCTTGGAGGCCATTCAAACCATGTATGTCCCTAGCCAATGTATGGAACCGATGATCCTAGAAGGTGAAAACTGACATATCCTGTCTGCCTCGGTTAGTATTCTTGTTGCTCTGGGTGGATTTTCTCATTGGCGGGGCTCAATCCCAGCATGCTGAAATCATGACCTGAGCAGAAGCCAGATGCTTAACTGACTGAACAACCCAGGCACCCCACTAACAGGATTTAAAAAAAAACAAAACTATAAATAATGTTTTTTTTTTTAATCCATTGCCTTGATGGGTTTTCTTATTGGTTCTCATACTTAGTTGATTCCTTTGAATGTTCTAAGTATGTAAACATATAATTGGCAAAATTTAAAATGTGTGCTGCTTTGTCTTAAAAATATTTTTTAATAGTTTTTTTTATTTTGTTAAATTAGTCACCATACAGTACATCCCCAGTTTTTGATGCAATGTTCCATGATTCATTATTTGTGTATAACACTCAGTGCACCATGAAATATGTGCCCTCCTTAATACCCACCACCAGCCTATCCCATTGCCCCACCCACCTCCCCTCTGAAGCCCTCAGTTTGTTTCCCAGAGTCACAGTCTCTCCTGGTTCATTCCCCCGTCTGTTTACCCCCCCTTCATTCTTCCCTTCCTGTTGCTGCAAATGTTGAGTAATTGTTCTTTCTGATGGCTGAGTAATATTCCATTGTATATATGGACCACATCTTCTTCATCCAGTCATCTGTTGAAGGGCGTCTCGGCTCCTTCCACAATTTAGCTATTGTCTTAAAAATATAAACAGAAAGCTAGAAATAGAGATGTATTCTGCCTTTCTCTTGTTTAATTACATTTGTGATAATTTCAAAACAGTATTCGTAATAATATTGATAAAAGTTGTGGGTTTTCTTGTATTGTTCCTAATTTAGTTGAGGATGTTTTAAGAAAAACCTTGGTTAATTTCATTCAACAAACATTTATTGAGTATACCATGTGCCAGGCACTGGTGATACAGGGAAACAGAACAAAAATACCTATCTCATGGGCTTATATTTTAATAAGGTAGTGTGTGTGTGTGTGTGTGTGTGTGTGTGTGTGTGTGTGTATGTGTGTGCTAGCAAATGTGTGTGCACATAGGTAACACTTTTCCTGTTCAAGATTTTTTTTAAAGCAGCTTAATTAGCTGAGGATAATAGGTACTAAATATCTAACAGGAAAGCTAAGAGATAATAATTTTTTTAACAATAGGTCACTGCTTGCCCTAAGGACTATGTGAAGGAAAAGGAACATTTTATTGATAAAAAAGACAGGTACTAAAGTCTCATTTATGCAGTAAGGGTTACTGGGCATTCCCCTCTCCTCCTAACAGGAGAATATATTTCTTCTACCTGAAGGCAAGCCAAAGAAGGAAGAACTTCTGAGCACTAATGGAATTTCTCACTCAATGTGTACCACAAAGTTTTGCAGGACCATTGTGATAGAGGCAGCTGGCATGCTTATTAGACATTTTCATTGTATTTTTGGAAATTTGTCCCTATTACTGAAGAGCTCTCAGTGAAATTCTTTTGAGGAGATTAACTGTGTCTTAAATTTAGGCATGTCTTCTTTTCCCAACCTTAGTCATTTAAATGTACCTCTAGTTTCTATCTGTTGGCATAATTCAGGTGGGCTTCGTGAACAGAAAGTGAAACAACCCCCAAGCCGCTTTTCTCTCCTGATTATGGCCCGTGCTTGAGCCACGGGAAGTTCTAATCCAATTACTCATGACAAGATTCCCATGAGTCCTTCCCACCCTCAGTCAGCCACCTCTCTGATGGTGTGATATCAGCACAGCTAGAAGCCCCTTTGGATTGCTCAGATGTCAATCAGGCACTATCCACTGTGCTCCTCAAACCCTAGGGGAAATATATTTTGTTCTCTCAATGGTCTAACTGTAGACCTTTCCCCTTAGCAGCCCTACTCAAAGCATCCTGTAATTTCCCAATATTTTGTTGGTCTCCCCAAAACTAAGTATTAGGCTGGAGTTGGAGGATCAGGTAGAGATTAAAGAAAACTGCTTTGGTCGTGTATTTTGCAAGCCCGCATAGAGGTTATGCACCTCACTTTAGATAATGGCACACAAACTGTATAGAAAGCTTCTATTCTAGGTCAGAAGCATACCTTACGTTATGGTTTGCATTAAATTTTAAATGCATTAATCTTTTGTGAACTTTCTTTATCATCATTTTAATGACTACATAGAGAGTAATAGTTCACCTGCTGGATATATGCCAAATCTCTTGTGGGCTCCTCATTTCAGATATGAACAAGGTCACAGAAAGACTCAAGCAGGCTTAAAAGTTGTCAAGATCATTTCCCTTTGATGGTCTTAGGTCTGAGAAGCCATCTTTCTCTTTTCCTTGTAGAAAATATTTATTTATATCCTTCCTAATCCTTTAGGCTTTAAGGGCTTTATTTTATGTCCCCAATCAACATCTGCTTATTTTCTTCTCCTTTTTTTGTTTACTAATGTTTTCTCAGTTGACTGTGAGCAGTAACACTCTTGTTCAATGGTGTGTCTCCAATGCCTGGCACAGAGGTTGACATATAGTAATCACCTGATAGCAAATAAATTGATGATGAATGACTAAGTGATATAATTCATCACATAAAAATTGCACTTTAATATATTTAACTTCTACCCTAATGCTTCACTTGTGTTTCTACATTTTTGCAATTGTGAAAAACACTATGAGGATCTTCTTGGAATTAATTCTTTCACTTTGTATCCATGGTTAAATATTCTTAATACATTTTTAAAATTTGGTCATTGCTAATTTAATACTTGTTTTTAAGATTTTTTAAAAAGATTTTATTTATTTGAGAGAGAAAGAGTGTGAGCTGGGGGAGGGGCAGAAGGAGAAGCACACTCCCCGCTGAGCGGGAGCCTGATGTAGGGCCCCACGACCCCAGGATCACGACCTGAGCTAAAGGCGGAAGCTTAACTTACTGAGCCACTCAGGCACCTGTGTTTTTAAGACTTTTGATAGGTGTTTCTCAGAAGTGTCAATAGCATGGAGTGTCCCTTTTTAATTTTTTGACAGTTTGGGAGATAAAAAAAGTCACCACACTATTTGTTAATTTTAGTTATTCAGCTGCTAGTAGAGTAAATACTGATTTTGTCTGTTTTGTTTGTTTGTTTGTCCATTACCACTATCGAACTCTTTTCAAGTGAACTGAATTTTATGGTCTTTGTTGACTTTTTCTACTAGGATACTTATGTCCTTACTAATTTATAAAATTATTTTATGTATTGCAATGTACACTCTTAGTATATATGTGGCAAATAATTTATAGTTGTGGTAAAATTCTACTTTTTATGGTGATTTTAGATGACAAAAATTGCAATTTGTTGACAGTCAAGTCAGTATTTTAGCTTTTAATATTTTAAAAAGAACTTTATTACTACCATGTTTACTTTTTATTTGTTTAAAAGATTTTATTTATTTATTTATTTATTTATTTATTTATTTATTTATTTAATATAGAGAGAAACAGAGCAGAGGGAGAAGGGAGGAAGAGCTCTTCTAGGGGAAGAGCAGAGAGAGAGGAAGAGAGAGAATCTTAAACTAGCTCCATGCTCAGGGTGGAGCCCTATGCCGTGCTCGATTTCACAACCTTGAGGTCATGACCTGAGCTGAAATCCAGAGGCAGACGCTTAACAAATGAGTTACTCAGGTGCTCCACCACTATGTTTAAAGATCACTTATAATTCTCATTACATACACTTTTCTTTAACGCTTAAATATTTAATCTAATTGACAATTGCTTTAATTACATCGTGTGTTTGGATTCTTCAGTTAATTTATAACTTGTAACACAAGAAACACAAACACACAGAAGTGAACTCTGGGTGTACTTTGCAGTTTTATTCACCTTCATTAAGCTAATCTGTTTTTAATCATTCTATTAAGATGTCAGGATGATATTTTAGGTTGCAGTCATCTTTCAGTGCAGCAAACCCCATGTGTTTTTGCATGGATTACTTTTGGGGAACTTAATATGACACATTACTACCTCTATCTGTAACATATTTTTGGAATGAACATTTAACCTACTCCCCACTGTTCTGTTCATTTTAGATTATGCCTTACATTAATGTGCATTCAAATTTAAAATCAGCTCTGACTGGTTGACTCTCTGTCTTTGCCTTTCTGATTAGCTGCTTCCATAGTTTTTGTTTGTTTGTTTGTTTGTTTTGTTTTCTTCCTTCATAGCACTGAACACCACATAGGTAATCATTTGTTGACTTGTTGACTTGTCTATTCCACTGTAGACGTGGCTATGCTTTACTTTTTGTCTAGTTCTGGAGAAGATATTGAATTGGTTCCATTGATTTCCTCCCAAATAAATTTGTAATTTGATGATCTCCTTTCTATATCATAAGCATTCTTCTAAATCAATTTCGTAGCCCTAAATTTGCAGATATATAGCCTCCATTCTTTTTTTTTAAATTTTTTATTTATTTATTTGACACAGAGAAAGAGAGAGACCACAAGGCAGGCAGAACAGCAGGCAGAGGGAGAGGCAGAAGCAGACTCCCTGCTGAGCAGAGAGCCCCACGTGGGGCTCTATCCCAGGACCCTGGGATCATGACCTGAGCCAAAGGCAGATGCTTAACTGACTGAGCCACCCAGGGTCCCCTATATCTTTCATTCTTGGAAGGGAATTCATTTGTGTGGAATTAGCAGGATGAGAATGTATTAATGTCTGAGGGAACAAGTGGGTATTAGTTATGGAAGGAAGTCAACATGTAATATGCTGGCTGAGACAGCTCCTCAGGGCAGACCCACTCAAGTATTCAAATGGAAAGTATGGCCGCTCCTGGATCCTGGCTACACTCTTTGCTCAACAATGATGAAGTGAAAGCAGAATTTCACCACACCTAGATCTTCTTTCCAAGATCTACCAAATTAAGACCTCTCCCAACCATGTATATTCTTTAACTTCTCTGATCTTGGGAATCATTTCTCATCTTGGTAATATGGTTTAGAAGTGTGTTTTTTTCTTAAATTTCACATGTATTTCTACACCCAATTTTATTTTTTATTTTTTTATTTTTATTTTTTTTGCTGTAAAATTCTTTTGGCTTCTCTTGGGGTTAATAATGTGGAAATAC
Source organism: Ursus maritimus (assembly GCF_017311325.1). Classification (NCBI taxonomy): domain Eukaryota; kingdom Metazoa; phylum Chordata; class Mammalia; order Carnivora; family Ursidae; genus Ursus; species Ursus maritimus. The sequence continues at coordinate 45,417,981 of NW_024423897.1, read as the reverse complement.
AAAAGTTGCAGAAAGAATTATTCAATTCATATATTTTTCTTTCTGGATGTTTTTTCTGTGCAATGTCCTACTTGACGTAATATATGCACAATGCTTCCATGACTGAATCGAAGAATGGATATGTAGTAGTAAGAAATCTTGAGAACAAAATCATATTCCTCAAACCTTCAAGAGATTATCCATCCAAAGCAATTAGTAAATGCCATGCAATTTGTGTGAGTGCGCGTGTGTGTATCTGTGAAACATATACAAAGCCTACCCTTTTGAGGTTCATATTCTAGCAGAATTTGAGCTGCTGTAGAATTCGTTGTCCTTGTTCAGCCACCACGAAACAAATGTTCACTTGTTAAGTTACTAATGTCCAAGTGATTTAAAAGTACTTTCCTAATGAAGTTCAAAATGTAGGATGGAAAAGACAATGAATGTCTTTTTGCTACAAAACCAGGTGAAAGCCTTAAAAGAAGTACAGCAAGGGACAGAAAAGAGCAATGCTTAAATTGGCCAAGAAAATGGCCCAGAAAAGATTCCCCAGAAGAGGTGACATTAAGATGCACTTTACAGAATATATACTTTTTATTTCTGGAATGAGAGTTGAAGAAAACAATTCTACACGTGAGGAAAGGTGTATCGTCGTGGGACAGAATGGCCCATATAAAGCCTCAGAGATCATTATGGCAGATGGGAATAAAGTACACACTTGTCTCTCTAACTCTCCTGTTATCTCCCTTAATACGGTGCCACCTACACTTTGGCTTCTCGAAGTTTGCAGCAATTTTTTATTTTGTATCTGTAACAGACTCAAAAATAATTTGTACATATTTTTTGTAAGCAAGTCCAAATTTCCACATTTGGGGGATATTTTTCATGTGTTTATATTTTGCAAACCACAGAGGAACTTGCATTTTCATTTATAAGCCAGACATATTAAAAACTCTAAAAAAGAGTTTTTCTCTAGTTGAAGAAAGTGGTGAAAGACATTCCAAGAGAAAGAAACAGCAGAATTGTAGAGTTTGAAATTGCTTAGCTATTTGAAGACTGTCAACTAATCCAGTGTCATTGAAATATTGGGTGGGTGTAGGAAGTAGTCAGGCATCTGGAAAGAGAAATTGAGAGCAGATTGTAAAGGGAAATTTTTGGCACACTATTACGTTTATTCTATAGCTAAAATCTGGGTAAATTAAAACTGTTAAGTAGTGAGAGTCCCAGTTAGGACTACTGTCCTGAAAATATGCATTTGAAGCAGAAATAAAATAAAATATTTGAGCTTATGTTTACCCAGCCTCCAAGGTAACAACCTTGGGATAGGTGTCCTAGGGAATTATAGACACCATTCTGATCTATAGTAGCTGTAAGCGTATAAAGGTCTGAACTCTGTTTAAAAATTGGGACTGCTACATTTGGTCATCAAGTCCAATGATGACTAGTTTACCCACTAATACTATAAATCCAATGCTTTCTTTTGGTTAAAAAAATGACAATTTTACTATCCTGAAATGAGGTTTGTAAATAACATAACCTACCTCAATATACAATAGTTGAAATGAAAAAAAACCTTAAAAACATAGTACACATAGACAGGTGCAGGCATGGGATAGGGGTGAGGATTACTACATAATGTGGGACAGAAGTCAATGGAAGAGTACCTGAGATCCAAGTTCAAGCATTGGATCCAGAAATTCATAGTCAGAATTACTGGGCAACATTATTTTAAAAAATCACACATATTGAAAAAGCAGAATTAAAACTTATTCATGAATATAATCTAATAAAAATGTCTATACACCCTTCCACAAAACTAATTTATTAATTGGACACTGGAATGAAGTCAAATAAAATTGAGAATAAATTCTTCAACAAATTTAACTTGGATCTGGTTATATTTGTACATATACATACAAGAAATAATATGAGTTTTTTGGCTAGAGTGGTAGGATCAGAATAATATTCTAGATTTTTTTTACATTTCCTAATAATCTAAAAGTAAAAATTTCTAGATTTATAATGAATTTCTAAATCACGTTAGAGTAGAAGGTGTTATACAAATGATGGGAAGAAAAAATCCTAATGTGTAAGAAATGGGAGAAAAATAAATTCATTAATTTCTTAAGTTGATAATTCATTTTGGATTTCTTGACTTAAATTACAGACATCAATTATCTTTAGATTGATGGAACAGAAAAAAGTAGAAGAAAAGTAGGGCTAATGATAGAATAGAAGCAATGTTTTAAAGAAATGTAAGTGAAACAAGTGACATTATATTTACAAGAGTTTATTTTTAATAGATATTTGATTAGACTGGAATATATTTGAAAGTTGAAGGTTGCAACCTAAATAAAGTAAATTCAAAGAAAATATTATTAAAATAGGATAAATGTAGAATTACTATGAAATTTTATTCCTTGCTCAAATAAAAGAATGAAAAAGTTTACAAGAAAAACTGAAAAAAGCGAGCAGTTACTCAGTGTTCATCAAGGAAGCGCAATTAGGAATAATGGGAAGAAATTTAGGAGAAGTGAATTAAGGCCAACACTATGTTGGTAAGAACTACTGAATAAGGAGTCTGGATTCCTCATGGAAAAAGAAGAAACTTCCTCTCAAGAGGCAAATAATGGCAGAGTAGACATTACACTGAAGGGCTTATTAGAAATAGTTTTTCTCTACTTGCAGAGAAATGGACTCAATGGTCTGATTCCCACACTTATCCCTTCTATTCAATGAACCTAGACCCATAAGGTCTGATTTAACATTTGCCTAAAGATTCAAAGAAGTGAAGGAATTCTCAGAACTCCCATAATCAAGGATGATTACGTTTCCTCCTGTATGTCTATGTCTGCTGTTTGATATATCACAAAATTACTTAAACATTTATTTAATTATTATTTCTGAATATGAGGAGAATACCTAAATACATGGTCTGAAAAAATAGTAATAAGTTGAAAATACATGCAATGTAAGTTCAGAAGTTTACCTAGTTAGGTTTTTTCTTTTGTTAAATAGTGAGCCTTATAAATCTAGAATATTATTGAGAAATTAAAATTTAAAAAGATATTCCAGAAAGAATATTTTGCTGAAGGCTACCTTGTCTACTTGGGGTGGTTACAATGGAAGCCATCTTTAAATTGTGAAGTGAGCAGCCCTGAGAGTAAGCCAGCACATGGTATGAAAGAGCAGCAAGATGAAAAGAAACACTTATTTTAAAGTGAGATAATAATGTTTTTCTTGCTCTGTCATCTGCTTGGTAGTTTTTTGTTAGTTGGAATCTATGACAAACTGATATATTGTTTTGCTATTTCCAAGAAACAACTATATAAATGTAGAAAACACAAAGTTGATTTTTAAAAACTTGCCTGAAATCACAAACTTTCCAAAAATTCACTAAAAACTTTAAAAAGACACAGCAGGCTTATTACATAAAGATAAAAATCCATCTCATTAAATTGGTTCATAACACCTTAGAGTTAAAATTATAATATGAAACAATATTAAGCCAATTTTTTTTCAAACCAAGGTTGGTAATGCCATAGAAAAATGTTTTAAATGTTTTAAAGTTCTGAATTTCTTTGATAATATTAAGAATAATAATAGCATGCCCTTGAACTTCTGATTAAATATAATAAGATGTTGCTAGCATGCAATTTCAGTGATCTTATTTGTATGTTTGATTTTGGTTTTGGGTTAAGATAAGATTGAGGCCAAGTAGTTTTATTTTAGTTGTATCAAGCTAATTAAGGTAGATGGTTTGAGATGAAAGCATATTTAAAACCCTAGACTTAAAATATTCTTGGGCAGGAATTACAGGACTTCCTACAAGGAGAAACTGAATGTCATAATCGTTAGACTTAAGGAGGATGAAAGTAAGGCCTAACTGCAAAGATTTTAACTACATTCAGAAAAATAAAATAAAATAGTAGTTCTGGGGAACTTTTCAATCATCTTGATAAACACTGTATGAAAATTCTCTAAATCATGACATATCTTTATCTTATCAAACAGACCCTAATCTAATTATATATGTGAGGGGCCCAAACAAGGGAAAACATTACTTCTGCAGAGCCACCTATGTGCTTGGCTGTCTCAGGCAAATAGCCTGATTTCTTTCATTCAGTGATGCTTTTTTTCTTATTCATTTTCGAATACTCAATGAATAGATAAATGACATGAGACTTAAGTTGCATAGGAAATTTTGAAATAAAATCAATATTTCTTGACATGGCTTAAGCAAAATTTTGCAGTTTTAATAGCTTTTTAAAGTCTTGAACAGTAGTAAAACATTGTTTCTCTATTTCTCATGAAGTATAATTATCATCAAGAACAAATAGAACTGCTTCTTATAATTGACATTAACTTTTATCATGTCATCACGGTTAAAGCCTCATACTACAAATTTAGAATTTAAAAATTTTTAACATAAAGTTTACATCGAGTTATCACTTATTTAACAAGCTAAAATATTTATGAATATTCTTCAAATTTATGAAAATAAAGTAATTTTGTAAGTATACCAATAAAAACATAAGTGACCCTAATTTTGCAATTTAAGTTTTAACTTTTTCTAATAATTTGTTCCTCATTTTATGCAGGAGTGTTTTTTTTTTTACCTCTGCAGTTGGTAATTAAAAAAAAAAAATCCCCAAAAGCACTTTAAAAATGAAAATATGTCTATAGGCCAATTTTTTTAAAAAGATTTTATTTATTAATTTGACACAGAGAGAGAGAGAGACAGCAAGAGAGTGGGAGAGGGAGAAGCAGGCTTCCCACTGAGCAGGTTGCCTGCTGCTGACCTGGGGCTCTATCCCAGGACTCTAGGATCATGACCTGGGCTAAGGCAGACACGTAATGACTGAGCTACCCAGGCGCCCTCTATAGGCCAATTCTTAGTACCAATATACTATGGTATAGTACATTTATAAGAAAAAAAGAAAAGTGTTCTAATAAAACCAACCTAATTTATTTAAGGCATTGAGCAAATCCATCCAAATAAATTTAAAGTAAAATCCAGCTAAACTGTTAAGAACTTACATTATGCAATGCAATGTTTTATAAACCATGAAGAATACAAACAATATGATAATAATAAAAAAAAAAAACACTGCACTTGAGATATAACCATATTCCAGGAAATTAGGACAGAAAAAAGTCCCAATATTATGATATAAAATAAGAAAAATTTCAAGAAAATTCACAAAGTCCGATGAGTTTTCAATTAACACCAAAATTACTCATATTTTAACTTCTTAGAAAACTGCTATGAAGAAAGTAATATATGATAAGGATTTAAAGATTGAGTAGAATTTTGTTGGAAAGAAAATGTGATGGTCTTAAAAGGATTTAAATATTTACTGAATAAATGAATGAGGTGATGGCAAACTTGGAAAAGACATTTATGTCCCAGGGAATACCATTAACACCAAGACGGAGGGTGGACTGTCTGGAAAAACAGGGAACATATTCTATTAACATTCCTTCAGGATTTTTATAAAGGATAGGATGAACATTTTTGAGGAAGGAAGGAAGGAAGGAAGGAAGGAAGAAAGAAAGAAAGAAAGAAAGAAAGAAAGAAAGAAAGAAAGAAAGAAAGGGGAAAAAAGAAAGGGAGGGAGGAAGGAAAGGGGAAGGGAGAAAAAAGAGAAGGAGGGAGGAAGGAAGGAAGATAGATAAGCTTGGTTTCCAAACTAAACTGTATGATTCATTCTAGGTTAAGTGTGATTCAGTTAAGTGTGGAACTCTTCTTTTTGGCTCAGGTCATGACCTTAGGGACTTGAGAGGGAGCCTGACTCAGACTCCACACTGGGCATGGAGTCTCCTTAAGATTCTCTCTCCTTCTCCCTCTGCCCTCCCACCCCAACCTCTGCTCCTGCTAACGTGCTCTATATCTTTTAAAATAAATAAATAAGTAAATCCTAAAAAACAAAACAAAACAAAAACACTGGAAGTCAATGAGGATTTGTGCAGATTAACGTTAAAAATGAAAGTGTGGTTTTGTATATATTAACCAGACAACAGTGGGCAGGAAGGATTGGCATGAGCAATGTCAGGAAAATACAAAACATCATCATATAAGAAAAGCATAGAAAACTTGAGAAAGGTAGGATCTGTAAAATTGTTTAAGACCCTGGACGTGTTGGACTTAGGTTTACCACTCTCCGCTGCAAGTAACAAAGCCCCACATAAACTTGCTTAAATTACAAATGAGATTTGTTGGCTCACATAACTACATGGTCCACAGTTATTGCCAAATTCAAGCAGGGTTTGGTGCTAGAGTTCAAACAACATCATTATGATGTTTCTAGCCCTACTTTCTGCTGCATTTTTAATAAGGTTGGCTTATTTTCAGGTTATAATAAGTCACCCCCCACCAGCAGCTCCAGGCTAACATAATTCTTATCTATTCCATACACATTAGAAAGAGGAATTCTTTTAAATAACTCCTGAGCATTGCATAGGCTTGCATTACCTTGATAAATGTTACTTGATAAATTACTCCCTGGAGTAACTTCTATATCCTAGAAGATAGAATCATGCTGATTGGCTATCAGGGGTCATGTGATCCTTTCTTATAACTGGGTTGGAACCAGTTCTCAAAGAAATGCCAGGCATGAAAGAATAGATAGAGGAAATTTTCAGAGGAAAAGTAATACTGACCTAATGAAGAATTTTGAATGGCATTTGGATTTATCAACTTGAAGTTATAGGTAATCTTCAGGAAAGTCTCAGTATAGTGACAAGTAGAAAATTTATAAACTTGGTGGAGAATGGTATGTGGTGAAGCAAGTATATATGTATTTTTCAAAAATGTAATGGTAAATGAAAAGGAAAAAAGCCTAGTCTCTTTCTTTCCTTACATATGTTAGACAAGGTTTGACTTCATTAACATGTCCAGTCTTTACCTTCCCTTCAGTCGCTACCCTCTTCAGTTTTTCTAAGCAAACCAGTTCTACATTGTTACATTGGAATGACTCTTCTGGAAGCATCCTCACTACGTTGTTCTTTATCCTGTATCAACCCTCCACTCAACACTCTCTGATCAACCCAGCCATTGTCTTGTCCTCTCCATTTGGAGCGTGGAGAATCAGTGAAGGAGGTCATAATAGTGTGTGATTGATCAGGACTCAGGAATGAGAAACTTTAGAGCCAACTCTCTTTGGAATAGATTTTGTTCCTTATCAACTCTTCAAAAGTCCTGAGTCTTGTCCACTATATTCTAGCTCTAGAGACTTTTCTATCAATCGATAACTGAACTTCCTGTTTCACAGATGAAATTGGCCCTGTCAAATAGAAGCACACACTTAATTTCCCACCTTTCCTTCTTGCTTTGGCTATTGAGTACCTACTGTTCTCCAGGGTCTTGGCACAAACATTTAAAGACCCAGCCTAAAGTAATTTATGTGCAACTAGGAGAGAGACGAAAAGGTAATTACAGTGAAGTGACATATGTATGGTAGGTTAGGGGTACGCCAAATGCACCAGAGGCTCTCTGCTAACTTTGATTCACAGGAACACACCTGATCTAGATTTTAATGCAAACATGAGTTATACTGATCAATACCAAGTGGTAAGTAATTCTGGACAGAAGGGTCAGCCTGATTAAGTCTCAGAGATAGCAAGTGTGACAGATTCCTGAGGATGGTGAACATCTGCTTTTAACCAAAGGCAGGATGTTTAAGAACAGAGAGGTGGCTATAAATGCGTGAGGATAAATGGGAACAAATATCCTCCAAGAAATCAAAAGAGATATTTTTTTCTTTAGAAAAACAAGGGAATGTAGAAGACTCAAACAAATAAACAATTCAAATGCCTCTGAGTTCACCTAGCTGGAGCCATGGATTGCTTTGCCAAGGCGGTGTCTATAAAGACATGAAAAGAGCACAAGCCAGATTACCTGGAACGAGGAGAGTGAGAGATAAGGGGGTATTTACAGCAAGAACCATGAAATCTTTTAAGAAGCTTATTTGATCAAATAGAAATCAGGTTAAAATGGTCCCTACATGGGAATTGTAATGGGATATATTTGTCTGCTTCTGTCCCTTAAATTATGGAGCCACATCTTCCTCCAAGCTGTGTGGTTCAGGTACATTGGTCATATGGGGGACGAGGTAGCCCAAACAAGTCAAGTAGAATATCCTTCTAAAGGTAATCCTTACAGGCTCTTTGGATAGGTTGATTCTTCTCCTATGAAATTAGCTAGTAAAAGAACCATGAATGTCTAAATCTTCCAAAATTCATCTTTCCTACCATAGGGGAGAGGCTGCAGATTTAAAGAAACATACATAATGTGGCTGAAAGACAGAAATGAACAATTAATCGCTGATGGCAGAGTTGGAGTACCTGCCATCTAGCAGAGCCCAGATGCAGAACAATCTCCAGATTTCAGTTAGTGAACCAGAACATTCACACTGGGATTCAGCTCACTGGGGTTGCATTCCTTTACATGGAACTAAAAAAGATTCCTGCTAAAAATAGATATTTACATTCCAAAGAAAATGTTATTAAATGGTTGAGAAGAAAATCTCTCCTCTTCAAAACTACATCTACTTTTGCTAAAACTACTTTTATCATTCTTTCTTCCCAGTGAGTCTGATTTGTTAGTGATTTTCTTTGTTTGTTTCCTTTTTCTTTAATTTTGTAATAGTTTTATTGAAATATAATAACATATAAAAGGAACAAAATATAAAATTATAACTCAATAACTTACCACACTGTGAACACCCACTCTTCTGCACAAAGTACCCATTATACTGATTTTCTAATAAAATATCTTATTTTGCTTCTTTTTGAACTCTTTATGAAGAGATTTGTAGAAATTATACAATATGCATTTTTTTATCTTTATGTGTTAGTTATTAGTGACCCACCTATTTGGAACACCCACCTCACAGTTTCCATGTAATGCAGTTGGGATAACTCTGACCAATGAGCTTTAATCAGATCATCATTTCTGAGCTGAGTCTTTAAATTGACAACATAAGATGTACCAGGGCTCTCTTTTGCCACGGACCCGCGAGGTTCAGGTAGCAAGCACAAGAGATAAACTTTTGGCAAACCACTGGTTTTAAGGTTATTTGTTATTGCAATGCAACATGATTTTCGTCATAACAGAAACTTCAATATTTTTTCATCTGAATATATCAGTTGTGCTTAATTAATGTTAGTATGGTATGCTTCTTTCCATACTTTTACTTTCACACTTGTACTCTACTCCTTTATGTTTCATCTATAAGGAAAATATTGGTAGGTTCATGTTTTATGCCCAATCCGAAAACTTTTTTTCCCTTTTGTTTGGTACAGTTAACCTATTTCATGTAAAGAAATTAATGATTTAATTTGCTTTGAAAATAACTTGTCACCATATGCTTCCTAATTGTTTCCTTTTACTAAAATGTTTTTATATTCTAACGTTTTGCCTTTCTTTTAGATCATATTTTACTATTCTGTGTTACTATTACCTTAATAATTTACACAGGTTTTTTTTTGAGAGTAGAATTTTTTTTTCATTTTTTTAAAAAAAAATTTTTATTATGTTAGTCACCGTTCAGTACATCCTTAGTTTTTGATGTAGTGTTCCATGATTCATTGTTTGCATATAACACCCAGTGCTCCATGCAATATGTGCCTTCCTTAATACCCATCACCGGTCTATCACAATCCCCCACCACCCTCCCCTCTGAAGCCCTCAGTTTCCATAGTTCCAGACTCCATAGTCTCTCATGGTTCATTCCCCCTTCTGTTTATCCCCCCTTCATTCTTCCCTTCCTTCTCCTACTGATCTCCCTGCTATTTCTTATGTTCCATAAATGAGTGAAACCATATGATAATTGTCTTTCTCTGCTTGACTTATTTCACTTAGCATAATCTCCTCCAGTCCCATCCATGTTGCTGCAAATGTTGGGTAATCGTTCTTTCTGATGGCTGAGTAGTATTCCATTTACACGTTTTTAGCCAGATAACCAAGTACTTTTTAAAATTAAATATAGTTAACAATGTTATATTAGTTTCAGATGTACAACATAATCAACAATTCTGTACATTATATCGGGGCACCTGGGTGGCTCAGTCGTTAAGCATCTGTCTTCGGCTCCGGGCATGATCCCGGCATTCTGGGATCAAGCCCCGCATCAGGCTTCTCTGCTGGGAGCCTGCTTCTTCTTCTCCCACTGCCCCTGCTTGTGTTCCCTCTCTCGCTGGCTGTCTCTCTCTCCATCAGATAAATAAATAAAATCTTAAAAAAAAAAAAAAACAATTCTGTACATTATAGACCTGACCTGAAAGTGTAGTGACCATGTGTCACCCTACAACATTATTACAATATTATTGACTGTACTCCCTATGCTGTGCTTTTCAATCCCTGTGACTTACTTATTTTATAGCCAGAAGTTGGGACATAATTTACACTTTTCAAAACTAGCCCTTTAGTGAACGCCTTAGACTCTATATATTCCTTTGATATATGAAAGATTATTATAAATTGACGAGTTTCTATCAGAAGTGCATTTCTTTCCTTTTGAAGTACATCAGCAAGTCTGATGCTGACAAAATATTTCCATTTTCTTTTTAAAAAATCTCTGCATTTTTCATTCATTCATGAAGGATATTTACACAGAATATGGAATCCTGTATCAGTACTTAGTTTCTCTCAATGTTTTAAAGATAGGGTTCTATTGTCTTCTATTCCAGTGATTCCGTTGAGGGATCAGGTGTCAGCTAAATAAACTGTTTTTTTCTCTGACTGATTTTTAAGATGTTATTTTTCACATAGCTTTACAAAATTGTACAAAATAAGTAGTTAAATAACTTTGGGATTTATAGGATATCCTAAATCTACGGCTTGATTTCTTTCATTGGTAATGGAAAATTCTCCTAAATTACCTCTTAAATACAGCTTCTACTCCATCTCCATGTGTTCCTGCATTGTAACATCATGTTCTGTTATCATGCTTTTTATCTACTCTTTTCTGATAGTACTAAAATCTCTCTGTTATCATTTCTCATAACTTCCAGTTTCCGTAAAAATCTCTATCTAGAATTTTATTTCATTGAACACATGTAGCATTGCTATTTTAGCATTCATGCCTTACATGCCATTTTAAAATTTATTCTCAAGAATGTTTTTATTTCCCATTTTTTCTCTTGATTTTTTAAGGTCAAATTTACTAAGTTACCATTTATGTCCTATCATATTTTACAAATAAGTGCACATTAGAGATATTCGTTTTAATTTCTCTTGGATAAATATCTAGAAGTAGAATTGATATAATGTAATATAAGTGTAGGCTTAACTTTATGAGCAGCTCTCGGAGTATTTAATAATGTGGGTGCATCATTTCTGCACACCCATGGGCAAAGAATGAGAATTCTAGGTGCCTCCCAAAGCCAATATTTGGTATTAAATTTTTTAAATCATCCCAAAGCCAATATTTCGTATTAAAAGGTATTAACCTTTTTATTTTTAAGTGCCTGTAGAGCAAAATAATAATAATAATAATAATTTCCATAGATTTAAATATAACATTTCTTTTTTATTTTATTGCTTCTAGATTTTATGTCCAGTTTAAGAGATCTTGACTTATCTCAAGTGTTGAAAGGTTTTTTTTCTCCTGTTTTGTGTCTTCCTCAAAAGTTTTATAGTTTTAATTTTTATATCTTGTCAAATATCTATTTTCCGTTTAACACTTGTAGATGATGTAGAAGAGTGTTTTTATGTGGATACCCAGTTGTCTCGGTACCATCTTTGAGAACACTTTTATGTCTCTATTGAAGTGCCCTGACACCTGGGTTGAAAATCAATTGAATATATACATGTTAGTCCATTTCTGGAGTTTATATTCTGTTTCATTTATCTATATATTCATCTTTTGCCAATATTGCACTGTTTTGATTGCTAAAGCTTTTAAAGTAAGCATGAAACCTGGTAGAATTGTTGCTCTTTTCGGATTTCTTTTGGCTATTATAGTAACTTTGCATTTCCATGTAAAGGTTAGTTATCTTGCCAATTCTATAGATCAACCAGGAATGATTATAAATAAGGTTGTATTGAATCCATAGTTCAATATGAGAAGACTTGGAAGTCTTGATATTATTGAGTCTTCTGATCTGTGAACATGGGATATTTCTCCATCTATTTAAGACTGTTAAAATTTATCTCTGTGACATCTTAGAGTTTTCACTCTACAGATACTGATTCAAACATTCATCACAAAAAGAATTTATCCTGGATGAATTTTTTTTCCCCCAGAGGACGCAGATTCGAATGATAGATTCTTAGGAAAAGTATTCTATTGAATCTAATATATGGATATATTAAATAAAATATTTATTGTGAAAGCTTAAAAATTAAACAAAATTAAAATGTACAGTTTAATGTATTTTTTATCTGACAGAAATGGATTTGATCACCTTAAAAAGTAAAAGAAATAACACCTCTTCTCTCCTCTCTCTAACATTATACTCCTTCCTCCATGGCCCACTTATCCTCATAAAAGATGGGAAGACCCTATAACCAAGGACATCTTCTTGTACTCTAATTCTATTGTTTCTCATTTTACATGAGGCTTTCTTAGTGTCTTGAGGTCATCATTTATTCCAGAACATACATTAAGTAAATTTCTGTAGTGAATACAACACTCATTTGAAACATTTCAGATTTGCTTAATAATGTATGAAAACTATCCTGGAATTTTATCAATTACATGCTTATTTTTATATAGATTAACAATTCTCATAATAACCAATTGAATGGGGGTTTTTTGTTGTTGTTCTCAGTAACTAAAATTAAGAAAGAGAAAAGCTAGAGAATATGGCTATTTGACTAAGAATTTCTAAGCAGACAATTCATTAAGAGCTATTACTGTCCTAGACGTGAAGGGATGATATGTTAACAATCTTATTGCTGCAAGTTATAGTGGACAAATCATATATTAATCTTTCAATAGATATTCCACTTTGGGGGAAAAATTTCCTTCTGTTTCTTTAAATTGAGAGAGAGAGATCTTTTATGGAGTGGGGTCTATCAAATCTATGATTTGAAACAAATGCCAAAAGGTAAGAGAAACAGTACTTTTCTCTAAGAAAAGTATTTTCAGAGCAAACTATTCTCAGGGCTGTGGCTGTATTTGTTCCATTTTGGGTCTCATTATGGAATTCATGACTTCTCTCTTCAGGAGGTCAAATGCCCTCTAACACATCAAAATTAATCAGATGTACATGTTTGATTAGTTCCAGCTGCAGGCGCTCTACCTTGACTCCACATAGCTATGAAAATGCAGGTATCATACAGTTTGTCCTTTAATTCTTTCTGTGCTGTGACCTCACTTTTGCCTTTTGGGAAACCTAAAATAGCAACACTCCTGCCCGAGGACTCTAAAATAGCAACACATGCCTTCCACAATGGGTGTGGTATTATTTTATTACAAATCATTTTAATATGACTCATTTTTTTCATGTGTAATTGCTGTACTGGCTTTAAAATACTTGTTTTAAATGTACTAAATTATATTTATAACCAAGAAATTGAAAAAAAAAGTTTTTAAATATCCTTATGCTTTTTTTGAGCTGCTGATTTGATGTGACAAACTATGACATAAATGTCTCTCATTTTTATATTTTGGGAGTATTTCTATTTTGGTTAGATCATAATTACAGTTCACATGCATTTTACATTGCCTCTCTATTTTCTGAGAACTGTAATTTTGCTGTTCACTTTTTACTGGGTTTTCTTTCTGTTTATCTGTGTGTTCCCTGTCCTTGCATATATGTTACTGCTGCCTGGTTTTTTCCTCATGTCAGTGCTTTCATTTTTATGACTTAAAAGATGTCATCCGCTTTAGCGTTTGGCTCTTCATGGACTTTGCGTATTACTTTTAATATAAGGTGATGAACAATCCTTGGGACACCATTATGTCTGCATTCCAAGATGACTATTTGTTACTTAAAAACTAAATCAATTCTTTCTGTTAATCCATAACCAACAGTACACTGAAGAGTCATGCAGATGTCTAACAATGACAGATGAATGGATTATTACAATTTTGATTCCAATCACATATTCCATGATTCCTTTTGTTTTTCTGAGATACTTGGTCAGCATGTAATATTTATGTGGCAGCATGAGAGGTTTTCATTAAAAAATATTTACGCATGGCAAACGTGCATTATAACTATTTAGAAATAAATTCACATTAAATAGGGCAAAATAATTATTTTTACATATGCATGTTAATTAGCTATAGGTATTCATAAAATCCATGGAAAGTTTTAATGCAGAATCTAGAGATTGTCTCACAGGGGATTCTTATAAGTATTTTTAAAAGTGCAGAATGTCAAAAATTTTGCTAAATGGAATTTAAACTTCTATCATATTATTGCCTCCCAGGCAGTCACAACATTTTGAAATAATTGAATATTTTTTATTGTAGAAGCCAAATTATCACTTTAAACATAACCTACAGAGAAATACTATATGTATTAATCTAGTCTTTTGTATTAGTTAATATTGCCAAATGTAATAGTGGTGTTTTAATAAAGACTGTCCTAGAAAAAGTTTGGAAAATGAATCTAAATCTTCCCTCTCCTATGAACAGAAGACTCAAGGATTATTTTTAACACAGTAAAAATAATATCATCTTACCTCATCACTTTGGCTCAAGAGGAACACTCCTGGAAGGAACTTAAATTTCTTATATAACTGAAGAAAAGACATTTTATTCAAATCAAATTTTAATTATATGCATAATACTTTTAAAGGTGATTACTGATATGCAATATTTGAGTTGATAATCAAAACCAGTTGTAATTATACTGTTTATATTATAATATATTATATATATATATATATATATATATATATATATATATATATATATACACACACACACACCAGAATTTAAAAGTGGAACAGGTCCTATAAATGACCTAGTCCAGTGTTTATTTACCTATAAGAAAGCCAAGAGACTTAAGCCACATTTATAAGACACAGAGTTAATTAATGGCACAAGACTGCTGGAAACATGTCTCTTAATTTCTGATTGAGGAAATGAAATTAGGTGATGTGGAAGCTGAATATAAAACATGTAAAAGAGGGGTGCCTGGGTGGCTCAATTAGTTGAGTTTCCAACTCTTGGTTTCGGCTCAGGTCATGATCTCAGGGTCATGAGATAGAGCCCCTCATTGGGCTCTGAGCTGAGTGTGGAGTCTGCTTAAGATTCTCTCTCTCCCTCTCCCTCTGCCCCCTGTCTCTCCCTCTCAAATAAATGGATAAATCTTTTTAAAAATGTGTAAAAGATAGTAGGTAGGAGAGATGAAGATGAACCAATCACAAAATCATGTGAAACACAGAAAGTCTCCAAGATTGTCACCTACTGGTTGCAGAGTGTGGTGGACAAAATAGCACACTCCTTACCTCAAAAGAATAAAAAAAGATGTCCACCTTCCAATTCTTGGAATTTGTCAGTATGTTATATTACATGGCAAAGGAGAAATTAAGATTGCAGATGGAATTAGGATTGTCAATCAGTTCTCTTTAAAATAGAGTGATTGCTCTGGATTACCTGGGTGGGCCCAATGTAATGAAAAGTTTCCTTAAAAGTGAGAGAGAGAAGCATAAAAAAGAGAACCTGAAAGATGTTGGTGTGAGAACTCAATCCATCACTTGCTGGCTTTAAATATGGAGAAGGAGGGGGATGTCTGGGTGGCTCCGCTGGTTAAGCATCTGCCTTCAGCTCAGGTCATGGTCTCAGGATCCTGGGATTGAGCCCGCATGGAGCTCCCTGCTTAGCGGGGAGCCTGCTTCTCCCTCTGCCTCTCCCTCTCCCGCCCCCTCATCCCGCTCATGCTTTCTCTCTCTCTCTCCCTTAAATAAATAAATAAATAAATAAATAAATAAATAAATAAATAAATAAAATCTTTAAGAAAATATGGAGAAGGTGGGCCACAGGCAAAGGAATGCAGGCAGTTTCTAGAAGCAGAAAAAGACAAGTAAACAGATTCTTTCCTCCAGAAAGGAGCTCGGCCCTGCTGACACCTTGATTTTAAAAAGCCCAGTGAGACCCATTTGGGACTCCTGACCTCCAAACTTTCAGGCAACAAATTTGTGCTGTATTTAGCCACTATGTTTGTGTTAACTTATTACACCATAAATACGGAATGAATACAGGAATGAAAGAAAAATCTGAGTTAGAAATAGCCAATGGTTGGGGCCCCTGGGTGGTGCAGTTGGTTAAGTGTCCAACTCTTGGTTTTGGTTCAGATCGTGATCTCAGGGTCCTGGAATCGAGCCCTGCATTGGGCTCCCCACTGGCCAACAGCCAGAAAGAGATACCTATATCCATATCATCAGTATCTATCTATCTATATCTGTCTAATAATCAATCAATCTAGCTAGCTAGCCTAGGAAGCTATTGGCTAGGTATTAGAGCATGTGCTTTTTCCAAAAAAGAAAAAAAAAATGACAATAAATGAAGCCATGCTGTTCACCCATGAGGCATCATTAAAAAAAAGAAAAAAAGCTTCATCCAGAAGAACATTTGTATCTGCAAAATGCACAAATTGAACATTATTGTGTTCCTAGAATCAGAAATGAAGGGTTTATCAAGCGTTTATCTAGACTTTTAGCATAGGTACTGCTAAATGAAGCTTCATATAACTTTATAATAATGCATAATATGCTAACCTTAGCTATATGCATTTTCTCATTTCTTTGGATGTCCAAGAATCTAAGTCCCTAGAAGCCTCATCCCTAGAAACAATTTGTATTGCTTAATTTTGGTATTCTTACAGATCTGAACAATTAACCTTTTCCCAATTAGACTTCCCCAAGGAAATTTTATCTCAAGAATCAGATAAAAACACATTCTATTCATTACATTACATTTATAATCAACATATTAACCTTGAAAATCTCTCTAATTACCCAATTTAGATCTGCTGAGAGTATCAAAAATTAAAGCTGAATAGGCATTTAAACTGGTTTAACTAAACTTATATTTATAAATGATAATTATAAGACATTTTTGAAGTCAATATAGTAACATTTTTGGGGGGTGGGGTGAAATGGGTAAAGGAGACCAAAAGTTACAGTTATAAAATTTGCAATATATACAAATACTGAATCAGACTATGAAAACTGATACACATTGGAGCACCTGGGTGGCTCAGTCAGTTGAGTGTCCAGATTCTTGGTTTAGGCTCAGGTCATGATCTCAGGGTCCTCAGATCAATCCCTGCATGGGGTCGCCTACTCAGTGGGGAGTCTGCTTGAGATTCTCTCTCTCCATCTCTCTCTGCCCTTCCCCCAGTTTATGCATGCTCTCGCTCTAAAGTAAATAAATAAATCTTAATAAAATCCCATATTTTAATAAAACTGGACCCTCTTAAAAATATTGATCTATAGGATTAACAGAAATTATAGCACCAACAATTCTACATTTTTCAGTGTTAAGAAATGGTACTGAGAGATTTTGCAACATCTGTCCTTTGGGAAGTGAAACTTAAAATCAAACCAAAAGCAAACAAAATGGCTTTTAAACGTATCAGATCATACTCTTCAGCTATATTTAAATATTGAAATATAGAAAGTTGAATTATATTTAAAATTAGTTTTCAAAATGAGAAGGCTTTGGAGTAAGCAGCCCAGTGAGCAACTGCTTTCACATTGAACACACAGTGTGTGCTAAGTGATAGATTATATAGTAAGACTTCAGTTGTGTGACAGTAACATGGAATCAATGAGGATTGCAATAATATTTAGTTTTTCCATCTCCACTAAGAAAGAAAAAGGGCATGAAGAATGAGGAGGCTATATTTTCTTAGGATAGCAGCATCAATAGAAGCATAAATAGAGTAACCTGGGTTTGAAACACAGCAAAGGCCTTTATTGGCTATATAATCTTCAAGAATCATGGTCACCATCCACTTTATCATTTGTAAAATGGGACTTATAAAACTGATCCCGTCCATTTACTTTGAGAATTAAATGATAAGATACATTTATTTAAACAAACCTGCTATACTGTGAAACATATAATAAATGTTCACTATTATTGCTATTACATAATAAGACAGTAACTTTCAAAATATATTTTTCTACTAGCATTGAGTTATAATATTTAAAATATATTTTATTAATATAATTAACTTATGAAATCATTATAATAACATTATGTAAGTTTTTATAAGAACTAAAGGTACATAACTTTAAAAAAATGCTTCCTTTGTGAAGAGAATTTAATCCAATTGTCAGCGATATTACTGGACTGTTCTTATAAAAGCAAACAGGATGTTAGACCTAGTTCAGTGTCTATTATCTGACTGGAGCTCTAGAAAAGACAGGTTCTTCCCTTCACACAGAGAGGGTCTAATCGTTATTTAGAAAAAACAAAACAAAACAGTTTAAGTAGGGCATTGGCATAGAAGAGAGACCTTGATAACTTGACTGGCTTTAGTCAAATCTCAAACTGGCAAGAGCAGCTAAGGAAGTAGACAAACACTGATAGAGCAACTAGAGATGACCGAGTTCGGGCTTGCACTGCCAGATAAATCAACCCGTGATGGTCACCAGGAACAGTAAGATACACTCAGAGGCTTGAGAGTCTGGATTTTAATTGCTCCTTTAATACTTTAGAGTGGTCTTCATGAGCACTAGTAATGTATAGAATCATTGGATCATTATCCTGTACACCTGTTAACTAATATAGTATTCGTTAATTATATTGCAATAACGAAAACCTCTTGGGTGGTAGGTAACTTACTGTAACAGTCACGTAGACTCTATTTTAATTATTTTATGAGTTATTTCAAAAATCAATTTGGTTAAATCAGGTTGAATTTAGTTTGAGATGTTACATGGTCTGCACTTAATACTACCACCATCTTATGGTAATAACCTAGAACTACACCTCAGAGCCCTTTGCTACCAAAATTTTTCCGGGTTACTTTGAGCTTGGGAGCTGGGTGTGGAGTCTGCTTCAGATTCTCTCTCCCGCTCTCCCTGCGCTTTCTCCCCACCAGCATGCAAGCATGCATTGCACAGTCTCTCTTAAAAAAAAAAAAAAAAAATCCCTGGTTATATCTAGATCTTAGCCAGAAAAGAAGCACTGACTCACAATTAAAGCAGGAGAGACAAACCTCTTGGCAAAATAGTGTTTTCAGTAAATACTGTTGCACACGCATGAAGAATGCATTTTTTTCTTTTGAAGTACTAGAAGGTACATTTGTGCAGTCCATTATTGGAGGTGGGCGGTTATCTATGAAAAATTAGTGGGGAGAGAGGGAGGTTGTCCAAAAACTAAACTAAAACACAGAATTGCCCTTTATATAGTTATGGAATATGGAAATCAATTATTCATTGCTGTTTTGACCTGCATGTTTTTAAAACAAATTTTAGCTAATTATGCTCAACTGAATTATAATTCTTTAAAGGCAAGGGCCTTTCGGTTGTTTTCTACTCCATACAGTGCATTGTATATTCTTAGAATCCAAATATACTAATTGGTAAATATCTATATTTTCTCCACCAATATCTTTACTGTTGGATGTGATGAAGGAAAAATCATGAGAGAAACACATGGCCTCAAAAGTTGGTGCCATGATAAATATATGTTCTTTTCTCTCAATGGAATCTTCAACACCTGATGGCCATTTTTGTGTATTTGTGTGGCTAGTTTTTCCTCTCAGGCTCTATTAGCTATTTCAAACCATCTCCACTGCACACATTTATAACCTCATCACGGGGATCTTAAATCTCCAACAATTAATCTTTCTAGTTATCTCCCTCCTCACTGGCTTCTTCCTTATTGTAAACTTGCTGGACTCTCTCTCATCTTAAAAGTTCACATTTTCTGTCACCCTGTTTCCACCAAAATAAAGCTCCTTTTCTCTCTCTCCTGGCTTCTTGAAGATTTTCTTTATTCTGTGGCTGCTGTTTTCCACCTCCCATCCACTCCTCAATACACAGGACTTTCACTTTACCATCTTCAGGTTATAAGAATTGTTGATAAGAGGATATCAACTGAAACTAATATCACACGGTGTGTTAACTAATTAGAAATGAAATAAAAACTTGAAAGAAAAAAAAAAGAGACTCTCAAATGCTCACAATGTAGATAAGCTCAGTGGAATCTTTCAATGGACAGTGTAGTCCCTGCTGGCAATGCTCCTTTTATTTATTTATTTATTTATTTATTTATTTATTGTTTGTTTGTTTGTTTGTTTGTTTGTTTTTTACAACAGTGGTCTGATGGTTTCTTCCCTCTATCTTTGACCTCATGTTCTATCTATGCTTTCTGTTATGCAGTACATATATTTACACGAAAAGAAGTTTCATTTCAACCCCAACTGAACTCTTCTTCATAAAGCAGATTGACAATTACTTAATATTAGTGAAAACAAAATAAGTAACCCCAACTTGAGGGGGTGTGATTACACATATGCCTTAGTTGTTTTGGTATAAAAAGAGAGGAAAAAAATAAAAACAGAACCATTTCCGTCATCAGATGATGGGTCCCACTCCAGAAACTTTTAATGTTTCTACTCATATTTTGAAACAGGTGCTTAAGAATTAACAATTATCACTGCTGCCATTTCTGGCATGTGTTTGGGTGGAAGTTTATAGATATTTCTCAGTGCAGCCAGTGGCCTGTCATCCACTGTGAGCATGCTGACAGCATCAAAGAAACATTTCAAATTTTGAGTTCTTTTTAAACACTTGAAAGGCCATAGATGTCTCTTGATATGGTGGCACATTTCTCTGCCAAGAAAAAAAGAAGGAAAAAAAAAAGACTGAGTTAAAAATAATAAGGAAAATCTTAATATTCTCCTCACAGAACTCTCTTGATGATAGTTTTTCTCTTTTGGTGAAGGTAGAAGCTCCAAAGATAATTCATTCATCCCACATCTAAGAAATCATCAGTGATCCTCAGACAGTCTCATCTTCTTTTTTATGAAAATTATTATCTATAACAGAGAAATAGTATTTTTTAAAATGTTTTTAAAATAAGGAATTAGAATTCATGTTCTATACAATAGAGATGTCATTACAGAGATAAATCTTTTGGTTTTTGAACTTAAGGTGAAATGATTAATTATGAATTTTGTGAGTTGTGTCTTTGAGCAAGAGAAAAGTAAAACTCAAATTCAGTATAATTGGACAAAAAGAAGTGTATTTCTTGGCAGTCTGGGGAGGGGTATCGGTAATTTGGACATCAGGATAAGGTAACTTTTTGTTTAATTAAAGGCCTTGGACTTACTAACATGGAATATTTTCTAAAAATTAGAGCTTGTCAGTAGCTACCAAACTACAAGGAAAAAAATGGATATGTATGAATATATGAATTTTCTATTGCTAGAGGAAGTATCCTTGCATAATTGGATTAAGAATAATAAAGCTTTGTCTTTTTCACAAAAAATAGATCTATAATCAGTAAGAAAAATTAAGAAACTCTTCTGAGAGTTCTTAGAAAAAATGAGCAATAAAGAAGCATATTCTTAATAGTTTCCATGTTGACACAAAGGCATAAAAAATGCAGCCCATCCTAAGCATTTAGTCTGAATTAACTGAGAACAAAGAAAGAGGTACAACTTGCATTTAACCCCAACTGTCTTAGAGAATCTTGATATTCCTGAATTTAAATCTGGTCCACTGGATTGCAGGGGAATCTCTAGAATTTTATGTATTTTTAGTGTTATCAAATTATAAAAGATGAACTGATTGGTTCAAAAGATGCCGCATCAGTGACCTTTCAGAAATGACAACTTCAAATTAAAACTGAACGGTAGCCTTTACTTCAAAATTAAATCTAAGCAAAATTAAATTTTTATGTGTACTATTTTGATAGCTATATTCCATATATTTGATCTTAGAATGGGAAAAAAACCATAATGATATATATTATAAATATTACACTATAAAGTGGGAATAACAGAAAAAAATGTCTAATCTTTTTTTTTTTTCAAAGATTGTATTTGTAAGCAATCTCTACACCTAACGTGGGGCTCAAACTCACATCCCTAAGATCACAAGTCACATGCTCCACTGACTGAGCCAGCCAGTCACCCCCTAAGTTTCTAATTTAACATGTATATAATTATATAGATTTTCTGGATGGGGAGCTTTAGCTTTCCTTTTATTTTAAAGCAATCAATGTTCTAACTGTGGTTAAGCCCTATCATTTCACAAGTTGCTCTTCTCCAAAGTTCTGTCCTCATATTTCTTATATTTTCATTCCTTACATCAAGTCCCTTAGCTTCCATTGCAAAATTTTATCCAAGCCATTACTTTCCCCAAGAAGCCTTCTGAGAACCTTCTAAATTTGAGTTATGTGTTCTTCCAATGCGCTACCATTGTATCCCTGTACATAATGCTGTCAAAGCCTTGTCACCGCACACCAAATTGCCTTTCTATTTGCCTGCATCATCCACCAGAGTATAAGGTGTGTGAAGTGAGGGACTCTCTCTAATGTTCACACACAGGAGACAGCACCCAACTCAGCCTACTAGACGGTCAATATCTGTGGATGACTGAATTTGAGTTGAAGTCTCCCAGTACTTTCTACTCTAAGAGATGATCTTTACTATTTGAATTATAGATCTCTACTGAGAACTTACATGTCCTATCACAATATGACTTAAGTGTTTGTTCCAGAAAATCCTTGTTCAGAAAAATAGGATGATTAGCCAATAAGTAACTGCTCTTTACTTCAGAGAATGTTCATACAAAACTTCTCTGGGAAAACTACTTGCTTATCTGGCAACCATTTGCCTTGGGTGTCTGGTTTCAGGACCCTGGCCTCATTGTGTCTACAGGTCATCACTATTGTGTCACAGACTTTATAAAATTTGCCTAATCCCAGCTAGTTTCTAGTCCCTATGAAAAACTCAGCTCAGGACACTGCAGCCCAGACCCCAAATTCTAATAATGAACTGATATTCTCTTTTGTGGCAGTAGGTTAACTTAACTAAGCTTTGCTTTGATCAATAGAATGATCCCTTGGTCTTTGTGGAGAATCAACAGTCAACACTTCCAAAACCTTAAAATTCCCATGAAGAAACTCTTTGTCTTATATTTTGTTGTGTTTCACCCTTTGATTTGTACATTTTTGATATCCTGCAAAAATCATAGACAAATTATTTGAATTGTCTAAATGCTTCAAGCACAAAGTGGATAATGCACTAATTATTTCAACATTGAATAGAATGTCTTTAAAAAGCTACAGATGTTTGCATTTCTCAAGATAGGCTTGTGGCAGCCCATAGTGTGTTCTTGAAGATAGTTATGGTCCTGAATTTTCTTGAGATGTCTTGTTTTGTTCTTTTCTCTATGTGTGAGAACATAAGAGAGAAACACCAGGTTTGAGTTTGGTTAATTTTATCCAGGAGTGTCCCTATACCTCATGCCAAAGATATGAGGACATATTTAGGCTTTGTACATGAATGACATCACAACATTTATTTTTCTTTATGCTGCAGTGCAAGATAATTATGCATCATCAATACTGTGTTTAAATTGACAGGCGAAGATAACTTTAGTTCAACTTATGGGGGAAAAATAGAGATGAAGTCTTGATAATTCATTCACTTTTTTTTTTTAACTTATGGCCTATTTGTTTCAAATTGTAGTGATTAATACTTCTGGTCTGAATTTTTTTGAAAGAATTGAAATGTTTCCATTTCAGTTGTGATTTTGGGGGGATAGAAGGTAAAACTCACCGCTAAGATTTATTACAGCAAAGGATAGAGAGCTAAAGCTCATGAAAAGGATGTGAGTCCAAAAGGAGTCCATAGAGGTCAGCGCAGGTTTGGGGGGACTTTCTTTTCTGAGGCCACACAGGAGCACTTAGTTTCTGGCAGTGAGCTACAAAGCTATGTGTGGAATGTTCCTCCCCAGCAAAACCCAAGTAAGTCTTAAGGTCTGAGGCTTTTATGGGGGGCTGCTCTTAGCTGTGACCTTTTAACGTACATTATGTGGAAAAGCATTGTTTTGGGCACACATCTCAAGAAAAAAAAGGGAACAAGTCAATAATTTCGTTTCATAGTAAACATATGCATGATTTACCAAAAAAGTGCTGTTTAAAAATGTGGTGAAAATTATATCCACAGTCTCATTTCAGAGATTCACCTGAGGTGTACTTTATGGCCCTGGTGCCAAAAGAGGGACGAACTTTCCAATGACAGAAAGAAACCCTTCTTGACTTTTGGGGAGGGGAGGTCATCTTCCTACAGAAGTTTGGAAAAGAAGGAGCAAGATTGCTTTAAAATTAAGCAAAGGGAAAATCAGGCAGAATCAATGCAGAGCAATTGGAGCCATGAGCAGGATCTGATGCATAATCTGCATTCCTGGGAGCCATTCTACCTGGAGCTTGAAGGCTAATACCTATAATTACTCTAAAACAATCCAGTCAAAGACAACTTGAAATGCAGTGCCTTTCCATTGTATCCTTATTGCTTTTCCTTATAGCTACTAGTCCTGACCAGTTTGCTCCTTCCTGTCCCCAGGTTACTCTTTAGCCACTCATAGGGCCCCTTCTATGGTTTAGTTTTGACTTCCACAAGTCACTGCTAACCTCCTTGATGTAGATCTGCAGCCCATCATTTTGTAGAAGTCTGAAAATTGGCCGATATTTGCTGATTCCATCAAGGAATATTTTGTAATGTATCATGTCCAAAAAATTAAAACCACATACAGTTTTTGAAAATAAATATCATTTGACCTTGTAGCTCCATAATGAAGCATGAAAATTAGCAGACATAAAAGTTTTCGATAACTTTAATATATACGTGTATAATACACACACACACATATATATAATTAGATACTACACCGCAAAGGTATTTTGCTGTTAAATGTTAGTAAGTGCTAGGATCTTCGATATGGGTTGAGTGTTTTTGAAAAGGTACAAAATTAAATGGATAAATTTCACTATAGAACTCAGGCATTATATTAATACAGATGTGCTGTCATTTCCTTAAAATACACTAATTCACACCCTGTCCCCACTCCTTCTTAGAATCACATTGCAAATGATTAGAACACTAAAGTACTGGCATGAAGAGACAGATACTACAGGTATTCTTAATAAAACATTTGCAAAAATGCATTTGTTTGACCTTATTCTGAATCAAAAGTTGCTCGTGTATCAACAAAGACTATAAAACCTCAAAGTAGTGTGTTTTAATAAATAATTTTTTAAAAGAAAATAAAATAGTTAAATTGAGCAACTGAATTTATGAGATAAAGTAATTATTTAAATTTTACGAAGGAGCTTTTATAAGACTCGTGATAAAGATTCTTTATATATAATTCCTATTTAATCAAACATCTTTCCTAGAAAGGCAGGAAGGTAGATGAAAATGGTGACTAGACGTTATTTTTCTATTCCAGGAGCGATCTTCATTAGTCAGTCTGTCATTTACATAGATTTAGAAATTTTTGTCAATATGTACAGAGTTAGACTATAAAATTGTTTTCTTCACATTACAAGTATCATCTGTATTTGAGAGTAAGTGTAAATAAGCAGATTTTATTTTTATTATAATTTTAATTCCTTAGGAAGAACACTGCAATGAATAATAATAGAGACAGTGAAGGACAGAAAAGGGTGAGGTGGAGGGTGAGGGAGCTGGAGAATGGAGAGAGAAGAGTTTTAGTATTAGAAATTTCATGAAGTTTGAAATGTATTTTTTGACAGTTAATAAACTTTGTTCAGGTTACTTTTAAACTGACAGAAAAGTTGCAATAATATTATAGAGTATACCATGCCCAAGTTTTTACCTATTATTAACGTGTTACATTGCTATGGTATTATTGTTACAATTAATGAACAAGTATTAATTCAAAGTCCATATGTTACTAAGATTTCCTTAGTTTTTACCTAATGTCCTTTTCTAATCCCAGATCCCACGGAAGATACAACATTACATTTAGTTATTGTGTCTCCTTCCAAAATGTATTTTTGTAATTTTAAAATATGGAATATAATAGAATGCATTGCACACTGGACTGCTAAAATATTGAAACAAAATAAGCATGTTACACAGGTGGAAAATGGATTATCAAAGTGTTAACACATCGGGACTCATAAATAATGCATGACCCATATCTTTAAGATTACACTGGAAATCCTGTATATTGAACAATATCAAGACTAAAACTGAAAAAGAATATAATATACTTTTAAAAATCCAAAGATAATATATTTCTAAATTTGGATAAAGTAGTTTTACACACAAAACACTGTTTTTCAATTTTATCAGAGGAAATAATATTCTATGTTTTACCTTGAGCTATGATAAACATTGAAATTGTTTTCATTCAAAAGAAATGTTTCCAAATAAATTTTGAAAACATTGTGATGCTATTTGCTTAAAGACAATAGACTAGCAGTTGTCCTTCTTCATCAGTGGAAATGTAACAAAACTAACGAATGCACATTTCTTGTACTTAAAATACAATGTAGATTTTGTGTCAGTTACTAGCTCAAAACATAATTAGGAACATTTCGGTGTCTAAAAATGACATTTATAATATGCCAAACTGTTCTATATAGTCTAGAGTTTTTAATTTGCTTTATCTTCACAACAACACTATGAGATAAGTACTATTATTAACCCCATTTTAGAGCTGGGAAAACTGATAAACTGATAAGCAGAAAATGATAAATTGCATAGGGCATTTTGGCTCTAGAGACCTTGATCTTACTCATTCTATAGCCTCACATACAGGAAGAACCACAGTACCTTATTTCTAATGGTTGTAACTTAAGCTTTGAGTCCCCTTAATATCTGATAAGGGAGCAATAATACTATTTCAAGGCAGTCTAAAATGTATTATGTACCTGTGCACACATAAAGGCATGCTCTACTGTATGCTACATAGATCCTCATAATACAGTATATTTTGTGATAGATTACAGTAGCGAAAGAAGTTCCTGTGTGTTTGAAGAGTATTACTTTATTGAAAGTAAACTTTTCCATTTCAGTGGAGTCATTCATAACTGGGAATTACAAGACATTTTATCATCTCAAGATTCCCTGTGTAAAACTCCAATGAACTGCATTTTATCATTCCTTGGGTTTCAGGTAAGATAATCATATATTTGAGCAGGGGTTATGACATGACTTCACACATTCCCATAATAACACAAGAATAAAAGAAGCATTATGAGTTTTTACAAAGTCAGTTTAAGTTCACCTGATATTAAATTTAAGAAGCCTAGTGTTCCAGAAGTGTTATTTTTTCTCCATTGCATCACTTACTGTAATGATCACAGCTTGGCTGTACTTTCAAAATGGTGTGTTTTAAATATCTAACCCATGGGGCGCCTGGGTGGCTCAGTCGTTAAGCGTCTGCCATCGGCTCAGGGTGTGATCCTGGAGTTCTGGGATCGAGCCCCACATCAGGCTTCTCCACTGGGAGCCTGCTTCTTCCTCTCCCACTCCCCCTGCCTGTGTTCCCTCTCTTGCTGGCTGTCTCTCTCTCTGTCAAATAAATAAATAAAATCTTTTTTAAAATAAATAAATAAATAAATAAATAAATAAATAAATAAATAAAATATCTAACCCCAACATGACAATCTCTTTGTCAGTAACCCTATTAATTGTGATATAAGAGTGAAGAGTGACTGTGTTTAGGAAATTCACAATCTTGTGGGAAAGATTGATACATCAGTATCATTAAATACGTGAGTAATAAAATGAGACAATACCACCACCCTGTCTCAGCCACGCAGAATCAGAATCTAGGCTTGACCCTCTATTTAGACCAGTGCTGTGCAAATGAAACCTAATGCAAGGCAATTATTCAATTAAAAAAATGAATAGCTACACAGACAAGTAAAAAACCACAAATGATATAAATGTTAATAATGTATTTTATTTAACCCAACATATCCCAAACATTGCCTATTCAACATGTAATTATTATTTTTAAAATCCTTTTTATTGACATATTTTATGTGTTTTTTTCATACTACGCTTTCAAAATCTGTCTATTGTAGATTACAGCATAGCTCAATTCTGACTAGCTACATTTCAAAACTTAACAGCCATATGACTCGTGGCTACGTTACTGGCCAGTGCAGGCCCATGCATTGCTACTTCAAAAGTGATTCTTAGACCAACAGTATCGGCACCAGCTGGGAGCCCTGAGAGCATGGAATCTCAGCCCTGATTCCAAACCTACTAAGTTTTAAAAAGAACCTTGGGTAATTCATATGCACATTAAAGGTGAGAAGTGTTGTTCTAATAGAAAGTATATACGGAGGGCTGCAGGAAATTCTTACCAGGGAAAGCTGGCAAAAACTGCTCTAGTCAGTTGGGCATACAAATCCTCACTCACTTTTTCAGAGTTAATTTGTCCTTCAGGGAGATGGATTTAAAATAATAACACCTAAGGAAATAAGTGAACCAATTTAAGAAAGTCATCTCAAAGATGTGTACAAGTATTCTTCAAACAAATGTCTCTGAAAATTTTGTGAAGCCGTCTTCACATCCATTCCATAATGCTACCCCATGTGTATATATGTACATATTTGTTTTGTACTATTCATATTTTTTCAATAATTTTAGACTAATTTCCTTGATAACTATATATCTTCTGTTTGGACAAGCATGTTTATAGAAGAGATTATGCAACAGACAAATAAACTCACTCTGCTGATTTAACTGTTATCCACATATTATATTCAGCGAATAATTCATGACTTCAATGACACAGTTCTGAGAACAGCTGGAACTTGAGTAATCAATTATAGATGCATCTCCCCCAGGCTCCTAAGAAAAGATGGAGTTTATTCCGTAGTGTTAAGGATTTTTTATTCCCTCAGCTACTACGCCGTGTCAGATTGCATCTTTGACATGGTGACCAGATCCCCAGCATTCGGGCATGGTGCGTGCATGCATAATCAGGCAGTCCAACTTTTATCTGAGTGATTCTCTGGTGGCTCCTTATTTAGTTAAAACAAGTTTAAATATCTTTTAATGAAAAAGCAAATATAAGCTCAAGGGATAAAAATAGTTTATTATTATATCTTCTGTTCCAGTATTTGTCAACTAGATGGTTTAATAAAATACTACCTAAGAACATGGACTTCTGAATCAGACCTGTCTGGGTTCAATTCCTGATTCTTTCATTCCCTACCTGAATAAGTTTTAACAGATTAAATTGCATGACCTAGCCTCCTTTTTCTCATAGTTAAATAGAAATAAGCAATTTTACTGACTTAAGAAATAAAATGATAAGTCCGTATATAATAATTGCTTGTATAGTAGGTCTTACATCATATCAGATTTCACAAAATCAAGTTGCGAGAAAGAAAGCCTCAGTTTGCTCCCTGTTACTCTTACTGAAGGAGGAAGTCCTAATCTTAAAGACTCCCAGTGTCATTTTCTTTTTTGATCTTGACTCTGAGATGTACAATTCTGTAGCAACAGTAGCACCATTGTCAATGTCAGCAGCAGCAGCCTAGCTTACATTTAACGTGGGGTACTCTGCTAAGAGCTTTGCAGGAATTTTCTTATCCGCATCTAACAAGAATTCCATGAAACAGATACTGCAATATCTTCAAAGAAGAACTTCATAAGGGCTAAATCACTTCTCCAAATTCACACCACTTGATGGCAGAAATAAAACCCTGGACTAGTAACACCAAATCCACTTCATCAACACAAAAGCATTACATAAATTATTAGAAAGATGACCACCTGTGTCACATGAGCACATTTCATAGGAAATATAAGACTGTAAAGCACAACTATTTACTTCAAAAAATTCCAGCCAACCAACTTATCTAAAACAACAATCTGTTTACTTAACAGCCCCTTTATCAGTGTTGTAGGCTGATTTATGTCCCCCCATAATTTATGTGTTGAAGTCCTGACCCTTAGTATCTCAGAATGTGACTGTATTCAGAGATAGGGTCCTTTAAGAGGAACTAATTAAGGATAAATTAATTAAGCATAAATGAGGTTATGAGGATGGGCCCTAATCTGATTGGACTGGTGTCTTTATAAGAAGAGATCAGGACACAGATATACCCAGAAGAAAGACCACAGATGAAGGTACAGTGAGAAGATGGCCATTTGCAAATCAAAGAGAGAGGTCTCTGAAGAAACAATCCCACCAACACTTTGATGAAGGGCTTCTAGCCTTCAGAATTGTGAGGAAATAGTTTGTGTTTAAGCTACCCAGTCTGTGATACTTTGTTATGTCAACGCTATCAGACTGACAGAACCAACAAGAGTTCACTTCTTGGGTTCCACTTGCAGAACCTCTGCTGGCAATACACACACACACATCCTATGTTATGCCTTGAACTTTGCCCAGTTCCCAATCAGCTCTTTAGCCTGAAAGGATTCCCTTAAACTATGTGATCCCAGTCTCATCAAAATCCATAAATGCCCCACTTCTCAGCTTATCCTGAGACTTAAGAAGCTCTGAGGAGGACTGCAGCAATGTTTTCTCTCATTCAGTGGAATATATTTGATTAAATTTAGTTGTGTTTCATTAGCAGGTTGTCTGGAAGTATTTTGGGAAGTTCAGCAATATGTAGCTTTTACCAAAATTAATGAGACTCACTTGCTGTCATAGCTCAAAATCTTCAATTTTGAAACCACAAACTCAACTTGACCCCCACCTCACGGAACTCTCTAACGATGATGGTGGGATAATGCTCATATTGGTTCTGAATTCTCCGCTATTTTCATCAAGATTCCAAATGCTAAAGGAATTTTGTCCCCTAGGAGATAGGATTGCTTCCGTTTATCCTGTGGTCATTTGATCAAGTTTGAAAACTTAATCTTTGGTGAAAACATGTCTTATTCCCATATTTTCTTGTTACTTTGTGTTCTAAGTCTATGAGTCTATACGAAGATAAGCAAAGGGCCAAGAAGTCTGTCCTTTAAATCAGTGAAGAAGGTCATACATCACCTGGACACACTTTCATCAGTCTTGCCTGTGTGTCCCGGAGAACTGCTTGCTCAGTGTCTGTCAGGAGTTAAGAGTTTTGTTGGGATTTTGATTGGTGTTGGCTGGTCTCTTGATTAGATTCCAGAGACATGACGTTGGACAAACACGATTGTTGCTGATTGGTGGAGTTCTAACGCTGTCTCAGTATAAATCTGACCCTGAGCTCCCTCTGTGCCAGACACTTACCACCTGCATGTATTTGCACTATAATTCTAATTCGTGAGGATATCTTTCTAAAGGTTACAGTTTCACCAAAGATAATTTAGAATTACAGCAGTCACTTTGAAGACCTTTGGTTATGAACGGAAGTGTTCCAGTGAGAGGCATCTTAGAAATGAAAATGCGAGACTTGGCTAAATAGTACAATGAGGGGTGCACAAAATTGATCACCCAGGACAGAACACTTCGGAGAGTGAAGGTAGCACCCCTTACACATGTCCTTGGATATGAGGCATAAAAGGAAATATCCCAGACAAAGGCCTATGTATCACTACTCCATCACTAATTAAAGGCATTGCTTTTATTTTGTTGGTCATAAAACAAAGCTGTTCACCACCCCCACCAATAACAAAACAATTCTTTCTTTGGAAGATTCTCAGGAAAGCTACCCATGACTTAAGTTTAGGGCCACAAAACAGATTCAAATAAAGCACCAAAGAGAGCTAAATACATTTTGGCAATCTTGTCATCTGACTACATCAGGCCTTTTTTTTTTTCTTTCTTCAGTATCTCAGACAAGTGAACTAACTAGGTATATAGATAAAGTTTAGCTCAAATTTCATGTGCTGTTTAGTAGTTGAGCTGTGCCTCTTCAGTAAGCATCTAAACAGAGAAATTAAGAAATGACTAAATGTAATAAAATATTCAAGTGAGTGCAAAAAAAATAAGTAGTGGAAAGGGAGACCTGTGTTGTGAATGATTTACATAGTAGGTAGCCAGGCTCTGACAAATAGAGTTTCCATTTTATTTTGTTTTCGCTATTTCAATGTTCATAATTTAAAAATTGAGTTCGCTTTGTCACACACTAGGATACTTAATCTTCTTTAAAATGACATTGTTGAACAGTATCATATTTCAGGTGGAAATTGAAACCAGACAACTGAAAAATAACACACATCATGAAAATGTTAATCACAAAATATCTTACAAACTCTAGAATTTAAAATTAATGCACTGAAACAAGAACTACAACGTTTATTACATTCTCAGTTTTATTTAAACCTCTTTATTTTTAAATACCATGAAATCATTTACATTGTCTAAGAAGTTTATTTTTTAAATTGTTAAACTTTTAATTTAAGTTGGATGATAAAAATAGTTATACAAAATAAAAAGTTAAGTGTCTGATTGTTTTAGTATATTGTTTTTTATTTTGCAATGCTTCTTGAAATTGATCAATTAGCAACAAAGTAAACTTAAGAACATGAAATACTTTGTTTTAATAATCGTAAATACTTTAAGGAAAGGCAAAATACATTAGGTTAAAAAATAGCACATCTTTTGGGAAGCCAGTACAATTGATAAAATCACATCATAAACAAGCAAACTGTGTAGAATAAATACTCTAAAATTTCTGTAAAGTCAGTAGCACCTAAGATAAAAGAGCCGCTAAAGAAAACACCACATGAATCTATAAAAGATATAAAGGCAACTTCTTAGATTAGTGTGTGTGTGTGTGTGTGTGTGTGTGTGTGTGTGTGAGAGAGAGAGAGAGAGAGAGAGAGAGAGAGAGAATGGCAACCCAGGTTGGAAATGGTTAAAATGTGATAAATACTATACCAAATAATATAATAAGAAATAAGCTGTTTTACTATATTGCATAGTAATTTCTGTTTAATGACTGAGTTACTAAAAATTAATCCTATATTTCTTAGACTTATGTATGGTATAAAATTATTCTCCCCCCAAAATATACTTTAAATAAACTCTACTGTTTAACTCTACATTTCTGTATCAAAATCAAATTAAATACAGATTTTACATCTCATTTGAATTTTTGAGTTTCTTTTTAGCTCATTAATGAAAACAAAATTTATTGCAACTCTTCTTTCTCCCTTCAACAAACCAACATACCAATTCTTCCTTTAAATGTATTATTTTAAAATGCTAAAATCTAGATGTTCAGTTATTTCATCAAAATGTTATCTAACTAGACTGTACAGCTGAAAAATAAGCAGTAGTTTTTAGAATGCTGTATATCTGTAAAGTTCATTTAATTCCTAAGAGGTTATTGAAACTCAGCTGCAACTCTGATTCATTTAGTGAAGAAGCAGTTCACATTCCTTGTGTTTGGTTGACTGACACGATTTTTCTAGAGAAACCATAGACTGCATTACTATATGTCACTGTAACAAATGATAGCTGTATTATTCATTATATGAAACCAGGTGCAAAATAAGAAAATTTATTTTACTTCTTTAACACATGATCGAAAATAAATTAAAACACAATGCTGTAGAACATTGGAAAAGTGCCATTGTGGAAATGTCACTGGAGAATTTAGGCTTTGAAAACACATTTGAAAATAATTCACATTTTCTAATTGCATGATATTATAAAATTCATTCATAAACAGATTAGTAACAAAATGTGATTTTTTTTTGCCTTTCCCTAATTTGTATTTAAAAATTAACCTACACAAAGAAGACAAATAGCCTTTCTCTTTTTTTTTTTTTTTTTTTTTTTTAAGATTTATTTATTTGGGAGGGGGGGGTAGAAGCAGAGGGAGAGAGACAAGTAGACTCCGGGCTGAGTGCAGAGCCAGACTCTGGTCTCGATCCCAAAGCCTTGAGATCATGACCTGAGCAGAAACCAAGAGTCGGACATTTAATCAACTGAGCCCCCTGGCGCTCCAAGCCGTTTTCTTCTATGAATTATATTAGGATGGCAAAAAAAAAACCTTAAATCATATATATATATTTTTTAAATTTTCTATTATATTAGTCACCATACAGTACATCCTTAGTTTTTGATGTAGTGTTCCATGATTCATTATTTGCGTATAACACCCAGTGTTCCATGCAATATGTGCCTTCCTTAATACCCATCACCGGCCTATCCCAATCCCCCACCCTCCTCCCCTCTGAAGCCCTCAGTTTGTTTCCCAGAGTCCATAGTCTCTCATGGCTCATTCCCCTTCTGTTTACCCCCCCTTCATTCTTCCCTTCCTTCTCCTACCGATCTCCCTGCTATTTCTTATGTTCCATAAATGAGTGAAACCATATGATAATTGTCTTTCTCTGCTTGACTTATTTCATCTAGCATAATCTCCTCCAGTCCCATCCATGTTGCTGCAAATGTTGGGTAATCGTTCTTTCTGATGGCTGAGTAATATTCCATTGTATATATAGACCACATCTTCTTAATCCATTCATTTGTTGAAGGGCATCTTGGCTCCTTCCACAATTTAGCTTTAAATTTTATATTTTAATCTTAAAATAAGTAAAAAAATTTTTTTCAAATAAAAAAATGACTTTAGGAAGAATTAAAAGCTCTCTTTTTTGTCTGAAATGCACTAAGAAGGCAGTTTCTGAAGAAACTGCTTCAAAGAATAGAAGCATGGAAGGGAAATTATAAAGCTTCAAGGCTATGAAGCTACCCTGAGGAGCAATAGTAGAGGGGAAACCCAAGCAAAGTTTCAAGCGTACTGGCATGTGTGTTTTCCAAAGGGGACACACATGGTATGAGTCAGAAAATATGGCACCTACAGAATTACTTGGAAAAGGTACCAGTCGATACATCATGGTAATTCAGGTTTGACTCAAGGCCGCGTGAATTTTCTACATGGGGGTCAGGGAAAATGTTACGAGAGCATGGAAACTATTTAAGATCGTTCAGGAAAATACAGCCTTTCTTATTTAATTATGTAAGAATTCAAAACTGTCTTTGAACCAACTAGATAATTATCTTTGTACAGTACAAAACTCATACCTTATTCAGATATGAATAATTTTAAACTCTAATTGTGACATTCAGCTTGAACTCAAAAGTTTTATGTTATAAATACTGATTGTTAAATCCAATACATTGTGATTGCTACTCTTATTTTCCTACAGAAGCTGGTAATTGCTCTGAAGGATTTCAATGACAAATTATATAAAGTAATCAGACTTAACAATTCCATTATAAGACAATTTATAACTGTTGACACTTTCTCAGAAATACAGTAGAGAGGGGAAAAAGTCACATTCTTTTTTCTCTGTATATGCTCATAACGTGGTTTTCCATTTTGTTCTAGTATCTATCTATTTTCCATCCTTGTTCTAGTATCTATCTATTCAGTAGCAATATTTCACAAGATATTAAGAGTGCAATAAGCATGTTTTGTGTGCCAGTGCGGTTCTCATTAATACCAAGAACCTATCTGTATACAAGTTCTGTGTAGACACTAAACAGCAGTGGATTCCCAAATGATGGTATCTATTGGCATTGTCCTTTCTACCACAACACATTTGCTTAGATGCCCTTGAAATTACGCTTCAAGGTTTCTCAGCTGGAACTTGAAAGCCATTCTTTGTAACGAGCGCCGTGATTGTTCTCTTGTGTTTGGTGTCTCGTGCCATATACATCTACTATCAGCACAGACTGAAACCACTCTTTCTGTGTGTTTGAAGGGAATTTATTTTATGTGAGAGAAAAATATTTTTCATTCGTCAAATACTGAGTGACTCTACGTCTATAGATTTAATTCCTGGATTGATTAAACAGGTATTTTTAGTAATTATGCTGTAGTCATCACTGTGCTGCTAACATAAAGAGATAAACGCACATACTCTGATGTCTTGCAAGCCCTGGGGTAAGACATTCAAATCAAATAGCTATAAAATAACATAGTAATTCCAATTGCTTTCATCTGCTTTGGACAACTAGGGGACCTTCCAGAAAGAGAGGACTCAGGAGGATTTTAAGTTCCGTCTTGCTAGTAGACTCACTCTTGAGTTTTTTATTTTTTAAAGATTTTATTTATTTATTTGTCAGAGAGAGAAAGAGAGAGAGAGAGAGCACAAGCAGAGGGAGAGGCAGGCAGAAGGAGAAGCAAGGTCCCTGCTGAGCAATGAGCCCATGCGGGACTCGATCCCAGGATCCTGAGCAGAAGGCAGACATTTAACCAACTGAGCCACTCAGGTGTCCCTCACTCTTGCTTTTAAGGAAGAGAGTTCAATGCTGTGGAGATCCAAGTAACAGGGAACTAAGAGTGGCCTCTTGTCATGAGCCAGCTAGAAACTGAGGCATGCAGTCCAACACCCCCAAATAAACTCAATTATGCCAACAAACACATGAATTTGAAAAAACTAATCTTTACCCAGTTGAGCCTTAGGTTGAATGCAGACCCAGCTGACATTTTGATTACAGTCTTAGGATAGACCCTGAGACAGTAGACTTCCCTAAGCTGAGTCCGCAGAAACTGTGAGATGCTAAATGTGTGTGTGAGATTTTCAGTTGCTACATTTTTGGTAGTTTGTTATTCATTAATAGATAACAGATAGAGATTTTTATATATTAATATTGATCGAGATGTTGATTGAATGGTAGAATTTGTTGATGGGAGTAAACGTGCAACGAAGGGTAAAGCTCCAAGCAGAATGTAGTTAACAAGGCAAGGAGATGGGAAGCAGCAATATTCTTGTAGAGAATTGTAAGTGGTTTATGTGGCAAGAGCAGGTGCTCCAAGAATGTTTCGGATGGAAAATAAGGAAGAAGCCAAAACTCAGAAGATGATGTGTATTGGCTTTGAATCATTCTTGTCATATCAGAGTGTAGATGGAGCAGAGGAGAAAGAGGTTTGGGTGTGACTTAGATGCCTCACTCTTATATGGAGGAAGAATTTAGGACAGGCAAGAGTAGTAATATATTACTAATAGCTAATATTTTGGGGGCACTTAGGCGACAGGAAATCTACCCCATTTAACATTCACAAGCCACCTCTTTAATTTTATCTGTTATCATTTCTAATATGAAGAAGCTGAGGTAGAAAGAAAACAAGTCAGATTATGAAGGAGTTAGAGCTAATAAATTACAGAGCCAGGATTTGAACCCAATCATATGTGCCCCAAAGACCATCTGCAAGACTATAGCGTGGAGGACGTCTCTGGCAGTTCCAGAAGCTGTTACTTATTTAAGAAAAAGATGATAACAAAAGCATTCTTTCGGGTGCCTGGTTGGCTCAGTTGATTGTCTGTCTTGAGTCAGGTCATGATCCTTGGGTCCTGGGATCAAGCCCATATGTCTGGTGCCCTGTTCAGTGGGGAGTCTGTTTACCCTCTTCCTCTACCCCTTCCCCCTGATCATACCCTCTCTCACTCTCTCACTCACACTCTCTCTCTCTCTCAAATAAATAAATAAATAAAATCTTAAAAAAAAAAAAAAGGAAAAAAGAAAAGCATGCTTTCAACTTCAGACTTCCAGGCTTTAGTCCTAACTGCTCCTCGTGTTCCCTTGTAACAATGTGAGTGCTGTCCCAATTCCGGTCTCTGCTTTTTTTCTTGGTTCTGTCTTCTTTCCTCCTCAATATTCTTTCCATTAAACATCTCTCTTGCCTGAATCACCAAGCTATCCCTCTCTTCCTGCCTCTTTCCAGTAGGATTTAAAGTTTAATTTCAAGTTCAGAAAAATAATTTTCTCTCTTTCTTTCTTTTTTATTCTTTATCTTCTCCCACCCCTGCTCGTTCTTCTCACTAGGCCATACTCACAGAAGATGAACCAAAAGGGGAAAGAATACAAATTAAAAGAGCTGGTACATTTCCTTTCTGCCTTGCCTTTTTCCATAGAGAGGTTTGCCACACCTGCCTGGCCTCACTATCAGCAGGTAAGAAAAAGGGGAGGGTTATTTGAATTTAGACCTAAGGGAAATGGGCCAAAGGTAGCTTGTCCATCCTTGTTTTAATTATAGGCCACCCAGGCCGGACTCTCACTTAAAAAAAGGAACTTTCCATGGGATTCAGCTTAGATCAAGCTGGAGGAGGTGCAAAACCTCATAGAGAGAGTATCTTGTTGCCTTAATTGTTTTTGTTTTCATCGTCGCTGTTCATCCATCTTTCCTATGATGCTACTTTGGCTTTCTGGGTTCAGATACTAGATCTCCTTCTTACCAGCAGTGCAGCTCTAAGCCCCATGTTCTTTACCTCAATGTTGTCACCTCATGACATTACCTAACTCATACAGTTTGGTTGACAAGAGCATCGTAACAGAAACTCACTCCAAGCTTTCAAATATTGAAACTCACAAAAGCACAGTCAATGTATAATTTGATTTAAAGTCGGATCTTTTAATACAGCTGAGTCGTACCAATTACTGTCTTCTGGTTTGAGCCCTGACCAGGTAGATAGAAGCTGGTGGAGTAAAGAAAAATACTTTCTAAAAGTCAAAAGTGTTTTAAACAAAAATAATAATATATTACGAACATAAGAAATTACCTGAAATGAGAAACTAATTACAGCATAATAACAAGAGGAGCTCTGGAAGTTGAAATCGAAATCAAAATCCCTATCAATACTGCTTATTACTTGTATAAAGAAGGCCATATATTCACTAAGCTATTTTTACTGATTTTTTTTAATGTGGTTGTGATAATGACAAAATGGTTGGAATTAGAAATTATGATGAATGGATTAGCAATAGGATTATTTTTTAAATGTATCTATAGTTCATAAATATATTTATCTGATTGATTTTATAATCTCTGCTATATCCTTGGCTTTGATTTGGTTATGATTCCTCCCATATTCAACTGTGAAGAAGAATTGAAAAAGAAAACCATGGAGTTAGCAATATATCAGGTTTAGCCTCCATATTTTAATGAATGAACCGACCAGTGCCTGTATAAGATTCATGCATAAGTGGGGTAAAATCTCCTCTACAATGAGTAGAAAACGATGGTACGAGGGGCTCACTCAAAGCACACCTCAGCTACAGCTCCAGTGTTCCCAGCCACGTTTCCCCTATTTCCGACCATGGCTGCTTCAAGTATTACATTGGGAATTTACTTCCCATCATAAACTTTGTCACAATTATTTAACCTTGTACACTTCAGTTTCTTTATTGATAAAATGGGAATGATAATAGAACGACCTCAACAGGCTATTGATAAAATTCAATCGTGTGATATGTGGAGTGCTTGGCATAACGTCTGGCCTAAAGCAGAAAACACATAAGTATAATTTCCATCAGGCACATGCAGGTACCGCTCCCAATTTTCAGAGACAGTCCTTCTATTTTTACAACATAGAAAGCCAACATGTTTCCTCAGTGTTGAACAAGATTTTACAATGACTTATGAATAGATCCAGCCACTGAACAGAGTAAGGGGGAAGTAAAAGAGAAATGGGGTGAGAATGAGTACAAATGAAAGTATACCTTGTTTGGAAGTATTAAAAGAAATGAAAAAGAATAGTGTCTCTTTGAGAGAGACAACCTTGATACTTCTCCAAAGTTTAGGCTTAATTCTAACTTTTCATGTTTTGACATTTCTGTTTACTTAAACACACACACACACACACACACACACACACACATTCACAAAACATCTTACATCGCAGACAGAAAAACTGCAGGCACATAGCTATGGTAGTGTGCACCACTTTGAAGTTTAAGAACACCATGCATGGATAAATCTGATTTCTATTTAGTCAAAGAATTCCTTGAGATTTTTCTAATTTTTATATTTCGCATACTATATTACATATGGGGTGCTCAAATCTATCAGAAGATACGTACAGCAATGTGGCAAGTCTTCTCAGCCAAAATAAATACATAAATGAAATAAAACTCCCTAATGTTTAGAGGTGATGAACAAAGAATTAAATAAACATGAAGTGCGGTGGCATGGAATAGCTTGATACTTGGTGCAGAGGATAAAGATAAATCATTTCTGTGAGACTTATCCCTAGACAGAGGTATAAATGGAGTGTTAGGAATATACTCAATAATTTGCTGATTTGCAGATATTACCTTGGAGAATATTGATGATTATAAGCAGTCCATTAATTTTTACATGCCTTTCCTGAAAATCTGTGTATAAACTGAATGTAGAAAAGACAGGTAATAGATTCACATGTTATCAGGGCAAACGTGTACTCTCAGCAAGCAAACTAAAAGTTATTTTAAAGCCTCTAGTTATATATTGCTGCTTAGGCACAAACCAACACAATTGATATATTATTTTAAACCACAGTTTTAACATTAATTGAATGCATACTCTACCAATTTTAGATCAAATAGCTGGCAAAAAAAGACAAAGATTACCCAATTTTTCAAGTTTAATGAGCTACAATTTTATTTCAATTCTATCGTTTATGAGAACTATCTTTTTTCCTTCTCTTTTACTTTGGGTTTTAAACTCTAAAATTGATGCACATTGGTTACTTCCAGTTAAAAGCCCAGAGATACACAAGGAGATAAAACTCTAATCTCTTGCCCCCATTCATGCACTCCCAATAATCTCTGAGTTCCCTAGTTTGGTGTCTGTTTCGTCTTCCTCATGTGTCTGACACTCAGATCTATACCTTCTCCCACTTCATTAGCACATCAGGCTTTTATTTCACTTGCCACTCATCACAAATCCGTTAATAAAAGCAATATCCGATAGATCTTGAAATTACAGAACAAACTTCATGGTTCATATGAACCCTCCATTTTGTTTTCTTGAGACAAACTCAGGAGGTCCATTTAGCAGGAGAGTCAAGTCTCTGCGAAGTCTACATTCCAATGGCATCTTATAAATATCCTAAGAGAAGAAGGACTGCTCTCCCTACTGAAAACTTTCTTTGAGTGGTGATGCTTGCAGTGACAACAAGTAGGGAAAAGAGAGCACCACCATTCAGTTCACTTTTCTTCGTTAGGACCCTGTTAGCCCGCTAAGCAGCAGCTCTGCAATAGGCAGGAAGGTTCTGCTCTGGCCTTTGTAGTCGTAGCCCAAATCCTTCCAATCATCCTTCGGTTCAGGGTCTAAATACCCAGAGCTGTGTAGTAGCAAGAATTAATATCGCTGCAGCCTCTTCACTGCTCACAGTAACTTCCCGACTGGCCCGGGTTTAACTGAAAACTACCAACTGGATGCACTTGATATCTATGTAATATATATCACAGATAGAACGGTCTATACTGTATTAATATACTTTCTCTAGCATGTGTATAATGTTTTACATTATACTAATAGTTCATGTTTCTGTTATATACACATAAAAACAAAATAGTTTATTATGTATTTCCCTCCAAAAATCATTTCCAAATACATGCAATACTAAATAATGAACCCATATATCCTCCCATATTAAGGACATAAATTTCACTCTTAAACAAAATTGCCCATATTTGAAGAAGGAAGTGGGTTTTTTTCTCATTGGTTTTAATTACAACTTTCCTTTTCTCTGTAAAATCTGTTTATGACTTCAGAATATTAACTTTGTTATGAAACGATTTCTGCACCTGATAAATTCAATTTAAATCATAGAAATCATGCCTATAGCTTCATAGTTGTCATCTTAATTTATAATTTTTATTTTAAGTGTTTTCTTTATACATTTTTACTTTCTACTATTGATGGAATCTACCTTGTTTTTTAATACTACCATACACTCTGCATATACTTAGTGATTTAAAAAACATAACTTTATCATACTTTCACCAGTACTTGTTTTTATACTTTAATATAAACTTATTCCTCAATTTATTCATGTCAAAAATTTAAAAATAAAAAAGTATTAATGTCTCATTATGAAATAAAATATTGTGGATACTGACACTTCCAATACCTGCCCATAAGGCACATCTTTTGTTAGTATGATCTTGAGTTTTTGTTCATAGCTCAAAAAGTAAAATAAAAACAAAAATATAAAATAATTATAATTATTATTTTACATCCCCTTATCTATTCATCGATTCATAAATTAGCATTTCTTTTATAACCATATTAAATAGCTATTTCTATAATGTAGTTATTTTTGTATTTATATGATTCTCATGCTCATTTTCATACTTATTTTAATAAAACTTTCCTATTGTGGATTCTTATGATCAAATTGCTCAGTGAACCAATAGAACTCAGAATCAAGCAGACTTTGTTTTAAATGTTGCTTTACATGCCTCCTCTTCCCTATTTTAGAAGATATTCCAGGTTTCATCACATTATAACAGGGCTGGCTATAAAATTGTCACACCCAATTTCAAAAACAGTTCTGTAAATATTCAATCTTTTGTTCATTATTGATTCAATATATATTGGTGAAATTCTATAATCCAGCAGTCACTATGCAAATTTAGAAAAAATAACAGTGTAGAGGTAAGGAGAAGGGAATAGTATAAGAATATTCTCAGGGGCGCCTGGGTGGCTCAGTCGTTAAGCGTCTGCCTTTGGCTCAGGGAGTGATCCTGGCATTCTGGGATCCAGCCCCACATCAGGCTCCTCCGCTATGAGCCTACTTCTTCCTCTCCCATTCCCCCTACTTGTGTTTACTCTCTCGCTGGCTGTCTCTATCTCTGTCAAATAAATAAATAAAATCTTTAAAAAAAAAAAAAGAATATTCTCAAAACATGTTTTGTAGAAGTTCTTTAGTTGAGGAAGATGCCCTCTATCCCTCGTTCACTCATCTATCATGAGTATTTTTTGCTAAATGCTTTTTTTTTAATCGTCTCACAATATG
This sequence comes from Ursus maritimus, assembly GCF_017311325.1. Taxonomy (NCBI): domain Eukaryota; kingdom Metazoa; phylum Chordata; class Mammalia; order Carnivora; family Ursidae; genus Ursus; species Ursus maritimus. Next base: position 45,375,399 of record NW_024423897.1, on the reverse strand, counting down.
AGCCCTTTATTTGTGTTACAGACTGTATCAAACATTCTTAGTTAAGCTGGGATGAGGGCAATAATAAGTAAAGAGATAGTCACTTGGAGTGCCTTTAAAGAAAAAACCTTGGGGTATAATTGATGTAAAAAAAAAAAAACAAACCCTACACACTTTTAATGTCTATAAAGTATAGATGAGTTTGAGCATATAGAAATACTTGTGAAACCTTCACCACAATCAAGGTAATAGATATGTCTATCACATCCAACAATTTGCTTGAGTCATTTTATTTTGTATTGGGTTTTTTGTTTGTTTTTGTAGCTTTTGGCTTTTTGTAGTTTTCCACCTATTGATATGATCATGTGTTGTTTTTCTTTATCCTGTTGATGTGATGGATTACATTACTTCATTTTCAAAAACCGAGCCAGCCTCACATACCTGGGATGAATCCATGTGGTCAGGGTATATAATTACTTTCCACATTGCTGGATTCAACTTGCTAAAATTCTGTTGAGCATTTTTGCATCTATCTCCATCAGAAATTTTTGTAGCTTTCTCATAATGTTTTTGTCTGATTTCAGTAACTGGGTAATTTCGGCTTTACAGAATGAGTTAGAAGTAGTCCCTCTGAATCTATTTTGAAGGGTTTTAAGCAGAGGTATGACTTTATTTGTTTATTTACTTATTCATTTATTTATTTACATTAAATTGACATAAGCTGTTGTGCAAGTAATTAGTTAGAGGAAGCAAATGCTTAAACAGCAAGCCTGGGTCAAAGGCTTTTCCCCTGACTGCTGTGCAGATGATGATGCAGGAACGAGGGGAGACGGAGCAGTGTTAATGGTCACGAGGCATATTTTGGAAGTGGAACCAATAGGATTTGGTCAGAACTAAGTTTTATAGAATGGGCTAATGGTAAGAATCAAAGTTAACACGTTTTCTCATTTGAGCAATGGGGAAAATGGTGCGGACAATTACCGAGGTGAGAAAGACTGTAGAAATACGAGATTTAAATGATAAATTAGCCTGCTTTTGCAAAACCTAATTAGTTTACAGTCTTGATTGTGTTCCTCAATTCATCTTCAGGGCTAGAACTCTAATTTAGAGCGACCTATTCCTCCAATGAGTAGGCCAGGTCAGAAATGGTGTGACATTTCTGTGTGTCTTCACTCTGTCCCTACTGTTTTAAAACCCGGAGGCCGATTTCTTAATTCACAATTGTCCTAGTCATATTTGGAGGAATATTTGAAATATAAATTTTTTCAGATGGCTGATGATTAATTCTTACAACATGACCCATTTTCTTGTGAATGGTTGCCATGGATTGGCTGTGGGTATCCTTCGTTTCAAACTGAATTCTACAAAATGTTGTATAAATATATCATAGTACGTGGTTGTCATTGTTACCTAGTTTCAGTGTTGATGAAATATCCTTTTTATTCTTTTAAAAATATTTCAGGAGTATTTTGGTGGAGCTAGAGAATTAGAAGCTCGTTATAACTGTGCCACCTTCCCCTTAGTACCAAATGCCTCTTGATTAAATGTATTTGTATTTAGACTCCTTGCTAGCTTCAAGGGTATGCATAAGAACAAGATTTTAATATAGGCCATGTGGCTATTGAATACATGTGCCATGGCCCTTCATTTCAAAATGTCCAATTTGGAATACGATTACTAGGGTTGATTATGTAGAGCAGAACTGAAGTGAGAGTAGGCATTAGAGAACTTCCATTTAATAAACTTATTAAGTATTAGATAAAAAATATCTTCATTGGCAGCCTGTTATGCAGCCTAGAGCACTCATTTTAGAGTTTAATAAAATAAGTTCCAAGGAGTTTTCCTTGTTAAAAATTGTTTTATATATAGGTTGAATCTGTAGGATTTAAAAATAACCTTATAAGGGTTAAGAATTAGAATAAAGTCACAGCAAAAGTATTTTGAGAATATTTTCAAAATTATAGGCTTTCTTTGCATTCGTAAGACAAACCTTATATGATTTAAATTTTTTAAAAAGTGACTATTTAAACATTTCAGAAATGATAGGACACTCTGATTCAAAAATGATTTATGTGATTTGCCTAATAACTTCGCTCTGAGTAAAACAAACACACACCAACTTGGTGTTAGTTCTACTTGAATAACAAATTCAACACTTAGACTTTTATTATTTCCAGTTAGGAATTACACCACCAAGAGAATATGTTTTTGAGGAAGGAAACCAAGATCTATTGAGTGCTAAATTTTGTGCCGGGTGATTTACATGTATTATCTCATTTAATTTGCATAATAAACCCATTGCTTATCTATATCATGTAAGATATAAACGATTGCACAGAGAAATTGATTAAGCTATGCAATCTAGGACAGCTTGGCTTTGACAGAGTTTACTCTGCTTCATAACATCATCAAATTGGGTTAATTGCTCCTGAAATACAGCACTAGAAAGAAGTTAATGCGATATTCTCATGCATATATTTTATGAAGTAGTTGATCATGATTTTTTTTTTAAACACAGCTAGCTACCCAAGTCAAAGTGTGGTCTTGAATTAAGAGTGTATTACAACAAAACTACATTCTAGTTACTAAAGCATTATTCCATGTTTTAATAAATTTTTTAATTAAACTTTTCATAAATGGTAAAGAATATAGGGATGATTTTATAAAGTAAATTTCTTTATTCTTAAGGTACTTTTACAATGCTTAATAACAGTTTATATAAAAATCTATGCTTATAATAAAGGTCAGCAGTAGCCAAACCCCCCAGGTAGAAAAACAAATACACTTCTTAAAAGAATTTCAGATAATTTATTTAGCACAATTGCAGCTAACCTAATTTAAATAGGTCACATGGCTCTAATGAAAAGATAGTTTTTCCCTATATTGAGTTGCAATATATGCAAGTAGATATAAAGATGCAACTAGTTATGCCTAACTAGAGTTTTCACCACTTTTTTTGTGTATATAAATCAGAAGCCTCCTAGGAAAGCAGAATAGAGAAAATATTTGAAACAGTGGGAATTTAATGCAGGGGATTTATTACCCTGGTCATGCAAGATCCAAGATGAACACAGGACAATGAGATAACACAAAGATCAGAAGCAACTACTGTTGAACTAGAGGACAAAAGGGAAGAGATAAATCGTGGCAGAAGCATGCACCAAGTGGTCTTGCCTTCCCTGTCTAAACCCAACAATGACTAGCTGGCATGAGAGCTTGGAAGAGGCAGCTCTGAGGATCTTCTATTTCATGATAGAGAGTTGGGCCAGGAGAGTGTGAGGGACAGGTCTAGGAGTGAATGGACCACAGACCAGTGATGCTAGTGTTTTTATGGGTGGAGAACTAAACTACATTGCCTCTTTATTTTATGTCCTTAAACGCTTCAAAGGAATTTGAAATTATGTATTTTGGTTCTTTTTTTAAGCTAATAAGTCACAATATTTTCAACCAATGTTTTCATGAATGTCCAGATATTTCCTTAATGTCATCTTCTATTATGTTTTAGTTGGTCTTATCCTTACAAAATGTATTAGCACATCCTGAATATAAATTTACCACAGTACATATAAGTGTAATTAAAATTCCATAAGAAGACAATGCCAATTTTATTCTCAGAAAAGAATAATCAAAAGAACCTTAAAAGATGGAATAATGATAATGTGATTCAAGGCTAATGGAACAAAGTAATCAATATTCACTCTTCAGCGGGATTCTAAATATTCAGTCTTCTCCCCAGGAAGGATATAGACTGATATAGGTACAAAGGTTGGCAAACCAAAAACTGTAGGCATATCGGCCACCCCTTTCTGTATATTGTCTTTGACCATTCGGGCTTCCCGTGGCAGAGGTGGCTAGTTGTGACAGAGATGATTTAGCCTACCGAGCCTACAATATTCGTTAACTGGCCCTTTATGGAAAAACTTTGCAGACTTATGGCATACATTTGTGGGATTTTCTTTTCCTTAACTGAAACTTCTATTATTAGAAGAGTCTCATTTTACTCCTTATATCACCTGGGAATAGAAAAGTACAATCACATAACCAATTCTATGTCTCCCAATGTCCAAGAAACAAAATATATGTGGTAGATTTCAACTCCATAATAGAAAAACCCATTAGAACCATGTTCAGAACCAAATTAGGTTATTTTGTAATTATGCTGAATATCTTACTTAACAGTTATTCTTCAGAAAAGGTTATTTTTAAAATTTTTCTACCAGATGGATTTAATTCACATTTTTATCTAATAGTTCATACTGTAGCTAAGATTGTATGTGTTTTTTTTCTGTAGTGATTGTCTTTTTCATAATTATTCCATAGTCATTCCATAGTCAAATAACTGATGCCTTAAAATTGAAATTCTTCCTGAGTCTCCATAATTTAATATGTATTTCCATAATACAAATTCACAAGCAAAATTAATTATTCTTAATCTGATAAGTTCTTACTATATATTTATCATTGTGAAAATAACTTTAGTTTGAATTCTGTTCTGCAGGTTATGGATATGATTGTAATTGAAGCATTAAGAGGGACATATATTAAGTAGTGATTGTTTCAGCTTGGACATGATAGAACACAGGAGCATATCTTGGGAAGTTTTAGTTAAAGAATAGTTTCAGAATGTTTGATTATCAGGAGCATGCTTTTGAAATTAATAGATAAAAAAAGTTATACATTGTGAAATCAGCTTCTAATGATTGCATTAAAAATTCTTAGTGAGATCACTGTGAAATTTTATTCCCAAACATTTATGGAATGTCTACTATTAAGTATATAAATGACATCATTGAGTATATAAAATGAAAGAGTCTGTTTAATTGCCATTAAGACAGCAAAAGGAAAGAGAGGAAACAGAGAGCGGTTAAAAAAAAAAAAAAAGAAATTATTGAGATGTCCATGATGTGGCATGCATCCAACTCATTTCTAATATAATTCCTCAAAAATTATATTTAACACAGTTAACTCTATAAAGCACATATTTTATTTCACATGACAAACAACTAAATATAGTACCTACACATTAAAGGACATGGAACTTACTTAATTTTACATGTTTATCATTGACTGTAAAATTGAAAATGGAACTCAGATTTAGTAAACTATTTGTTTTTCTATCTTTTTCTGGACTGGAGCCACAATTCCTAGCCTGAATTTTACCTTTTTATCTGCAACTGCTCTGGCAGCCTGAAGGGAAGTAGAAGCAAGGAGTGGGGCACAGAGGGAGTGCTCTTCCCCTCCCAGTGCCCCTCTCTGAAGTGTATTCCTTTCTGAGATGCTTTTTCAGGCTCCAAAGTCCCTGAGTTCTCTTTAGGAGACGGAGCCTCATAACTCCCCTATTGGCGATTTCAGGGCAACCACTGCTTTCACTTAGATAAATATGGATGCTATCTGATAGCCTTTGGACTGACTTTGGTGTTTGTTGCTATCTTGAGCCATCGGTGGTGAATTAGAGTACCCCGCTGATATCAAGCAGAAATCTCTGTTAATGGAGACAGCCTTCTCTCACCAGATATACACCTTCCTTAGGAGGACCTGGAAGCCATGGTTTTATTATTTCTAGTATTACTATTTCTTACCAAATTCTTGATTTTCCATAACTCCCATCTCAATATAGTTTGGCAAGAATTCCATTTAGGGCCAAAATGGGAAATAATTCGAATGTCACAGTAATTAATTATCCTCCTTAAAGACACTTCAACAAAATTCTTGAAGAGGTCAACACAGCTCAGTTTGTTTCTGCTTTAAAGGGACACATTTCTCTTGTGTCTTATATCTATTTCTCTTATGTCTGCTCCATTGTAGGAAGTAGTAAGCATCTCTTGTGTTTTTTTCTTCCAATACCATGGCACATGTTGCTGCTGGTGACCCACAACAATAGTCTTGCAGGGCCATTCTCTTCTACACAGTAGGGTGTGAGCCATGAGTGAGACCGTATTTCTAGCCCCAAGTGTGAAGCATATGACACCATCCAACTATCCAGTGCATTTCAATTTCTGCAAATACACACACACACACACACACACACACACACACACACACACACAGTAGTGATTCAGGGAAGTAATGTGGTCCTAAGTTGGTCCAATCAGAGGGATACCTGGGACTATTATTTATCACAAAAAGCTTTCTTTGCATGCTGGCTCTGAACCCAGGAGGCTATGAACATTGATCTGTTCAGCCAACATAGAAAGAATACACCATAGAAATCAGAGTTTAGGGAGTCACAGAAACTGTGACTTAATGACAAAATTTGACTCTGAATATGATGGTATCTGAAATTAAGACTAAATACAGATTTTTAAGTTTCTGAACCAATACTTTTTTTTTCTGCTTATTAAACATGATTGCATTGAATGATATGTCACTTGGAATGGAAAGATTGTAATACAGATGTTAACAGATCAATTTGTCTCTTTGTATGCTGGTCACTGGGAAACCCTCAAGCATTCTATTACATCAAGTGTGTGTGTGTGTGTGTGTGTGTGTGTGTGTGTGTGTGTGTGTGTGGTGGGGGGGTCGATTTGTAGCATAAACCACTTTCTGTAAATAGTAAGTACTTATAACATGACCAGTTTCAAGCAACTCACATGATGTCACTGAACTTAGAATTTGGAAGAGATGAGCATGATCGATTCTTTTGAGTCACTACAAGCCATTCTTAGCATGTAACACAAATCATGATCCCTTTCTGGCATCTTCCTTGGCCTCTCTTAGAGTTTATGCCAAGTTTTTAAATTTAATAGATGGGCCTCTTATTTCCAATCTGGCCTGTAAAGAGCTTAGAAATCATCACTTCATCCCAATAGCAAGTGAAAACTTGACAAACTGAGCAATATTGATAATTTATCTTAGGTCCAGGAGACAAGTGAGGCCATAGGGTAGACTAATGCCCCCAAAATTGGAGAGACAAAAAGACAGATACAGAAAATCAAAATTTACCTGAGCAGAAATGTTAAACAGAAGCCTCCACAGGAACTCGTGATGGAATAGGAAACTCTGATCTATAACTGATGAATTACTAGAGGCCCAGGGTGCATGAGTCCGACCATTAAACGCCCGGGGAAACTCAGTCATCCAGGGATGCCATACTTTAGTTTTACCTCCTGGAGCTCTTCAAAACCCTCAATGTGACTCTCAGAGAAAAATCTCCTCATGCTTCTGGCAGTGGGAGAGGAAAAAGAACCATTTTGAAATACTCCAGAGCATTCTGTTCTTCTTAAAAAGGTCTTTCCTCAGGAGAAACTATTTTATCAGAGCCTAACCTGCTGGGGTTTTACCAGAATTAAACTAACTGGGGAAGGGGAAATACCCAACTCTAGCCCCCTCCAGTCATCCTGTCTTTCCCTTTTAAGGAGAAGGACCCAACGGAGAAGGATTGGTGAAGTTCACAGTCCAGGGGTCAGGCTTCCCAAAAGACTGATATCTAGTCATAGGACTTCATTCAGGGTGCTTCCTCTCCCCCTATACTTTACCATTACATTACTAAAAACCTATTTGCCATGGTTCCTTTTACGAGGAATATCATGCCTGCCTTTCAACAACAAAAAAATTACAATGCATACTAAAGGCAACAAACACAGTTTGAAGAAACTAAAAAAGCATCAGAATATCTGTAATTGTAGTTACTCATTTCATGTCAATCTACACAGCAGTGTGACAACTGCATAAGATAATTTATTGCATCTCAGGACTTAGTAACTTAGCATAGTGTCCCATGTATTGTAGACCATCATGTAGTGGGGGATATAACACACACACACACACACACACACACACACACACACCCATATGCAATGCAGTTGGACTAGAATCTCTGGGCTCTGCTTCCCTCACTCTATAGCTACAATCCTACTAATAATGTTCAAGATTCCCCTATTATCAGAGTCTATTGATAATTGAAGTTTCCTATTGCTTTAATGCTTGCCTTGGCATTTAGTGCCAAGTTAAGGAATCAGTATATTTTTCATGCTTTGATGTAATCATGCTGTTAATAGGTATGGTTTGAAAACATAGCCAAGTTCTTTTCATTTGGCAAGAACAGAAACCAGAAGAGAAAAATTAACCAATCCCTTAGGTTTTTCATTAGAAAACAATAGTGAATATGTTCAAGGATTTTAAATGGCACTATCTTAGATTAAAATATTATTACTAACCTAGGTCACCTTTCAGTTCCTTCAATTGCCAATTTAAGAAAGTTGCAATAGTGGATTATGTAACAATCCAACTTTTTTTTTTTTTTTAACTGTTCTCTTTTACAATCAGATACCATATGTGAAGGAGCATATTCAATTTTGAAAAACCTGTTTGCTTACAATTCAAGCCAAATGCAATTCCCACTAATTGCTTTAAACTCTTCTACAATAAGGAGGTTTTAAAATGTTGATCCCAATATGTGTTTAATGTGAAAAGTTAAAATGAAATTTTAATATATTTCTATACTTTAATCCTGGAATAATTATCCCTTGATATTTGCAAGAACCAAACATAATTAACCCTAAAACACAGTTTCAGATTTGAAGAAGAGAATAATAAAAAAGGTAGTATTAGAAACAGTAAATCAAAGCTAATGAAGCAACATTAGCACTTTTATGTTGTAGGTTCTAATTAGAAAGTCTGTTAATGAAATTGGGGCATTTACTTAATTGCTGTGAACAATTATTTTCAAATTAAGCTTGGCAATTAAAGAGCATGATTAAGCTCAGAGTAGTGGATTTAGGTAGGGGTATGTTAACTATTTTGCATGCTGTATTATCTATGGCAGTTTAAACTCTGAGTATCTGCTGATTAACAAATGTAAATGGCATGCAGTACTTCTTGGTCTTGGTGATTTATGCAAAGAAGTTTCCTATTGCTTTAAATACTTGCCTTGCTCAGTAACTTACAGCTACTGGAACCCCAACCTCCAACCTGCCCCACTTAACTTAAATAGATTTTTTCCTTCCTATAAATGTCAAACTTCCTGAAATATGCTTCTACATTTATAGCCTCCATGTGCTCTAACTCTTGCTTTTAGTCTTCAGTACCATCACAAACAATACCAATCGCTACAAAATAGAACTTTCAAATTCGTTTAACACTAATTCAAGATTATTTGATCCTTAATGACAATCTTTGAGAATTCTATTTTAATATTTCTATTTTCCAGGTAAAACTGAGATTCACAAAGATTTTTTTAAACCCTCTCAAAGACACACCATTGATATATGGCAAGATGGGAATTTGAACATAAGTTCAGTTACTGCAAACCCAGTGCATCTTCTGTAAAATGGAGCTTCCTCTCATTATGTCCATTAGCATGGTGTCTTCTGATTGAAATGGCAATATATATTTTTTTACATTCTCCATTTTACTGGATTTCTCAGAATCATTTCAGGCTCATCACTCTCTCATTTCAAAATACCCTTTGACTTTCAAATCACCAATTTCTCCTCATTCTGCTTGCATATCTTAGATGTCTCCATTCCATTTCTTTTGCCAGGTTTTCTCCTCATTCCAACTCCTATAGCTTAACAAGGCTCCCCTCTCAAACTTTATATTTTCTTCAATGCTAAGTCATGGGGCTTGATTCTACAACAAATTATCCTGTGCAGTTGCCATTTGTCTAATTATTATCTCAGTTCCAAATGTACCCTTTTTTCCTCCTCTGAAAACAGAGCTGGGCCCTTCAAATATTTGTACTTTGTTGGCTGGCACGATGTTGAATTTGGTCAGAGGGTACCAGGGGAACAGCAAAGGAAAAATAAGTATTTAACTTCCAGGGTCCTTCTCTGGGCAGGTTCCTGCCCTGAAGTTCCTCTGGCATATTTAGCTCCTTCAGCACCAGTTCCTGTAAGTGCAGGGCAGCCAGCTGTTGAACACGGCAAACCTCATACACCCTTGGTAAGCATTCCAACATAGTCGCCCGTTTGCCCCAGAACCAGAGAGGGCCAACTTCCAGCAATTTCTGCCAGGAGAGTTCCTCAGATTCCTCTGGCATTTGATGCCAAGAGTACAAAGCCTTGCCCTTTCCATTGAGATCTGGCTCTCAGGTCTGGGGGACTGTAGTAGAGAGACTCATGCGTGCTCTATCTCAGTCTGGGTTGTAAAGACTTTATGATGGAACCTTGAATCTCCTATTCCTGTAGTCTTCAGATTCTCTCTCTTTTTATTAGTAAATCCCCTGTGAACTTTAAACCCCTGGTATAGAAAACAGTTATTTGTATTAAACTTTCCCTTTTCCAAATACAGTATGGTTTCTGCCTTGCAGTAGGACCCTAGATGATGCATCCACAGATACCGAAGGCTTCTTCACAAGATCAAAATTAAACTAATAATCTAACCCCAAGCAAGTTGGAGTTTCTCTTCCCTCTATTGCTAGTCATCCAAGAAATACGCTTTGAGTGGATCCTCTTAATTAAGCCATATCCTCACATCATGTGGAAGTAGATGTACACACGTGCACACACACACACACACACACACACTCATCCACTTAATCCTTGGGTCCTGTCAACTTCAGGATAACAATTTCAGGATAATTCTCAAGTCTAATACATGTCGCAGAAACTACAGATCTTCATCATTTCTTTCAATGGCTGCCTTTTTATTTTTCCCCATTGGAGTCACTTTTGCCAGTATCTTACTTGTTTGTTCTATGGCCAAACCATTTTAGCAAATTTTATGCTATCAGCACTCCAGTATCCCACCTTCTCCACAACTACGTCTTAATTTCTGAGTGCTGCCTGAGAAAAATCACACAATTAGGCCGTGTGGTACAAAAATGAATTCGCAGTCTTGCAGCCTCAACTTAGCACTCAACAAAGCAACTCTAGTCTCATATTTGCCATAGAGAATTTTGGAAATGCTCTCCACACTTCTCAAATCCCCAGCACATTCTTCTCTGCCGTTACCTTCTACCACACAATAAAATAGAAGCTATTGGAGACCATATCAATGTATTTACTATCTGCATAAAATTACTGCTCCACATAGTTTTTTTCTGATATGCCCCCATCCTATTTTTTTTCATTTTATTGATATCATAGATGAAGCATCTCACTGTTATATTCTTACATCAAATGAATTTCTGTTTTATAGTAACATTTATTTCCTTATCTTACCACTTCAATGCCTTCCTCTATACTCATCCTAGCTCATCAGCATTTATATATTTTCAAGTCTATTCCATTATAGAAGATAACAATAATCATGACCACCAACATAATAGGAATCCTGTGCATCTTGTATGTTCTTATTCAACCTTCCCTTTTCCAAAAAACATCCCTAATATCCAACTTCTTGATCAACCCGGAAACCTGGGATCCCTCTCTCTCACATTTGAACAATCACAAAGATGCTTTATTCTAAACTTTTCCTAAATCTGTTTAATTTTCTTCATCCCACACCAATGTAAAAGTCTATCTTCCATCAAATTTTACCTGAATTTTTTCAAAGCTTCTTCTATTCATTCTTAGCTAATTAAGCCAGTTTCAAATTAATGCCTTATATCATTTCATGATGGTTACAGGAAAAAAGACTAGAATCTTTAAAAAATTCTACTGAAAGCTTTAAAAGTCCCTCCCCTCTTTCCCATTTTCTGTCACTTCCCTCCTTCTCTACTTCATTGGATTCCATTCAATTTCTCCATATTCCAGTGTTTCTGAGTCTGATTTTCCCCCACACCCAAATATTTGTGAATTTGTTTCACTGCATCCATGTTTCTGAGGGTGATAATTTACATCTACTTTGATTTATTTTTCTCAATAATAAAATAATACTGTATATATTTCCACTTAAAAATATAGTGGTATGCAATCTGAGTGAATATTAAATGAACTTATATAAGGGTTTGTTGACTTCAGATAAACTTGCTAGTGACTCAGTGAATAACTCATCTGAACTGTTTTGTTATCTGTGTCCTTTTTTAAGGTACTAGTTTGTTTTATTGCTTTCTTTTTAAATATGTTTTAATTTATTTCCATATTGAACTCTTGGTTGAAGATAGAAAGCATAAACAATGATCATTTTGAATTATAATAAGCTAATAATAATTTGGAATCAAACAACAGGATGAGTGTCATATCTGTGTGTTGCATTCATTTTATTAAAATCGTATCCATCACATCAAGATGTCCTAACTTTTAAAACCACTGCCAGTGTTAATAAGAGAAAAACAAAGAACAAAAAACCGTGATTATATTTATTTATTCTTATATATTTCTTGGGAATAAAATATATGCATCCATGAGGTGTTAATTTGCTATCTGTGCTTTTAAATAGCAATCTGACATCCTCTCCACTATCTCATTATTTAGAAACCAAATATAAACATTTAGATGAAACACGCATTTATTTTAGCCAAAAAAGAATAAAAATGCAAAAAGCAAAAACAACAGCTTATGAAAGCATTTTATCTATGTTAGACACCATAAAGGATAATTATATTTCAGTCTACATTTTATTATATAGCTAGTCCAACACCTCCACCCCAATAATGGATGCACAATATATTGTTCATTACCATATTATTCTCATATTTTCTTCATTATTTCAAGTAAACAATATACTTTCTTGTTGTTAAATGGCTCGAAGTTGCCTATCTAAAATATATATTAGTACATTATCTTAATATTGCTGTAAATTATTTTATTAAAACACATTCACAGCACAAACTTTAATTAAAAAATTTTCCCCATAATTTATAATGTACCACATAAAATGACAAGAATTCTTAAATTCGTAAGAGGATTTCTATAATTATATTATACTAATCAGGAAGTCCTCCAGCAAAGAAAATTTTAAAATACCAAATTACTACAAAAGACCAAGTTCTTTTTGCCTTAGGGCTTTGCAGTGCAGATGTTTCCCCTGACTTGGAATCTCTGCTCTATTCTGCTTTCAGGCTTCACCCGCATGATTTCTGCTTATTTGGTCTAAGTACAAGTATCGTTCCCTTCAAGCTTTCCCTGGTTCACCAGTCTCTGTTAGGGGAGTGTGTGTTTGCCTTTATCGTACCTTGAACTTATTAAAAAAAAAAAAATCACTTGGACTTATCTGTTACCTTTTGATTTTCTGGAATAATTTAGAGTTCAAAGAACTCTACCCGTGCTTTTCATACTGTGTATACCCATCATTTAGCAGAGTTCTTTTTTTTTTTTTTGTATAAATGAATAAATGGCCTCCTAATTTATCTACCTGCTTTTCAACTTGTCCTTCTCAAATTGTTTATCTTGCAACCAATAACGTCATCTACTAAAAATTACTATATTGTATACCTAAAACTAATGTAACACTGTTACATTAACTAACTGGAATTTAAATAAAAACCTTTTAAAAAGAGCTAATTATTCAGTCAATGGCATCAGCTTACCTAGAGCAGAAATTGCCATTCTGTCTGTTTAATTGGGGATTTACACTGGGGATTTAACTACAGGAGCAGATTTTTAGTTCATGCTCCCAAGGGTTTTGATTCTATAGCCAGAGTGGAACCTAGGTGGTTTTTGGAACAATCTTTGACAAATGTTAATCTACAGAATAAAATCTGAGTTCCGTTGAATATTCGATGCTCACCGTTTTCTCACCTATCATTCATCATCTGTCACTCCACACAACTGTTTGTAGTACTCCATACATACCATGCACTTTCATGTTCACCATTCATGAAAAGATTTTGAAAAATCAAAAAATTTATTTCAAAATTGAGGATAAATGTAAATAAATTGTCCCCACATTTTCAAATCTGTTTCCACAGTAAAAAGATACCATATATAGAAAGGCCAGGACGAATGCCCTACACAATACACTCTTCACAAAAGTATCAGATATTCCATACATACACAATATCAGACCACAGAACCCACTTGTTTGATAGCGTAGTTATAGTCACAATGTAAGTTTTAGAATAGATCCCACTCTCCAAGTTGAACCACCTGACACGCCGATCTATTTCTTTTGCTATGCTTCTGTTCTTACTATATTAATAGTCATCTTTTGATACTTGTGGCTGTCCCAAGTGAACTATGTGCCCCTCTAGTTCAGACTGTGCTCTTTAAAAAAATTTAAGTAATCTCTCTGCACAATGTGGGCCTCGAACTCATGACACCAAGATCAAGAGTCACATGCTTTATGAACTGAGCCAGCCAGGCTCCCCAGAAACTGTGTTTTATTCATCTGTATATTCCTAACATCAAATGCAAAACTCAATCTATTATAGGATTCCTATGAATTTATTTGCTAAATATTTGCTACCACTTACTATTTTACCCTTAATAGGGGCTGAAATAAATAATATTCATATAGCGTCTTGCTCATTCCTCCCATAATCACCCCCCTTGAAGTCTAATTAAAGAGAAATAAAATTCTGAACCAATGGGTGCAGAAAACCCCTTGATTACTTTTGTTCATATCACAAAATTTTATTATATTCCTTTTTTCATTATATTCTATTTTACTCATCAATTTATTACAACATTTTAAATCATCAGTGCCTTTATACAGATTTTTATTCTCTATATTAAAATTATTTCAACTGCTTCTGTTCATAAAAATAAACTTGCAATCGTGTGGGATACTACAGTTCTTAAAATAATAATGTTTACCTCATAGGGATGTAGCAAAGATTAAATGAGCTAATATATGTAAAAATATACAAATCAGTGCCTGTCTAATGAAGAGTAAATGTGGCACTTTTGTGATTACAAAATATATCGTATGTGTAAACTTATATTCTCTTGAGGAAAGTTAGTGCATTTCTATGTGAACGAAGGAAGTAATTTTAAAGAGGTAAATAAATATTGGAGACAAATCTCCAGGAGTCCCCTATTTCTGCTGGTTTTGTGAGCAAAGGCATGGGCTGCTTTTACTCTGGATTTTCTTTCAGGGATTTTATGTAGTCAACAGCTTTGAAAGATAGAGATAATATCCCCTTCTAGAGCCTAGTATAATAAATGTAACCATTCCCTCTACAACAGAGGTCACGTAGGTTCATGAACAATTATACAAAATTTGGATTTTGGGGGGTGACTGGGTGGCTCAGTTGGTTAAGTGTCTGCCTTCGGCTCAGGTCATGATCTCAGGGTCCCAGGATCGAGCCCTGCATTGGGCTCCCTGCTCAGCGGGGAGCTTGCTTCTCCCTCTCCCTCTGCCTGCTGCTCCCTCTGCTTGTTCTCACTTGCTCTCTCTTTCTAACTCTCTCTGTCAAACAAATAAATAAAATCTCGGGAAAAAATTGGATTTTTATCTTCGGGGAACCCCTCCCTGGTAATGCAACCCGTTGCTTTAGGACTTGGGGGAACTGGCTCAAATGCTAATTCTCCTCCACTGCTAGTTATATATGTAATAAACTGTCCTTTGTCTCTGACTTGGAAGTTTCCTGCTTTCTGCCAGCATCCATGAAAATGTAAGAGGCAAACTTTTCAGAGTTCAAGTAGATGAAGAATCTGATCCCCCACAGTTCTTGACAGTCTTCACAGAATAATCAGTAGAAACATGGGTTTCTGGAAGAGAAGAGATGAGGATCTGGGAGCCAGTTATCAAATTTGGGGGAAGTCCATGGGAATATGTAGTAAATATGTCAACTAAATTTTATAATCAATCTTGTACAATGAATGGTTCTTCAATCTTGCCTGTTAGTGGGGAAGAACTGGGTATGTTCTTGCAGGCCCAAACCAAGATGAACTTACAGGTTCAAAGACAGATGTAGAGCCCTGGTTATTGCTAATGCTCTTTCAGATGGGAGAATCTGGCCAATCTGGTGGTCAGCCTCAGGGACCTGAACCCATCTTGAGTATTAAAAGAAGGAAAATGTGTGGCTATTGTGGACAGACACCACACATCTCATTATAACCGGCTGGGATAATTGAAAGATGTGGAAATGGGCCCTGTAATACTTGTTGAGGAGGAATAGAAATAGTTCTTGCTGTTTTAAAGCTCAGCCCCTCCTGCAGTCTACCACACCACTTTAGATCCTTTCAAATATGACAATAACCCCCCCCCCTTTTTTTATTCAGTGGACTCTCACTGCTTTAAGGGATATTTGGCCCTTCAGGAGAGATTTCCTTGAGACAGAAAAAGTCCTGTAGGAAACCATAGAGTAGGAATTGATTTGTGTTCAAGCTCTTTGTGCCCCAATGAGCCCCTAGAGAATGACCAACTGGCCCAAAGAATTCTATCTAAATTCTTCATATCAGCCCTACAGCTTTGGAAGAATCTCCTAGCACTTAAATTGAAACAAAGCAAAAATTTAAAAGATGTTATTATGAAAATAGGGCAACAGATATCCTGGATTAAGGTGGACTTCTTTAAAAAAAAAAAAAGCGTGTGAATCACTTTTAAGACCTTTAAACAATGCTTCTTTTTTTCTTTTTTACAAGGTCACTGTGTACATCCCTGGGACTCTCTTTCTTGTGTGGTAGGCAGTTATTAACTTACCTCCCTTCTGAAGAGACAGTGACTTGCACCTTAACAGTAATTATAAAGTACCTACAAGTATTTAATTAAACACCACCAGTAGATCACGTAGCCTTCAAAAAAATGTACATACGTTTCTCCAAAATCAAACGTCCTTTACTCCAGGAAGCTTACAGAGGACAACAGCTCATTATTTATGTGCATCCTATGGCGATTTTCCATTAGAGGGAGTCATTCACTTAGAGAATATCGTATGGAATTTGTTCTTGACTTTAGCCCCAAGTGATCGAAGACAACACTTTGGTCTTAGAGGGCGTTCAGGTCTCCCTCAACTCACTGATCAGTGTTGTAATGGGCAATAGAAATTTATTGGACTTTCTTCTCACTAAGCAAGTTGAAGTCTGCATGATCAATGACTCATCCTGCTTTTCCTTGATTGATAGGTAAGTGGGAAGAACAACAGAAAAAGTTGAGGAAGTCACCTGCTTTCTCAAAACAGACCTCATGATTTGTGAAATGGGTTCAGTTGGTTAGACTTACAGTCTTGTGGGACATGTTTGAGGCCCATACTGCAGATTGGCTTCACCCTGCTCTTTGCAGTATTACTGGTAGTAAATTTGCTGAAGAATTTATGGGACAAATGGAATGGATTTTGCCCCAGCCTCTATCAGTA
Organism: Ursus maritimus; assembly: GCF_017311325.1. Taxonomy (NCBI): domain Eukaryota; kingdom Metazoa; phylum Chordata; class Mammalia; order Carnivora; family Ursidae; genus Ursus; species Ursus maritimus. The sequence goes on along the minus strand of NW_024423897.1, from coordinate 45,358,358 downwards.
AGATTAATCAGAGAGACCAAGGTAATTGTGGGAAAAATCACCAGAAACCAAAACAGTGTAGATACAACAGGTGTATAGTGTTGGCTAGCAATTCTCCACAGATTTCTCACGTTTCTGAAGACCTTGCAAAACAAAACCTTGACTGCTTGTGTTGAAAACTGTCTTTTCAAGCATGGCTGTATAGCGAACTGCCTTGTAAAAGAGAGGTAATATCTCTCTATAGAGAAAAGGGCAAGTTTGCTTACTGTCTAGTATAATAAAGATATTATCTCCCCTTGAGGCAAACATCAGGCGGGCTTCTGTCCAGTACAAGAGACCTGGTTCCCTAAATGAGAGCTTCTCATCCTATAACACAATATCTAATGCATGTGCAGATATCACGTGGCCCTCTTTTTGTCACCTTGTAGGAACTGAGGCTCAGGAAACCAGGGCAAACACTGATAGTCCGGCTACTGTTATTTCTATGAGTAATAGATTTTTCTTTGTCTTTGACTCAGGAGTCTTGTGTCTTCCAGTTCTTAAGAAACTGAAAAGCTAACTAATTACCTTACCAGTAGGATTAGATCTCATGTCCTTCACAGCTCTTGACATTAGATGTAATGGCTAAAATGCGTGAGCTGAAACTGTTCTCTTCTTCTTCTTCTTCTTCTTCTTCTTCTTCTTCTTCTTTTTTAAGATTTTATTTATTTATTTGAGAGAGAGAAAGCATGCACAAGCTGGGGGGAGGGGCAAAGGGAGAGGGAGAAGCAGACTCCCTGCTGAGTAGGGAGCCCCAGGTGGGGGTCCATCCCAGGATCTTGAGATCATGGCCTGAGCCAAAGGCAGACGCTTAACTGAATGAGATATGCAGGTGCCCTGAAACTGTTCCTTTTTTAATTACATGGTACAACATAGTGGTTATCAAAGTGGAATTTAAACATAGATTGCCTGAGGGGCACCTGGGTGGCTCAGGGTTAATGTCCCTCTTGATTTCAGTGCAGGTCATGATCTCAGAATCCTGAGATCAAGCCCCATGTTGGGCTCCATGCTCTGCATGGAGTCTGCTTGGGCTTCTCTCACTCCCTCTGCCCTCCCTGTTTCTGCTCTCTCCCTCTGTCAAAATAAATAAAATCTTAAAAAAAAAAAATACTACAGATTGTCTGATTTCCAATTACTTATTAACCTTGTTCTGTGAGGCAAGTTATACCCCCTTTTTTTGCCTTAGGTTTTGTGGTAGTCATGGGTCTAAGATTTCTGCCTTTGGTTTGTACATCCGGTTTAATCCTCTCCCCTGGAGTGCAGGAGAGACTTGTGAATATAATGGAACTTTATTTCCATTATTAAGTCATTAATCATTTCTCTTTAAGTTAATAAAAAAGGGTCATCCTGGCTGGACCTAATGTAGTCTGGTGAACCATTTTAAAGGTAACCTTGAGGTCAGATTAACGAAGTGTCGGAATGATTTCGAGCAGCAACAGATATCTTCCTTTTGACCTGGTAGAGGAGAAGCAAACAGCCATGTTGCAAATGGCCTCTGGAGAGGGTTAGTCTCTAGGAGCTGCGGGCATTGGCCCTACAACCACAAGGAACAGAATTCTGTTCACACCTACGTGAGCTTCAGAGAGGACTTTGAGCTCCAGATGAGAAGCACAGCTTGGTGACACCAGGATGTTAGCCATGCGAGTCTCTGAGCAATGGATCCAGTCAAGCTGTGCTCAGACGCTGACCCTCAGGGACTGGGCCGTTATAAATTAGTGTTATTTCAAGCTGTGAAGGTTGTGATAGTTTGTTGCACAGCCTAGAAAGCAAATGTAATTTTCTTGTGTCCTGAAAATGTGGTTAAAAACAGTATTTGCCTCATAGGTTCCCGGAGAGGATTAAAGGAGTAAATACACATTAAAATGACTTCAAAGGCACTGGCACATAGTAAGAGCTAAATAAACTGCTGGGTCTTGTTATCCACGATAGTTGTAAACTTGCCAACATTTGCTTTTATATCCTAATACTTCCAATTGGGGGCATTAGGATGTAGCAGTTTTTTACTTACATTAGAAAATTATCATAACTTCCCTAAATCATTTATAATACACTGTGAAGAAATTTGACTACAAGTAAAATGTTAAGTGGAAAAACTATTTTTGCTTCTTACAAGCTTCCTGGAACTCTCCGAAGCAACCGCATGCTTAACATAGCCTGACGCAAACTGTGAAGTAGGCAAAACTGCTCCTTTCATTTCCAGACCTTCACATTCCCCTCACCACCTTTTAAAGCTTTTCAAATATATACATATACATATATACACGTATATGCATATATATCTCTCCACACAATTGCATAATTTTAAAGGCATGCATAAATGTGACAAAAATATAGATGCTTTCACTGCAGTCAAATTTAGGTCTTTTAGTCTTCAGTTTGGTCTTTCCCTTCCTGTGGCTTTCCCACCTTCCCTAAGTGACCTCACCCTTGTCAACGTCATATGTTCACCTGCAACCATGAAGAAGCTAATATGCATTGTGCTACACATGCACACACACACACACACACACACACACACACACACACACACAGGCTGTCCTGTCATCGTTCTCTTCACACTCATTTTCAATGTTCACATCTCCAGAAAACCAGAACTTGTCCTTCCGGCGAATGGTCTCTTAGCAGGGAGAAGGGTGGGTTTGCATCATGGGAGGAGGGAGGAAGTGGAGAAGTGGTGGGGGGAACACATGGAGCTCTGCATTTACATCACGCTGCACTTACGTCACACCGAGGGGATGGTACTGGTACGCAAGTGGCCGTCCTCAGAAGAGCACCAGAGTATTTTCAGGGCAGCAGCTGGTGGCATTCTGTAAGTCTTCCTCAGACAGCAGTTATCAACGTGATGAAGTATGTGGTCCTTGAGGCGTGAATCTCTTGACCTGGCCAGCCAGTGACTCTGATTTCTGTATCTAGCCACTTCTTGGAGTTGAGGCACGTTGTCCTAATAGCATATGTCAGAATGGAAGCTAAGGCTGAGCTTCCTTTACTCATCGGTGAAGCAACAACAACAACGCTGGGATAGCAGGACGCCGGTGCTACTGCTGACAGAGATCAACCTTCAATTCCCATCTCAAGACTTTAAAAAAAAATTACTTTACGAGGAAATAACATCACTGTTCCCTACGACGTCTAAGAAACCAATAACAAGGACACGGTGATTGTTAGAACTGAATACGGATCTTTATGTTTGAGCAAGAGTCAGCAGCTATTATAGATCGAATTGTGCCCCCTAAATTCATATGTAGAAATGCTAATCCCAAAGGATTTGGAAATGAGAATTTATTTGGACGTAGGGTTTTTACAAATTTCTAATTAATCAAGTTAAATTGAGGCCTTTGGTATAGACCCTGTCTAATATGACTGGCATTTTAATATAAAGGGGATATTTGGGGACAGAAATGCACCCAGGGAGAAAACTATGTCAAGAGACACAAGAAGACTGCATCTCCAAACCAAGAGGAGAGGCCTGAACAGACACGCTTCTTCCCTCAGAGCCCTCAGAAGAAACCAAACCTACCAACACCTTGATCTCAGAATTCTGGTCTCTGCAACTATGAGAGAAGAGAGCTCTGCTGTTTAAGTCCCCTACACTGTGCCACTTTGTTACAACAGCCCTAATACAACTTATGGCCCACAGGCCAAATCTGACCCATTGCCTGCATTTATAAATAAAGATTTATTGAAACACAGCCACAGAAATTTTTTTACATATCGTCTACGGGCACTTCACACTAAATGGGAGAGTTGAGAAGTGGTGAACTGAGACCATGTGACCCTAGAATATTTATTATCTGTCTCTTTACAGAAAAAGTTTGCCAACCCCTGACACAGAGTTCTAATCAGACCATCTTCCATGTCCCAGAAGTCCTGGCTTCTCAAGTCATTCACCATCAGCCAAATTCATACTCCTATATTTCCCTGGGTAAGACTTCGTTCTTCCCCAGTTTTTCTCTATAAATCTTTTAAGATACTTTCTGGATTCCATTACTTACAATTTAGAATGATCATCTGTAACATCAAACTTCTCTCTGAATGTCCCTTTATTTCTTGCACAGATGATCAGGTCGTCATGTTCTGTCTAGTTTTCTCAAATATTAATGCATGCATAGTAAACACCATGCAGGAAGTACTTTATATGTATTAAGTAACTCATTCTTCACAAAATCCTTATGAGACAAGTATTACTATTATCTCCAATTTACATATGAGAAATCTGAGGCACAGCAAGTTCATGTTCATGTAACATCCACAATGCCACACAGTGGGGAAGCCTAGCTATAGACCCGGTCGTATGCCCATGAGCCTGTACTCTTAATTGGTTCGCTATACTTTCTCTCATATCTCCTTCTGTGCTGCACATAATGCTGGGTCTGTAGGTAGCTTAGTTGCACTACTTGCTCTTCTCCACCAGCAGATTATTTCTTTTTCTTTAGTTCTCAAAATGATGTATCCCTTATTCCTCTTACGATTTACACGCAATTGAACTGTAGCACTTCCACCTTTCTTATTTTTTGACATCATCTGACCTCCTTGTCTCTTCCCTGAACATATCTTTACCATTTGTCTCTGTGTTTTTTATTATTATTATTCTTACCTAGTCAAAATCTAGACCTGATTAAGCCCAACTCTCAATGCATCCCGTGTCTGTGATCTCTTCAGCTCTCAGATACCTTCATCCTTACTCCCAGAAGGAGAGAGACTTTTCTTTCTATTTACCAAGGAAATAAATATATACTTGTAGGGAACCTCATTTCCACCACTAAATGTACCAACATATGGGCACCTGTACCAATATACCATGCTTACGTATGAATTTAAGTTCTGGTCTCGAAGACCCAGACTTCTAATTTTGTATGGAACTCAACCTTCTTTTCTACTCAAAGCCTTTGAGCCTGCAATTATCTTTCTATTGGGTGATCATCTTTTTCTTTTATGTATCATTTCCATAACCATTCAAAGATATGGTAATATCTATATATCCAGCTTAAAATAAAAGCACCTTCCTGGAACCTACATCCTTTAGCTATCAATCAAAATTTTATGTCCTCCTGTAGAGCAAAACTCCTCAGAGTTTCTAGATTTTGGCTTCAAGCATGATAGAATAATGCCTTCCAAAGAAAACAATATAAACATGGGAAATATATGGGACACGTTTTTTCAAATGGCAAAGCAAAGGTTACACTGGACAAAAGCAAGCAAGGAAGGCTTTATTATTCAAAGCTACTGCAATGAGAGAGAGATATTAGAAAAGAATCTGAGCTCAACTCCACCGACAAAAGGCCGTAGGGGTTTTAAGAGCTAAGGGCAGTGGGAGATTTAGGCCATCTGTGCTCCTTAATTCGCTTGACCCAAAGGAAAGATTAACTTCTATCTTCTGACAGGAGGTAGTTTTACAAGTTGGAGCCAGGTGCCCCACTTTCCCCACAGAAGTTAGGCTTCTACCCTCCTAATAGGAGCCATCGAAATAAGGGATCTATCTTCTTTGCCGATTACATTTCAAAGAGATGGTTCCTGGCTCCTTGAGAAAGACATTCCCAGGCTATAAAACTGGCAAGAGGCTTTTCAAAAGTATTTCCATAGCAAAGGACAGGAGCCTGGAGTCAGGAAGAATCCAACCTAAAGTTTAGTCAGCTGAGGGGGATTTTGAGGCCCTCTTGGTCACAGGCTTTCAACAACACACAGCACAGGAAGGAAACACAGGGAAAGCTCTACGATTAGCTGATATTTAGAGGAGTCCAGGCAATGCTCTAGTCTCATTCAGTTGAGGAGACAAAGATCCCAGTTACTGGCTATTAAAGAAGGGGTAATTTGCAAGGCAGGGTAGCTAAAAGATGGAATTGCCCAGGAAGCTGAGAGGGAGAAAGGCGGTTGTTCCAGAAGTCTGCATGAGGATTCATCTCAGCTGTCTGGCCAGGGGGCAGGATCAGCAGGCACAACATAACCCTGTGAAGCCCAGCAGAGATCACCTATGACCTTGAGAGCTGAAGAGTGAAAACAGAGGTGGAGCAGAACGGAATCGGTTAGATTTCCAGTCTGACCACAGGAAGGGATTCCACCTAGTACGGCAGGTATTCAGTTGAGGTTTAGGAAGGCTGGGCTACAGGACGGAGAAACACACCTACAGCAACACTCACAACCAAAATGGGCCTGCTCTAACATAGATTAAAACTCAGCTGGCCAGGACCACCATGAACAGGTCTAGAAGCTAAAAGTGCATTTGCTAGAGGGGATAGCCAACTTGCCCATTGTATTCTTTCCTAATGCTTCACCTCTCCCCTGTCTCACATCTATGACCTCATGGGGACTTTCTTATGACTTGTTAAGTGAGGAGACAAACAATCATCATCGTGTCCATCCACGTGTCTTCCTGGATGTCCCTGTGTGGTAAACAAGCACTACCTGGATATGGCTACTCCTGCTCTCCACCCCAACCAAGGGGTGAGCGTGCTGAAGGAGAGTCCCCAGTGTTCACAGCTACAGATGACACAACAAAGTGTCCACTTAATTAGGAGAGACGGTCTGATGGCTTTATACTGATCTATTACCAATAGCTAAAAAGTTGACCATTTGGTCAGGAATTCGAGAGAACATCATTGAAAAATTGATAGCCAGGAAGTCTGGAGGAGAGGTAGGATTCATCCTGTAGATATTACTGAGCATTTTCCTTAACCGATTTGATGCTGGCTCAAAGGGTCCTTGCACCCAAACTGGCATGGTTGGTAAGGATGGAGGCAATATATAAATAAAGAATAATTATTCATTTAATTTCCATATGTAAATAATCCCTTAATTTTTTTTTCCTCAAAAAAATTTTTTTCTAAAGATTTTATTTATTTATTTGACAGAGAGAGAGACAGCCAGCGAGAGAGGGAACACAGGCAGGGGGAGTGGGAGAGGAAGAAGCAGTCTCCCAGCGGAGCAGGGAGCCCGACCTGGGATTCTATGCCAGGACTCTGGGATCACGCCCTGAGCCGAAGGCAGACGCTTAATGACTGAGCCACCCAGGCACCCCTTCCTCAAAAAATCTTTTATCATGAATCCTGGAGATGTTATAAACAACATAATTAAATATATTGATTTCAGAATGTGAAATAAATTATTTGATTTGCTGTAAAACAAAGCAGTCTGAAATACACTAAAAATGAAATCTTTGAAATGTATACACATATACATGAAATATATTAAAACAAATGTTTTTCTAACTGTTATTTCAGTAATAAAATACATATTATTAATTATTTTAAAAATAGTAACAACTTGTAAAACCTATTGTTATACCTGTGACTTCCATTTTTATGTATATTTTTTCCATAACACAAATCAATGCTATGAATTTTAAGCTCTTCCCCTAAAGAAGAGACCTGTTTAAAAGAAATAGCAGCAGGAAAAATAAAGCCTGGCTCTTCACAAATGAATTCTAAGAAGAATAACGTAAAAACAATTCCTAAAGGAACATTTCTGAAACCAAGTATACGAAGGAGGACTAGATTATCTTTAAAGTACCTGGGGCTGAGAAAAGGGCAAGGGCAAATTTATTCATTTCAAGGGTATTTCTTGAGCAACGAAGGATAACTGTCAAATAAGAAACACCAGTAAAATGTGTCTTGGGTAACTACATCTATTCCCAGAAACTTCTCCCTATCCCCTTACCAAACAAATTCTGTCTCTTCCCATTTCATCTGTCCCCCCAGACCCTCCCTACCACTGACTTGACAGTCCAAACTATCATATACTGAATTGTTCTGGTTTTCTTCTCTATGGTTAATGTAACCCTCTTGAGTCCTGTTCATCAAGGACTGCTTATCACATTAGGTTATCATTAGCTTAAATAAGTGTACACACACACACACACACACACACGTCAGTTTATCAGTCACAACTCCCAATTGTCCTTAATTCAATAAAAAATTTTGCCATTCTAGGCCTTTTCACTCTTTACTTACTTAAAAGACAAAAGATATTGGTCAATCTTAAGACATGAAAATAGCTAAAAGGGAAACTGATCACATAAAAGCCAACCATTCAGAAATGGACATAGTTTGGGGGCGCCTGGGTAGCGCAGTCATTAAGTGTCTGCCTTTGGCTCAGGGCGTGATCCTCGCGTTCCAGGATCAAGTCCCACATCGGGCTCCTCCATTGGGAGCCTGCTTCTTCCTCTCCCACTCCCCTTGCTTGTGTTCCCTCTCTCGCTGGCTGTCTCTCTGTCACATAAATAAAATTAAAAAAAAAATAAAAAGAAAAGAAATGGACATAGTTAATGTCTGGATGAAGATAGTCCCCTAGTCCTATGCACATGGGATTGAACTTGGGGTGAGACTTTCCTTCTTGCATTGTGGCACACAGCCAAATCAAAATGAGAATAAAGAGTCTGGTACCACACATTCTCAAGAGAATTGTGGACGACAACTTCCACTCCCCAGAAGGGATGGAGTTGAGCAAGTGAAGGAGGAAGTCCCAAAGGCAGGACAGTCCCTCAACTACAAGTGTGTTGCCTGCCCAGAAAGCCATGCAATTTTTAGAGTGTTTGCTCTGGCCCTCCTCTGAGGTACCTTGCCCTCCCCTTCCCAGTGCCCAAAACAGCTACGCACGGACACAGACACACACACACTGATCCTGGAGACTGTGCCTAGGGAATGTTTCCACTGAAAACTTGAGGCCCATGGGAAGGTGAATACAAACTAAAAAAGAAAAAAAGAAATTCTCCTAGTTACAAATAAGGGAGGAGAGGGGCACCTGGGTGGCTCAGACAGTTAAGCGTCTGCCTTCGGCTCAGGTCACGATCCCAGAGTCCTGGGAACCTGCCCCACATTGGGCTCCCTGCTCAGCGGGGAGCCTGCTTCTCCCTCTCCCTCTGCCTGCCATTCCCCCTGCTTGTACTCTCTCTGTCAAATAAATAAAATCTTGAAAAAAATATAAGGGAGGAGATATCCATCACTTTTTGGGGAACATTTACTTTAGAAAACTTCTAAGTTCTTAGTCTGTCTCTTTGAAACAGTGCAAATCTTTTTAAAAGCTAAATAAGCCTCTTCCTAGCTTTAGAATCCAGGGATGTCTTTCTCAAGGACCTGGGACCCTCTCTTTAAAATACAGTCATCAAGAAATATAGCACTCCTCTCTCCTGGTTTCTATGGGAGGGTGGGGGCTGACTTCGGTGGTCACCTTGCTCCAAGCTGCAAAACTGCCCCTTCTCAAGAAGTTTGTTTCTCCTTTGGCAAAAGTCAATTAGCTAACACAAATGGTCACAACAACCAAGTGAGTTAAAGATGAACTGTAAATGACAAGTGGTGTTTTCAAGTTCTCTTGCTTGAGGACTAGTTATGGTTGACCTTGAGAACTTGTCTTTGCAATCTCTTAGTGGATTGCTTGGGAAGCACATCACATTCAGTTTCATGTTTATTCAGTATTTAAACTCTTTTCTTTCTCTTCTACCTTTGTGAGGTATTTTCTGGGTTGGGAAGATATTTCGTTTTTAATGATATTTTTCGAACACACACCTGACCCCTTTTGACCATATTTGAAGAAGCTGAAACCATGTAATTTTCAGCACAAAGTCCGGAAACCTGTATGACAGTATGGACAGTGTGCTTGCCGGGATCATATTTCCCAAGGGGAGATTATAGAGCCAGGTGCACAATTCAAAGTGTGTTGCATGTCCGAAGCTTGTCTACTTGGGAGGGCTTGTGCATACACAGCTGTTTTCTTAGACTCAGGAGAGCCCTCTAAGTGCTGGAAGTAGCCTGGGTGTAAGACGGGAGGATGGCCCTTGCCTGGAAAGATGGGGCTCTGTCTTCTCTGCCGTGTTCCAACTCCTAGGAGCAGGAGAATTCTAAGATCAAACTTGGCCTTACCGTCCTAGATTCCTATCAAAACCCAAAAGTAAGAGGGGAGGCTTCCTGTGGGGTACCTGGTAGTCAGATATTGACTGGCTTGTGACGTGAGGTGAAGAGAAACTTCGAGAGTGCTGTCTTTGGGCTTTTTTGGGTATCCCTGAGGGGTAGAGGGAGAAGGAGGATAAGTAGGAAAACAGGCCTCAGAAAGAAATGGAAGGAGGTCCCCCTAGAATGAAAAACAATGAGCGTTTATACCAAAGATTTTCCCAAGTGATTGGAAAAAAGGCTGAGGGAACATGTGGTATAGTCTGTTGCTTTACACATGATGTTTTATTTTATCTTTATGAAGGCATATTTATCACAGTAGGAGAAGCGAACATAATATATTTTACAGCCATTTTTCTTAATTTAAAACTTGTAACTAGTTAGGCATATGATATAAGGGATTCAATGTGTACAATTGCACGTTAAACAATAAGGACAGACTGTTTAGAAGAATCATTTGCAGACATGGGCAGCCGTCCTTGTGTGAAGCGTAGTCTGGCACGTTGCTCCCTGGTCCAAGTCCACTGGGGTTTCAGAACCTCCAGGCCCTCCCCAGCAAGGCGGCTGAGTGAGGAAAAACAATAGTATGAGACTTCTAGGGGGAGCTTGACATGCGATCCCTGGAGTTGTGGACACATATTAAAGACACTAGTGCCTAATTCCTTGTCTGCAGGTCGAAGAAGGAGAAACATAGGTTATCACGGTGCATAAGGACCTGAGAGAAAACTTGTGACTAAACCCATCCACGTGCCCAATCCTCTCGGCCATTCTCTGCAGTCCTTGAGCACACAAACAAAACCTCAGCTTTTCCGATGTCCACATATGAAGAAGCCAGGGAGCTAGGGGAAGAGACAAGAGGGTCAGGCTGCTGGAGTGACCCCTGGCAAAGGTACATAAAGCCCCGCCTCAACAGCCTGAGCTGTCAGCAGTGCACAAAATAGATTCTAATGAGTCCAGAAACTCCCCTCCCCTGGCAGTGACTACTTATATAATAAAATCTCTGCTTCCACTATCCTACCCTTCTGCCTCCAAAACACTGGAAGTGCTTGATCCAATGAACACCAGGGGAGAAAATTCCCTTGAGAAAGACACACTCCCCAGGGTCTCAAGGTCTTGGAGTATGAAGGGCGCTCACCATAGCTCAGACCAAACTCTTCTCTGCCCTTTAGTTATCTTGTCCACAAATCAAGTCTGTGCAGAGACTGCATCTCATGAAGGGACGTGACCAGGATGCTATGGAACCTGTCAAGATAATGAGTGACAAAAAAGTCCAAAAAACAAACAAACAAACAAACAAACAAAAAATGAGAAACAGTTAAAATTAGTAACCTCAGGAATATAAAACCAATATATACTCATGTAAGTTGAGATACCTCAATAAAAAAGAGATTTTTCCATGTATGTATAAACAGTATCACACAAAAGCATTGTTTTCCTGTATTGTTTTATACTTTCTTCACGTTAATAAATCCTTGATGTTTCTAAACTCCCAACTCTAGGGAAAATATTCTTATTCTTAGATTTCCCTAGAAGATGGCTCATTTCAAAGTGCTGTACCTATTACCGCATTAACGTTGTACAAACACCTTCCATTTTAGTATCCTTACACATCTGTTTCTCTCTCTCTGCTATAATAAAAGCGGAATATATTTCTACCCACTACTGTGACATTCCTTTTAAAGAGCCTGCTAGAGCAACACAATCACAATTCAAATCCTAACTTCCTCATTCCTCCCATCTCCTGTCTTCCTGGAATCACTTTTCAACCTAATATCTCATTTCTGTGAGGACTACTGCATTTCCAATATCAAGCTAAAGTACTAAAGTCACTTTTGACAGTTGGGTTTCTTATAATCTCAATAGATAATATATCTCCAATATCTTTTTCTTTCAGTGTCAAATATCCTATACTCATACTTTCTTAAACTAACCGCAGCCATAGCTATGAAGAAATTCCAAAATAAAGGGGTTCCCCTGCTATTAATACAGTCTTGCTGTTGGCCTATCAACTTGTAATAGCAATATATTATAGCATTTAAAAGGCATCTCACTAGCTTTCAAGGCCTTCTATATCTGTGTGATACATGTCACTTAGTTTATTTGTTTTATTGTAAAGCCGTATACGTCCCATAAAAGGAATTATCAGCAAACTTTTCAATTGTCACACTCGTACAATTTAATTTCTAATATATATCTTCTGTTCTAATTAATCTGTTTTTCCCATTGTTTGCAGCCCATGTTACCCCCTTCACTTCTCTGACACCCAAATCTTAATCACCTTTCAAAGGGCACTGAATTTTTAATGTCTTTATTAAGTCTCATCTGACTGCTTAAATTCATATTAACCTCCCTGAAAACAGAAATAATTCCAGTTATTTAGACAGAGAGGATTTTCTATAAAGAAGTATTTAATCATGCATGGGAGGAATGAAAAGGAAAAAAAAAAAAGGAAGGAAACCAAGATTTACCACAGATTTAATAACTGCAGGAAGCAGCCAGGGTTCCTAGGTCTGCAGCAGGGAGAAGAGAAGTTGGTGATTATTAAAAGGCCAGGGTAGCTGGGATTCAGACTTCTCATGAGGCTTCCCCTCAGCCCAGCTCAGCCTGTTCTAGCACCTTCAAATACAGGGAAAATGAGACCAGTCCTGTGAGTTGGCAGGAGAAAGAGGAAATTGGAGTTGTCAAAGTACTGGAAACAGCTGCCATTGTCCAGGTAAAGAAGTAGCTTGGGTAATGCTGAAAGAAATAGGGAGCAAAGAGCCTTCTGTTTCTAGTATCGCCTCCTATTGGAAGAACCTTCAGTTCAATCAGTTGACAGGAGAAATGCGATTTGGAGAGTCCCAGGCCCAGCATTACGAAACAGTATAAAAAGGTGATTTGCAGCTTAAGAAAAGTTGCTGTATAACCACTCATGAAGCTTTCAACATATCAGGAAAATTCATGCTGAATTACCTACTGCCTATATACTTGAAATGTTATTCTTGCTTAGAAACAGGGAAGACAATGACAAATACAATATTTTGATTAAACCTATATATTTATAAAAAATTTCAAAGTTTAAAACATGATTTATAAAAATTACAGTTCCCATGTTAAGCGGCTGATTGAGAAATTGACTTAAATACATTATATATATTTCATGCTACTTAGTGGGTATTCTTCAAGCTCAGCCACTCCCTAAACTAACTCTCTATGTTATCTAGATTTATGTGTGCCATGATTATTTTGATTCCATGTTTGAATAGTTCATGGAATTGTGTTACGTTTACAATTGAAATGAGGTTTTTAAAATTACTCCAACAGTACATATATCACTAATTAATGCCCCGCCCTTACTGGAGAATTCCAGACTTACCTTCTAAAAGGCTCTCAGCAAATTTTAACATTTTGCATAACTGTATATTCAGCATTTTCAAGCCTATCAGTAGTACATGCCCATAGGGAATATATATTTTAAGATGCAATATTAGATCATTCAAGGCAATAAAATTATATTAGTGTTTTAATGAGAGCATTAAATGGCTTCATTTGGCATTCCTGCTGTCACAAGGTCATTTAATCATCGTCCAACAAACTGACATAATGTCATTTTATTCTATCTCCAATGTATAGTCCAAAATAAACACTTCCAAATGTTGGATTTCTCCCCAAATCTAAGTGGATAAACCAAAGTAAGAATTACATAATTTTATCTATATATTACTTAGAGATCTCTAAAGCAACAGAATGAATAGGTAGAAAGAGATTTATTATAAGGAATTGGCTTATGCAGTTACAGAGACGGAGAAGTCCCAAGATCTGCAGTCTGCAAGCTGCAGACCCAGGAGAGCTAGTGAATAAGTGCTGGTCTGAAAGCTTGGAGGCTCCAGACCTAAGAGGAGCTGATGCTTCCGTTCAAGTCCAAACACCAGAAAAGATCAATGTCCAGGTCATGCAGTCAGACAAAAGGGGTTTCCTGTTCTTAGAGAGTCATCCTTTATATTCTATTCAGGCCTTCAACCTATTGGATGAGGGATACCCACATTATGGAGGGCAATTTTCTTTACTCAGTCTACCAATTCTAATGTCAATTTCATGTAGAAACACCCTCACAGAGTGTGTTTACCAGATACCTGGGCACCTGTGGCCTAATCAAGTTGACACATGATATGGACTGAATGTTTGTGTCCCTTAAAAATTGACAAGTTGAAGTTTTAATTCCCAAGGTGACCATATTTTGAGGTGGGACTTTGGGGGAGGTAATTACGTTAGATGAGATCATGAGAGTGGGGACCTCATGATAAGATTAATTAGTACCCTCATAGGAAGAGACACCAAAGAGCTTACTCTCTCCTCCATGTGAGGCTACAGCAAGAAGGCAGCCATCTGCAATAGAAACTAAGTCAGCCAGCTCTTTGACGTTGGACTTCTCAGCTGCCAGACTGTGAGGAATACATTTCTGTTGCTTAAGCCACCTGGTCCATGGTAATTGGTTATGGCAGCCTGAGCAAACTAACACATAAATTAACCATCAAAACATGTAATCATATGTAAATAAGAAGAACAAGAAAAATGCTGAAAACAGAAATGCTAGTGGGTTGCATAGAAAGGGTACTTATTGGGTAATCTAGAGGCTGAAAAAATAAGATTGCTGGAAGGGTTTTAGAGGAGGAATTTAGAAGCGCAGGTGCTCTTTCCTGCCTCAACAAAGTGTCAAGCAGAAGATGAAAAGTTATATATTCTATTGGTCATAGACTCAACGCATTCAAAACTCTAACTGTATGGAGTTGTTGATTCAGACGTGTTCTGGACTCGCCTGCAACAGATACTCTGAAAGCGATGGTGTGGTGCCCTCATGAAAACAGGGTCTACACAGAGAAATGAAAACTCTGCAATTTTTCCTAGCCTAGATCCCAGGATGTCTGCAAAAGATCTATGCCTTAGTGACATTTCCTAATGCAAGAGTTTGGAGGGTTTCTTTCTGTAAAAGCTTATTTGCCAAAGGGAAAGAACTCCAGAAAATATTTGGGCCCCTCTATTAAAAAAGTAAATTCCACTGGGCTCTCAAAGTGCCCAATTAGCATTTTAGTGTCTCATTATTAAGTATGAAGGCACAATTGCCCAGTGTTTAATGTTTTCATAAACGGTTTTGTTTTTTCTCTGCTTGGTACATGGCAGGATTGTATTTTCCTACTGATTGAATTTAAGCATGGCCTGGGACTGTTTTGGTCAACAGACTGTGAGTAGAGGGGATTTTTTTTTTTCTTTTGGGACAAAAACATCAAGAACTTATTTCTGCCACAGTCGTCAGCTATGATCCGTAACTGCCACTCAATCAGCCAGGGTCACCGAGAGAACATAATGATGACATAGAGTAGATCCCCAAAGCCAACTTTGATGAACAGATAGTAAGAGACATAAATTAAACTTTACGTTATTGCTAAGATTGTGGAGACATTTTTTATTTCAGTATAATGTAGTTATCCTTACTGACATAACAACGAAAATTCCCAAGACATTGGAGGAAAGCCTCTAATGAAAGACATATATCAAAGCAAATAAAAGGGAAATAAATAATTTAGAGGAAAAAACGCATGAACTTTGAGAAAAAAAATTCCAAAATAGAAATCTCCTTAGAGTCATAGGAAAATACAAAAACACATTGGGCTGTAAAATAAAGAATATTCAGATAACAATGAGTATCTCTCTGAAAGTTAAAAGTAAGAAAGGAGGCGTGCAAAATATGATAAGATGTAAGTTGAAGAATTTCTCAAAGGACTAGAAAAAAATAAAGATTGTTTAAAAATGTAAGAGTGAACTTACAATGTTAACATCCTGCAACACCCTCATGAGTTGCAGACTACAACAGAAGAAAGAGGAAGAAAAAATAAATTAAATAAGAAAAGTGTCTTAAAGAATACGAGCTATTTCATAGTGAAATAAAATGAGAATTCAGGAATAAACAGCCCACTAAAAGGGGGAAAAAGAATTTATAACCTCCTCTCAAGGCACATCATTGTGAAATCTGAAATTATCAAGGCAGGGAAATTTGATTGGCTTCAAACTTCTTAAAAGTGATGAGGGAGCAGGAGGCAAGCTGAGGACAAAGCACAAGCTGATACCCTGGACCCCCCCCCCATTTGTGTGACTTTCCTCAGGCACTCCAGCTGCCCTAAAACTAAGGGAAGGGAAAAACAAACAGTTAGCTAATAGAGACCACAGTCCTGCAAGACTTGATTCTTCATCAGTTTACCAGTGTCTTAGTGATTTACAAAGAAAAAGCATTCTTATCAATAGCCTAACTTCCAGAGGCCCATAACTCAATTTCTTGGAGCCCTCACATCACTCCTCCCCTCCCCCTGTGATGTGGGAAACACAAGCGGAAGGGAATGTAAACAAAGTTAATTTTTTTTGTGACCTGCAGTCTATTGACGGGCACTGGTGATAGGAAGAGTATAACAATCCTCCAGAAAGATCCCAACTCTCTTAACGTTAATGCTTTGCTAGAGGGAAAAACCACCTTAGCTTGACAATAAAGCAAGGCCTCCAGGATCCTGAGAGTCTTCTTTAGCATATCAAAGTCCTTTTGGACTCTCTTTTTCCTGACCTCCCCCAACTCCCAAGTATATAATCAGCCATTCCTCACAACCCAAGTGCAGCAACTCTTTCTGCCCAGGGTCCTGTCCCCAAGCTTTAATAAAATCACCTTTTTGCACCAAAGACGTCTCGAGAATTCTTTCTTGGCCGTGGGCTCCTGACCTCACCAACATTCCAAAACTACATCAAAAGCACGACTGAAACATAGAATGTCAAAGAAAAGAAGCCTTTACAATTCTGAGAAAATATTCTTTACAACCCAGAATCACTTAGGTGGTAAAGCCATCAGTCATGGAAAGGTGTTAATCAACTCCAGTGTGAGTGTTCCCAGGAAGCTGCTGGGGAAGTTGTTTGATCCAACGGAGGAAGTAAACTAGAAAGAGGAAGGTAAGGAATCTTGTCTCTGCAAACAGGTGATCCAGCAAAAGCTTGAAGGAAATGAACTGTCCGAGACAATGAAAATCCTCAGGAAGAAAGCTGTGTAGGATGACAAGGGCAGACACCAGGAGGTATTGCCTCAAAGGGGAATAAAAAATAAAGAGAGAAGAAAATAAGGAGGGAAGGAAGAAGAAAGCTTTAAAGCATTGTTGTCCTTGAAAGTAATGAGATTTTTCCTGTCTATCCATGTTTGAAAATGGATCCATAGTAAGTACATAAAATTAGCAGATGAAAGAAATGAAGCAATTATAAACTTTATTGAAGAAAATAAAAATCAATAGGGGCAATGTAATCATACTCTGTCTTAGATTTGAATATTTACTCAGAAGAGATAATATAAAAAGTGAATGCTGGTATCAAAAAGGTGCTATAATTTTATTGGGAGAATTAAAAAAATGAAATAAATACATGCATGTAGGCAAAAGAAAATTTAAGACATCTTTAACCTCATTCCATATTAATATCTATGTAGAATATGTAAACGTGTGGTGAAGAGCACGAAACGGTAGTACGTTCAGAAGTATGGAAGCAAACGGCAGGAAAAGGAAGTTAGTGATTTAAAAGTGATTGTGCAGAGGATGAATTTAGAATGAGAAAAAAGAAAAGTGAGTGGTGGGTGCTTATAATTTTAAGCCAAGAAGTAATTTTTTGATTTTTTTGTATTCTGAATATACATTCCTCTAATAAAAATACTATATGATAATTAAAATAACTAAACGAATAGCAAAAGTGCTTTTGAATATATAAATAAATAGATACTTTTTACTGTTATTATTATTCACCTTTGGGCAGAGATTTTGAAAGAATATAAATAATATTAAAACCACTGTATTACTTAATGGAATAAAAAGTCATCATTATTTATGCATGTTTATAACAGATCATTTTTGATTTTTTTTTTTTTTTTTTTTTTTTTTTTTTTTTCTGGAAAAATTATACACACAAAGCCTGATAAAACTCTTTTGGTCAAAAAAATTACAGTGGCAATAAACAGGATATAGGATATTTTAATTTACAAATTTTTTTGAATGTTGTTATACAGTTATTCTAGCAATGGATTCAAATTGAAAAACTATTTGAAGAAAAGTAGAGATAGAATTATTGAACAAAAGCGATAAAAGTGTCTATATAGAATCCCCATCATTTGATTTACTAATTCACAGACAAAAGATCTGAAAACGGAGGCTCCAACTGTTAATGTTTATCAGCATTGAAGTTTATACTTTTTATTTCATACAGTCCCTAACATTGTGTATATCTTTACAGAGAAGTTTTACATCTCAAAAAATCATTTTAAACGTTTTAAGGATCAAAAAGAAAACCATAAACAAAAAATTTACACTCCCAGTTTCTGAGAATGTTGTGCCCGCATGAAAGGCTCCATATTCAGGAGACAATAGTGGCCTTGAAAGGAGCAACGGACATCCCAATAATGACAGGCTAGTAACGGAGGATAGTCCAGAAGAAAGGCAGGCAGGGGCAAGGGGCCCTGTCCTAAGAGAAACTACCCTTAAAAGGAAAAAGACTCCATTCTGTTATTCTACACCGCCCTGAAAGGAGCCCCTAACATTTCCCACAGAAACAACTACCTGATAGGTAGATGAACTTGTGGACGAAAACCTCACTGGGTACAGGTGCACGGAGGGTTAATCAGATTATAACAGCCTCATAACAATCTCATAGATTTAGAAACTCCATGGCAACCGTCTCTGGTCCCTCCCTCTTTGGCAGCTTTGTACAATCACTCAGTAAACTTTGCTTTGCTGCCCAGCACTCTTCATCTGGTCTACCTCTTCATTCTTACAAGTGGCTTGACCAAGAACCATGGGCACTAAAGGAAAAGAAATCCTGAAACACTGGAACCTCTGACTAAAGTCTTAGATGTCACTTCAACCCCTCCTTTGCATTTCTGATGCTCTGTAATAACTCCAGAGGTTAGACACATCACCGAGGAATATAAATTTAACCAAGAATGAAATAGAAATATGTTTCTATTGTGTCCAAAATAATTAAATTCCTATAGAATAATAAAGTATAATAAATTATATTTTTACCTTTTTTGATATTGAATCATTCTTGATAAACACTGTTCAATTTGATCTGTAATTATTAATCCACGTTTATAAATAATAGATACACTCAGATTTTGTATAAATCAAACTATAAATGATTATAATAAAATATTCTGAATATAAATTCATATAGCTTCTGTGTTAGGTTAAAATTTGCCTGCATGTATGTACTTATAAAAGCAAATATGGTTTATCATTTGCATATTAGCAATTAAATTGTAAAATGCATGTCAGTATTGTACATGAAGAATTGTCTCTAAGGACTACTACTGGTTAGTCTGGTTTCATAATTATATATACTTAATGTGATAATGCTATAATTAGCACACTTGGTAATTCAGCTAATATTTCCCCTGGTCAGCCTGAATGAGGACATATACCATATATATTAGTTGTACCATGTCCAGTAATTATAATTTATGTGGTATATAAATACAAATACTTTAATGGGTAGAAAGCAGAGTTACCTAATGAGTTATAGAAGAAGAGAGTAATAGAAATCAGAACCTAGCAAGAAAATAATTCTATACTAATAGCATTTTTTTGCTGCAGAGATTCAGAATTTTAGTCTTTTGTGTGCCATCAAACTATTACAAATATGAAATCAAATACTTGTAATATTTGTAAATGCAATATACTTATATTTATTCATTTTAATGGTAATCAGAAATATATAAATATTTTAGATCTGTTTCTGATATACCTTAATAAAAATTCGGTACGGAAATAACTTGAGAATGTTTTCTAATACTCAACAGGCAAATTTGCAAGAGTTATGAATCTGTTCAGACAGCACTGGTAAGCAAATGTTTTATACAAAAGATATACTGATCTTTCATATCTATTTTTCTATTTAATCAATCTCTTTAAATATATTTCTTCTACTTTCTGAATCGTTCAGAAACGATTCTATGTTTCTGAAGCTAAGCTTTTTTAAAAGTATGTTTAACTTTTCATGCTGTACTTTAATAGTATATTTATTATCACCAGCTCCAGCCTTGTTCATCAAGGTCCTAGAAGACCCCATTTTAGGGATGTGTATCTACCCCAGGACAGCTGCTGAAGCTATAGAATTTGGAGTAACTCTAATATATGTGGAAGAACAAGGATCAGTTTCATATATTACCTAAATAATGAGTAGTGTGAAAGTATCAAATGAATGGTTGGATTAAGACTTTTTTGCCTTCTACTGAGACATACTCATAACCCATTGCTTGGGAAGAGCAAAGAATTATTAGGTATTGTCCTACCATTGACCCCTATTAGCCTTAGAATGTATCTTTTTTTGATGAATTAGAGGACTGTCATATTTCGGGAATGATCAAGAGGTAGCATCCTGATAAGAAGTCAAGGAAGATGATGGTTTACAATTGTTTGTAACTGCATCTAATTACAACTATTTGTAACTGCAATTAGATTTAACTATATGGATGTGAACAGTAGTCTTAGCTAAAACTTTGTAAAGGAAAGATGGATATAAGAAAAGTCACACAAAAAAAGATGGTTAAGAAAAATAATGACAAACTCAATACAATATTCTAGGTAGAATTCTAAGATGACCCCTTAAATTCTGGGTCTGTGATGTACCTTTTCTGTATAATTACCTCCCTTTCAGTTGAATGAGGTCTGCAAATATAATGGGGTAGTTATTCCCATAATTAGGTTATGTTATAAAATAATGATAGGAGAGTCACTTCTATCATTACATTATGGTATCTAAGACTACTTTGCAGCAGACTAGAGAGAATTGCAATACTGCCAGTCTTGAAAAGGTAAACTATCAAATTGTGAGTGGTTCTATGGAGAAGGACACATGGCAAAGAATTCACTGCAGTCTTTAGCTGCTGAGAACAGCTAGGAAGAAAATAGGGATTTCAGTCATGCAATCATGGAAACTGAATTCTGCCAACAATCTCATGAGTTTGGAAGAACACCCCAAGGCTCCGGTGAAATCTCAACCCAGATAACCACCACTTGCATTCCTAAAACATGGATATTGAGAAATAACACATTTGTGGGTTTTTCTTTTTCAAATTTGTGTTTCTATAAGCTCTGAAATTTGTAATAATTTGTTATGCAGAAATGGAAAACTCTAAAGTATCCAATAGAAATATCGTTAACTCACAGGATAAGTTTTCTGAGAAGAGGATCAACACATTGCTCAGGTGGAAATATTTTCTGTAAGTAGATAAAATAATAAAATTCCAATTATTAAATAAGTAAAGGAAGACAAGGTGGGCACCATGATTTTGTCTACTTGAGATCTGGAAAGGAGAAAGGCAGTGTTAAGTTAGAGAAAACTCCTTTAGAAAGCTTCAAAGACATATTTATATTAACCTTGAGAAACTAAATCAACTATATAATTGGAGCATTGGAGCCATAGCAAGAATCATAGAAAATGTCCTATACATTTGAAGCTGAGATTTTTGGGACCCTGATTATTTTCTCCATAGCATGAGAAGAGAAATAACCCGGTGTGCAAAAATAATTGGATCCTAGGGGCGCCTGGGTGGCTCAGTCAGTTAAGCACATTTCTTAGGCTCAGGTCATGAACTAAGGGTCCTGGGATTGAGCCCCACATTGGCTCTCTGCTCAGTGGGGAGTCTGCTTCTCCCCCTCCCTCTGCCTCTGCCTCCAACTCTTGCTTATTCTCTGTCCCTCAAATAAATAAATAAATCTTAACCAAAAAAAAAAAAAAAAGAGGAAGAAGAAGAAGAAGAAGAAGAAGAAGAAGAAGAAGAAGAAGACGACAAAAACAAAGTAGTGGATACTATAATGCATCATTCTAATTCTCCTTCAGCATGGGGAGATTTTGGAGTTTTGGAGTGAAGCCGGATGACATGTCTAGGCTTTCAGCCCTCTTTTTGAATTGCCCTTTGCTAAAGCAATTTATGTTCCTCAATTGCCCCCTCATGTCTGCATCCAGTGACAGATCCTTATGGAAGTACAAGATCTAGTCTCTTATCTCACGAACACGTCCCTGCAGGGCCATCCATTTTCAGTATCACTGCAGGGTCAGCTGAAATATTTATTTATACTGCATTGAAATCCAGTTTCTCCCTCTGTCCAATCATGCTTTTTTTCTTCCCCATACATGTTGATCTTTAGAGCACCGGCTAAGAAATATACTGCCTGGTCATTTTCATCTGAGTATTCTTCCTACAGAAACCGATAATCAGTGATGATTCCAGAAGTGGGCTGAGAAAGCAGACACTAAGATAGGATGTTGGAACTGGATCACTATTTGCAGGTTGGTAATAAGGACATTACCAGTGGGCCAAACATGGACAGTGCTTGTTCCTGGCATGTGTAGCAGTGAATTTGTTAAAATTTTCACCAGTGTCGCAGTATGGTGGTATGCCATTGGAGGGACATGCACTAGCAGTTGTATTCTATCAGTCATTTGAGAAACATAGCAGAGATACTAATTATAAGGACAATGGAAATGGATGGCTAATGAGAAGAAAGACAAAAAAGGCTGAGGATGATTAATCATTACTTGACGTCTTTATGTAATTGCCAATGATAAATTTGGCAGCTTGTTAGGAGACATTCATCTCCATCAGCTAGAGAGCAAACAAAGTTCAGGACTAGGCTCACAACTTAATCATAGAAAGAGCTGAGTTTGAGGGAAGTTTAAATTCTCAACCTAAATATACATGTTACGCTAAGGTCCAGCCTTGAATGGGGAAAAATGGGCTCTGTAATGAGAAATGGAGACATCTGTGATAATGCATTCAATATTCTTGAAACCCCACAATAGCTCCAGCCTTCTGAATCTCAAGAAATGGCTCATCCCTTCCTTTTAGTGCACAGTAGTCTCTCCTTGCTGGAAGAAAACACAAACGCCTCTGCCCAGAGAGTCAGAACAGTCTCCTCAAGACCTGCCGGTCGGCCCCATCTGCCTTCCTCATCATATGCTCCATAATTGGAGTAAGCCAAAACATAACCTGTCTGGTGAAGTGCTGAGAATATTAAGGGCACAAGGGACCCTTAAGGAAATATATAGCTATATACATACATAATTAACAAAACAAACCACCAGGAGAGGACCCTAGACACAGTACAAACGTGCTGTCAGAATGTCCTCAAAAACTCAGGCTGGCAATGGCCCATACTAAATGAAGTAGATGTAGGAAATACTCCACTGCAAACATTGGAAATATAGATTAAAATGTTCAGAGATAGGACATAGCAGTGCCGGGAAGGGCCAGCAATCCCTGTACAGATGGATGAAAGATTACTCCAAATTTTGCCATGAAAGAGAAGAGATGGCAAGGCGGTCTGCTCTCAGAGACAAACACCCTTTGCTCTTGTTTGCTCCTGCTTTTATTGGTCCTTCAGGATAATCACAAATCCTTATCACTGTTTCTCAAGCGCATGTGTGATAAGGGGTCTTACTGGAACTAGGAGGATCTGTTTACTGGAAAGATAAAGACATGCTGATCTGTGTGTTGCAGGAATTCTTCTAAACTTAGCTTTAGGGGACGATGCATACATTTCCTAGATCACAGGGTGGCTGTTTGGACTAAGAAAGCTTCTGGAAGGGCAACTCCTGGCATTCCAAGGGCAGAGTGGTCATGCAGACCTAGACATTCCAAAGGCCTACACCCTTCTCCTAAACCTTCCTTGCCCTCAGGGGCCTCCGTGTTATATTTTAGCAAGCCAGGTATTATGGCTGATTTCATGCTCTACATTAACGCCAACATAGCAGAATGATTACACTATCAAAGCCTAGACTGCCCTTCAGGTGAGTATGTCCTCAAGGGGGGCCCAGGAGATAGTCTAGTGGCCAGATTAATAAGGAATGCCCTGGTGAGAAGGTCCCCAGGGTCACTGAGAAGTTCAGTGATCAATTTGCTACCGGATCCCTTGCCTAGGAGGTATATTCTATAAATTCTATATTTATATATCTGTATCTATACCTATATCTTCCTTGATCAGCTTTATGTTCAATTTGCCCTCGATCAGACCTCCGTTTGCTCCCCTGGATCCTAGCAGCACATGTTGGTTAGATCCTGCAATTCCTTAAGAGACAAAGTAGGAGATGCCTTACTGAGAGCAATAAGGAAGATACAATTACAGAAGCCGAGTGGTAGTTCTTAACTGACAGAATCAAGGAAGGCACAATCATTACTAGTGACAGGACTGGAGTGGCAGGCAAGGACATCTGACCCTCCAAGAACCTGTAGAGGTAGTTAATCAAAAAACAGCATCCCTAGAGGAAAGATAGATAGGAGGCCAACAAGGAAACTAACAGTCAGTCTATAACCAAAAGCTGTTTGAGAGTTTGCACGGAGCCATACTAATAAAAGTCACATTCTGATGCTCTATTTATAGATCAGAGACTTTTTGTTAGGCCCATAATCCTTTGTTTAAAGAATAAAAGAGTTCCTTCAAAAGAATGGCCCTGAAACTTTATGGCCAGTGTATATAGTAATGATTTCCTCAGCTCTTCCCCAATGGGAGCTAGGGCCATTTTGTCAGGCAGGAGTTCATTGGGAAAGGAAAATACCTGATACATGGGTGGACTATTATACAGTTTTAACTGATATTGATGGTAGGGAAAATGAAGCGCCCTCAAGGCCCTTTGTTAGAAAGAGAAATACATAGAAACTGAATAATAAATACAGTCTTCCTCGATCTACCTCATCCTTGGTTCATTGGGTCCATAAACCCACCTGTTGACTTTTTTCCCTCAGTACATAAAGGACAAGCCTAGCATGTAGTACAACCTGCATACTGGTTTCTTAACCTGTGGGTAAGAGTGGACAAGATCAAAGTGGTAGTCTGAAATGCCCTGCCAAGATTGTAAATTAAAAATAATGTTTTATTACACATAAATAAAAGATAATAGTGCTACCCTGAAAGATTTGAAAAGGATGTAAAGGTGATGCTTCTTAACATAAGGTTGATTGAATTTATCAGACATGCTTCTTCAAAAGCCAGGCAGGTACAAGAGAATGACAGTTTACTACCAAAGAGTCTACTAAGTAGGCTCCCTAGTTGTAGTCGCTATGCTAAATATGTGGTGCCTTCACTACAGAATATTATCCTAATCTCAGATACATGGTGTGTGAACATTTACTTGCTATATTCTTTTTCATCTCTATCAAAAAGGGGATCAAAAAAGGCTCAATTTTATGTAGGTAGGAAAATGGTGTCTATATATCCAATCGTGCACCAGAGCTATACTAATTCTCCTGGTTTGTCTAAAGATAGTTGTTCTGTCTGGACATCCCCAAGGATAGCAAGATGATCCACTATACTGATGACATTTTGCAAGAAGGTGGGATGAGGAGGAAATGACAAGTGCATAGAGGGCCTTTATAGGACAAATATGCTACAAAACCCTATGAAGTTTTTGGGCCGCCATATCAGTGAAATGCTTAGAAAGCCAATGGTCTGGGCCATACACACCAATGTAAAGAAAGAATCATTGTATCTCACATTTCCGCCATATAATAGGAGTCACAATGCTCTGTGGTATACGTTGGGTTGTAAAGACAGTATATTCTACATTTGGGATTTTGTTCTAACCCCCATATGTACCGTGTATTAAAGCTGCCATGTTTGAGATGGATAGATGATAGATAGATAGATAGATAGATAGATAGATAGATAGATAGATGATAGATAGATGATAGATTTTTTTTTCAGAAAACAAGAAAGTGTTGGAAACAGTGGGGTGTACAGCACAGACAAGCCTAAGTTCCTGCTATTTATCTTTGCCTTTGTCAGTCTCTCCTCATGTCCTGTCCTCTCCACTCCCTTCCTCTTTCCCTCTCTCTTTCAAAACGGTGGGGCGGGACTGGGGGGAGAAGTGTTGCCTATTCAGAACTATGAAAACTCCATGGGAAGAGTTAATCTAACATTGACATTGTTTAGAATTGCCATTGCATAGGTGAAAATATGAAACAAGGACCACCACTTTAAACTGTTATCATTGTTGTTTGTTTACTGTTTGCAAATAATATTTTAAGAAATCCATCTACCAGCCATTCTCCAAGTGTGGGTGGTATCTGCATCACCTGGAAACATTTTGGAAATGCAAATTCTTGGGGACCACCCTGGATATACTGAATCAGCCTCTCTGAGGATGGGGCCTAACAATTTTTTTTTTTTTAAACAATCACCTCTATGTGATTTCTGATGCAATTGAGACTACTGACATAGATAACACAAAAATTTCCTCATTGTTTCTTATTATTTCAACACTAACCTATTTTTCCTTATTAAGATAGAAATAACATTAGTCCAAATTATTAAAGTCTCATTTTAAATTGTTAATCTAAAAGTTTACTACTGATTAATGTTCAACATGAAATTTTATTTTCCTGAACAAAAACACTATCAGGATCATTATATTTTAATATAATTGAGAACGTTACTTGAGTTTCCTCAAATACCTTCCAAATAATTGTGTAATACTTGTTTTTCTATCATTTTATAATTAGCTAATTCCAGCAACTAAGTTTTTTTAATGGCTCACAAAATAAATGTAATTATATTCAGGTGAAGAAACAGTTTCAATTACTATCAATATTACCTCACCTTCCAAAAAAAGAGTAACAGTAATTAGAGGAAAGCAATTTAGATTTTTAGTTTATGAGTTTAAGTATCTTGGAAACAAAATGGGAATGGAAATAGCTTATAGAGAAATTGAGGTTGAAAACAACGTATCTTTCAGTTCCACAACACAGATCCTGAGTTAATACTGTGTATAACCACCAACAAAAAACAGGAAAAAAATCACCTTTATTATCTGCTGGAAAAAAATTCATGCTGTGTCACATCAAGACAAGCCGCTACTACTACACGGTAATTGGCAGCTGATAGTGTGATCCTACTGTTTGTAATCCTTGTTATTTTGGAGGCACTTTTGTGAGCTTTCAAATTATTAAAAAATTTTTTTAAATCTTAACATGTTGTGTAAAATGGTCTTATTGGATCATTATACGATTTAAGTTCTTTTTATTTGTATGGTTGTAATAGAAAAGATCATAATTCTTTTTATTTTCCTTTTCACAATATCCAAGGGAAGTAATATTTCCTCAAGACTCAGTTTCTTCCAGTACTAATCCAACCTACATACATTTCCTGAAACCTTAGGGGGGATTATTTTTGATCCCATGTTTTTACTTTTGTCAATTACTTCATGTTTTAAAATATTTATACAAGCTCATTTGTCTTCCAGCCCAGTGAAAAGGTGAACTACTTTTATGTAGAACATATGTCCTTGATTGTATTTTTCATACTTTATATTCTTGGTTATTGATAAACACTATTATTTGCATAGAAGACTTGATTAAAAATCTTTCTCTCCAAAAGTCTTTAATTATTGAAATATAGATCATCTAATTCTTGGGAAAGTAAGAGGATTCAGAGCTCTCCACATTTCTCTCAGAAACCAACTGATCTAACCAAAGAGCAATAAGAACAGTGAGAAGAGTCATCAGCATCATAGTAA
This sequence comes from Ursus maritimus, assembly GCF_017311325.1. NCBI lineage: Eukaryota > Metazoa > Chordata > Mammalia > Carnivora > Ursidae > Ursus > Ursus maritimus. The sequence continues at coordinate 45,330,909 of NW_024423897.1, read as the reverse complement.
TAGCGGGGTTCAGGAGAGCCTGTAGTATAATTAAATAGTATTTTCTGATGCTTGAACCACTGGAAGGTATGTTACATGCTGAGTTTCACCTCTAATGAATCTACAGGGAACTGGAGGCTCTCTGTGCCATTCCAAATAAGCCTTCCTGGATTTGCACATAAATCTATGACAAGGGTTGAAAAACTGTGCTGACAATTATAACTATGCAAATATTGTTAAAATTCAGCACTAAAATTGCATGCCTTATTGTGTGTGTGTGTGTGTGTGTTTTGCCTTGAACTACAATAAAATTTAGCTGCTCCTTGTGCAGACTTTTGTCATAGTAACAGAACAACCCATGTTAAGACTTCTTAATACACACATTTGAAAAAATTAGACACATCAGAGAGAAAATCTTTGTAATAAAACAACATATCCCAACTTTTGAAGATTGGACAAGTTCCCTAGAATAGTTTTTATCTGTGGATGAAAACTTTTTCAAAAATTCAAGAGATTCTGGTAGGCCTGGGTTTTGTACAGGTTTGAGGCTGAATCCATATTGAGGCACGTTGGGGGCATAGTAATTGCCAGATGGTAAAACTAAGAGTCAGGTTTTGTAAACTGACTGTTAAACCTGTAGTGTTTGAGATAATAAAAACAACATTTCACTTTCTTTATAAGCAAACAAGAAATGGCAAAGATAACTGTAAGAATGTGGAGCTGATGTCATTGCTGCTTTTTTCCTGCTTTATTGAGATATAATTGACATATAACACAGCGTACGTTTAGAGACTAATGTGTTGATTTGATACACTTATATACTGCAATATGGTTAGCTGGTTTTTAAAAAGACAATACTGAGATTCTTTTTGATGTAGGGAAAATCTGATTTAGTATATTTTTCATATTTATGATTTGGATGCATCCATAAACATTTACCAATAAACTTAAGATCTGGAAGACTTTGCAGGTTGCAATTTTACAGGCAGGCCAACAGTTGCCAAGGGCAAGCCTTTTTTTCTGGTTTCTGTACCACACTCACTGCTCCCATCTCTTATATGAAAAGTTATCATGTGGGTCATAAGCTGCCTACTTCTCAGCTGCAACCACTGTGGACAGAAAAGATCTTTGAGGCCCTTTTCTGAGGTTATAATTGGGATTACTGGGTTCATTTCTTTTAAGTAACTTGTCCTCATCTTGATGTAGCCTGACCATCCAGGGTCATGATCAACCTGGGATGTGAAGGTTTAGCTTGAGAAAGCTCTTGTGACTGTATCAGCTCTCCTGAGGGTACTTGGAGAGTATAACCCGCAGTTTTCATCCCAAATCCTGGAGTGGCCCCACAACCATTTCTCTGGGTAGCTTCTTCATTAACTATGGATTCCATGTAATAGTAGTCTTCTATTAGTCACCTCTTTGATTTCACTGCTAGAGCCAACTTATCCTATAGCATCTTTCTAAAGCTGACTCATTTTAAATGAAGTAAGTATAATTATTTTCATACACTGTAAATCACTTATTTTTCTGTTGCTTGGATTTGTGGTAACACAGGGTACCCAGAAGTCGTTAAAAAGCTTGGGATTCAAAAAAGGCAACTGACTGCAGTTGTGAAAAATACGCATACTTCAAGTTCTTTTAGGGAGAGCAACACAGATATCCAGTGAATTACTGAAGGTCATCTGTAACCCAGCACAAAAACTGATGGACTGTTGCCTGGATATTGTTGTGGAGAGATTAACATGCATATATATAAACTGTCAAACTAAGCCCATAATGTGATCCAAATAAAAAAAATAGTCTTTTATTAATCCAGCAATCTTACTATTTACACTAAAATGCTTCTTATCATATATACATCTATTTCATCTATTTTATCTCTATGCTGTATTGCATACTAGTTATGGAAATGGGGTCAGGTATTTTACAATTACATATTTTTATTGTTATAATACTAAATGGGTTTTCTATAACACCAGTAATTCCTGAAGACAGCTTGAGGTTTCTCTACTTGTAAATATTCTTTTCCGTATTATTTATATTATGATGATGTATATGATCTCTTTATATAAAAAAATCCAAATTAATAATGTATGAGGCAGACATATTATACAGCTGTCTTCATTAGATAATTAAAAGCTTTATTTTTATTTATTTATTTATTTATTTTTTATTTATCTGACAGAGAGAAAGACAGCCAGCGAGAGAGGGAACACAAGCAGGGGGAGTGGGAGAGGAAGAAGCAGGCTCCCAGTGGAGGAGTCTGATGTGGGACTTGATCCCAGGATCATGCCCTGAGCCAAAGGCACTTAACGAGTGAGCCACCCAGGCGCCCCCAATTAAAAGCTTTATAATTAAAAAGTTATTTCATTTTTTAGCATACTTTAAGAATTCAGTCATCATAGCTGAAAATACAAGAGAATTTGAAAATCTGTTTTAAGGAAAAAAGAGAACAGTCAATGTTATCACTTAAATCCAGATGTCAATCAAATTTGACCATATGATATAGTCAACTTATCTTTAAAGTTAATATTTTATTCAACAGATATAGGGGAGAAATGTGGTGAGAATGTATTCTTTTAAAAACTTAATGAGTTAAAATTTGTTGCTCATAAAGACTAAAATGAAAATATCCTTTCCATGAAGTGGTTCATACTCTGTAGATTAAGGACCCAAAAGATATACTTTATTGTGTCTAGTGCTATAGGTGGAATTCCTATAAAAAGAAAACATCTTTAGAGTGATGAACATTTGCACCCCAAATGAGGTTTCATTCTAGAGCAGTCACCATCGCAACACAAGGACCAATAATGCATTACAGCTCTTTCCTTCCAGGACTATTGTGTGAAGCACCATCCAAACGCTGGTAAACATGATTGGCCGCAATGGTCTCACACAGGAAAACAGTATTAAAATAACAACTGCTGGGAAAGATAAATGGCAACTTTTTAAAAAATAATAACTTATAATTTCATTATGCAATGTGTTCCTGAATAGATAAACACTGGGAAAAGAGAACATAATATTTAGCAATGACTTTTTGTGTTGTTCTAATATAGTAGTAAATCTCCAGGGTAATTTAATTTTAAGGCTTTAACCATTTTAACACAATGTTGTTGGTTTAACTGAAGTGTTTATTTTAGTGTGCTTATTTTTACTTCATAACCCTACATGGATATGTAGGACCTTAATCCATTCATTTAAAAAAGTATACATACTTTAGATTACTATTTTTACTTAGAAACATGAATGTGAATAATTTTAAAATAAATGCAACACTTAAATTATTTATTATAGTTGTACAGTACTCATCTCCTGATCCACAGGGGAGGATACTTTCCAAGTCCCCAGATGCCTAAAACCATGGATGCCTAAGCCCTACATAGACTATGTTTTTTTTTCCTATACATACATACTTATGCTAAAGTTTAATTTCTAAATTAAGCACAGTATGAGATTAACAATAATAACCAATGTAAAAATAGAACAATTATAACAATATACTATGACAAAAAAATATGTGAATGTGGTCTCTCTCTCAAAATATCTTATTGTATTATACTCACTCTTGTTGTGATGATGTGAGATGATAAAATGCCTACGTGATGAGATGAAGTGAGGTGAATGACCTAGGCATTGTGACATAGCATTAGGCTACTACTGACCTTTTGACAATAAGTCAGAAGGAGGATCATCTGCTTCCGGACCGTGGTTGACCATAGATAACTGAAACTGTGGATAAGGGAGGCCTACCGGATGGGAAGTTTCTTGGGTTGCCATATATATATATATATTTTTAAACACAGTTGTACTTAATAGAAACTGTTCTATACCTTATAGAAACTTTGTTATACTGGATTACAGGGCTTCAACTATTGTCTGTGTTGAGACTTCATTATGATGGATAATGTTAAAACTGGATTAAAGACAAATTAGGTTGCCAAATAACACTTGTAACCATGTTGAAAGATGGGCACAGGACTCCTGAATCACAGAGTGCCATTTGTTCTAGCAATTGTAAATGTTATTATTTGAAAAGTCTAAAGAAGACAACTAAGGACAGATTGATAGAATCCCTATGTGTAGGCCAAGATTTACATTAGCATAATAATGTTGAAAGCTTTCTCAGAAATCTCCTTCCTAAGCACAACTCATTTATAACAAAGTGCTGATAGACCCAGGGATGGAAATCCCTTCAGGAAGCTCAGCAAGTGTCAAGTTCCAGACAGAGCTAATGGATTACAGAATGAGGTCTGAGTCAAGAATTTTAAGCCCCTACTTTTTGAAAATGTCTTATTAATCATTTTTAGACTTTAACAGTTTCATCACTGTCAGAAACAAGTTACACTAAAATTAAATGGAAGGCTGGAGTCATCAACAGAATGCAGAATTCATCCAGTTCACAAACAATGGAGAGTTGATTTCAAGAGAGCCTCATAGACAAAACCTTGAGAAACCTTGAGAAAGATGTGGCTAAAGTGCCCATCAAACGGTGGTTTTAAGACTTAGTTAAGTACAAACACTGACCAGGGCAGTCTGAAAAATGCAAATCCTCAGGATCCAATCCCCCAAAGTCAGTTTTGCAGTGAGGCCCAGGAATCGGCACGTTTAACAATCATTCCAGGGAATTATGCTGTGGGGAGCAGTGGGTCACATCTTGGGGAATGCTTTGTGATGTGTCTATTGAAGTTAAAACAACTGGCTTATATAAAATCTTGTCTGTAAAAGGACCCCCAGATAATACCCATCCCTCTATTCATCACTGTTGGTACTCATTGCTAGCCACTTTTCTTGCTCAGAATTTCTGAAAGCAAGACTGATTTTCTGTATAAATCTTCCTGCTAATTAACACAAGTCATAAAAGTGATAACAATGTATGATATTTAGAAGACGATGTTTTTTGTCTCACTTAGAACATAGTAGAGACAGGGCTAGGAAAAGAAATGAGAGGCATAATAGATCTTGAATCCATAATATGAACGGAAGTAAGTTCAGAAAATGTTATGTGAGTTGAGATGGAGAAACAAAGAGGAGAGAACTCTATCAGCAGCTTACCTATTGTAATGGATCTACTGGTATTTGTTAGACGTAAACTAGATGGAGGAGAGAGAGAAAGATTAGTAATGTGTTTTCTGGTTCTTCCATTGGAGGTCATTAGCCTAAATATATTTATATGTTTTCATAAATTTAAGGACTAGTTATTGAAAGTATATTTTCTTTAAAATAATCAATAATGTTCAATTTCAGGTGAGTTTAAATACCTTAGTATTATGTATCACTTTGTATTATATGAAGTATTTTATATTATATAACATATACATATTATGCACAGTGGTAAGCGTAAACATACACACACACAGATACAACATAGATATAAGTCAAAGACCAAGTTAATTAACTATGAAAATATCACAATGTGTAATGAAGTAAGTAGGAGAGATATTTAAAGTATTGAGCAATCAGTGGGTACTGGGCAATCAGAATCAATGCCCATCATCACTTAGAATTCAAATATTAATTCATTGCATGTTACTACAAAGATGGAAAGAGAATTATCTGGAAATAAAAGGAAAGAATTAAGTTTGCTTGTATAATGTGGAAAAAATGGACAAAGCTGTAACATAAAGAAAAGAACAATATCAAATGGGAGAAATGAGAGAATAATATGAAGAAAACATAAAATTATTGAAGGGTGATGCATATTTTAGAAATATGTATTTGGTGAAATTCTGTCATCAATTTTATGTGGTTGGTAATGAATGGTGGGAAGGCAAACCAACCTCTTACTGCATCCTCACATTCACCTCAGGGGCAGGAGTAGCCAGTCCTACAGGAGGAAGAATGCTTATGGCTCACATGTTATACTTCCATGGAAAGTTGATAAAAGAAAAGAGAAAGAAAGGCAAGTGCGGGAGTTGTACTTCAGCTTTTCCATACTCCACCACTGACCTCCCCAGAGGAAGAGATGGTTCATCTGGTATGGAAGACTGACTCAGAAAAACTCTATTCTTTAGCAGGTTGTTTCCAGCTTCACTTGTTGCCTGCCAACTTTCTAACAGGGTGTGTTCTACTCTTCTAAGATGTAAACTTGCTGGATCAGGCCTTCCCTTGGGGAGACCTGTAAGATGTGATACAGTTGACTTTAACTCAAGAGAAATTGTTAGCATATCCGTTTGACAGAGTTTCTAAACCCCTTTTATCCAGTTAGTTTTATCATTATATAAATTCATTTTCATCAACCTTTGTTCCCTCTCATATTTCTTTATTGAGTTCAAACTGGAGGATAATGTTACAAATTGAGCCCTGAAAACTAAACAAACATTATCACTGTTTTATTAATCAAGAAATGAGCAACCCAAGGTCAGATATCCTATAATCCATAAAAACTGGACTTGACCTTAAGTTTTCAACTTATGGTTGGTATTCAGAGAGATGAAAAGTTTGTAAAGCAATAACTTCATACAAATTACCAAAGTGAAGATGAACTTCATATTACATAAATGGTTCTTTCAGAAAAAAGCCACATTTACTACAATCATCCAAAATCAAAAAGTAGTTTTATTTTTGGTCAAAGTGGGAAGTAATATTTGACTTTCACCATACGGTATTTTGTTGAACTAACAAATGAATTGCAAACAGCCATAACAAAGTTTCTAATTTTCAAACAGGACCTAAAAAAATTAGGATACATTTAAAGAGAATTAAGTTGTAGGCACTAATATATCTCAAAGTGGTCCCAAGACACATGAAAATTTCTGTTTATAGTCTTTTCTTGTCACAACTCTGGTTGTGACCACAATTAAGCATATTTGTTATATAAATATTTGCTTTATTTTTCAAATTAAGAAAGTTAATAAAATAAGTGCAGTGAATGATGCTGAAAATATATAACAGTTCACTAATTTAAAATGTATCATTAAAAAGTAAGTCATGGTCATCTGTGGACACTTGGAAAACAGGAAAATACAAAGGAGAAAATACAACTATAATCCCCATTGCCTTGAGATCACGTATCATTACTATAATTTCTTTGTTTTGCTTTCCAATAATTTATATATAAGGTACTGCATAATATATTATACACACACATTGGTATCCAAAATAGTTCCACAATGTATGTCCATTTTTAATGGAATATTCTATAGTACACGTTTTCCCATATTGTTAATATTACTCAAAAACTTTAAAAGCTATGTTATATTGTATATGTAAAGATTGAATAATAGCACTCCCCTCCAATATATGTCCTGTGAATGTGACATTATTTGGAAAAGGAGTCTTTGTAGATATAATTTAGTTAAGGATCTTGAGAGGTGATGATCATGGGTTTACTGGGTGCGCTCTAAATTCAGAGACACGTGTCCTAGGATAAAGAAGACAAAGAGACACACGAAAGAGGAGGGAGGCATTGTGAAGACTGCAGCTGAGATTGGAGGAGTCCTACATGCACAAACCAAGGAACACTAAGGATTGCAGCTTCCCCCACAAGTAAGAAAGAGGCCTGGAATAGGTTCTCCCTCAGAGCCACTGGGAGGAACAATTTGTGCCAACGCCTTGATTTTGGAATTCTGGGCTCCAGAAATGTGAGAGAATACATTTCTGCTCTGTTTAGCCATATGGTTTGTGATAGTTTGTTATAGAAGCCCCAGGAAACTAATACATATCCTATGGATATATCAATATTTGTTATACCTTGTTTTATTTTCAAGATGTTCTCTATTAACCCTACAGTGTTGTTACACAAAAAGCTTTATGAGCATTTCCTATTATGCCTATAAATTAAATATCTAAACTCTGAATTTGAATACTTTTTCACAATAATAGAGATTCCCAAATCGCTCCTCAGGAAATTAGAAAATGTATACTCCAACTAGTAGTTAATTAGGGCAAATCTTTATAAAGGACCAGGTGGTGCTTCTTCAAATAGCACAGATTAGAAATATGAAAGGGGTGCTTTTAGAAATGAAAGTTATCATTGCATAATTTATTTTTCATACTTCCATCAAGATCCTGCTATTTAAGAAAATTTTTCTGTTCCTTTATCTTAGAATGTCAGCTGAAAATCAGTGAAAGCTTACCCCTCAGTACATATGATTCCCATTAATGTTTCTTTTCATTAGTGTAAACAGAAAGTAACAGGACATGACCTGAACTGAAACCAAGAGTTGGACACTCAACTGACTGAGCCACCAGGCACCCTGAAAGTCTTATTTCTAAGCAAATACTATCTCCATTTTTTTCATACCAATTCTTCAAGGCAAAATAAAATAATGAATGTAAGTAGCTAAAAGATAAAATTTTTTAATGTTCTAATTTAAGAGATGATTAATATGGTTGCATTCATACAATAGGGAATAACACAGAAATATTTTGGTTATTTATACCTTAACTTCATGTTTAATGACACCTAACCAATTAGGTTGTCATTAAATGTAACTAAAATATCTGTATGTAACTAAAATGCCATTAAATGTAACTAAAATATCTAGTCTCAAACTCTTTTAAGAATATGTAAGAATTTGCTTCTTGAAGGAAAGCCAACTCTGAAAGGCAATTGTTAGGCTTACAAATTCATAAGAATTAGGATTTTGTCCATATGACAGGACAAGCCATCAGAACAATCTCAGAATTGTCCTTCTTTTTCTTTACTTTTGTAAGGAAAGAGGAAAATTCACCATTGCCAGTTGCAGAATTAGATCATTTGGGACGGTCTGTCATTTATGAAGCCCAAGTCACTTTTTTAATTGTGTTGCGAGTCATGCCAAAAAATGTAAACATATATTTTTCAAATAAAAAAATTATCAGTGTAGTCTGTGGTCATTTCTAAGAAATATATGCTCTATTAAAACAGTTGTCTTCTTATAAGGAAAATATTTCAGCTGTATGGGGGAGAGATGTACTCAAAACCATGAAAATATAAATGTTAGCACTATAACTGCAGGACACCTAATACCAGACATCCCTTGTTTTTTAGATTTACCTTTTTTACAGTAGCTTGATGGGTATTAACACCAGGTAGGACACTTTTAAGGAAAAGGTCATATATTCTATTATTTGGTAAATATTATGCCCATTCATTACTTTCATAGTTCAATAAAGTTTAAAAAAATTATGTGTATTAGTCAAAATACAACACATAATTTTGTTTTTAAAATACCTGAAATGTCCTAGTTAAGAAAGAAATTTGATTAATATTGGGTATTAACTGCTTGATCCTGCAAAAAAGGGAATAGATGAAGGTTTTCATATCCATCAAATAAGTATTGTATTTACAAAAAAGGTATAATTATGAAAAATATTATATTTATAGCACATTTATAATTTATAATTATATATTATATATAATATACAGAATATCTCTTTGAACTCATCAGGGAGCTTCCAGCATAATGAAGAGTTCAGGAGCAAGAGTCTCAAAAGATGGAAAGTAAAAGATAAGTTCAACCACTGTTTCCTCTGAAGAACTTTACTGATTCACAAAATGACCTGAGTGGTTGGGAAGTTGAACACAGCTTTCAGGAGGCACAAAGGGTTAGGAAATCAAAAGTTAAAGTTTACGGTTCCCCAAGAGTAATATGCCTGGGTGAACACTGCAAATTAAAAGTCTACAAACTAGGTAAATTAGAAATAGACAAACTCACATGAAGGCTAAAATCCAAATCCCAAATTATATCTCTTGCTGATCAGATGAATCTGATCTGCTTGTAGCCTACCTTCCTGGCTTTTATCCTAAACTTCCTAGGAGAATCAAGGACAAACACAAAAATTTTGTGGAGGAGGCTACCGACATCAAAGTCTCAATATTGCTCTTTTTGCATACTTAATTCCAAAATCTGATTAAAAATCAGCACATTCAGGGCGCCTGGCTGCTCAGTCAGTTAAGCATCCAGACTCTTGATTTTGGCTTAAATCATGATCTCAGGTAGTGGGATCCAGCCTGCATCTGGCTCTGAGCTCATCGCAGAGTCTGCTTGTCCCTTTCCCTCTGCTCCTTCCCCTGCTTGCGTGCACTCTCTCTCTCTCTCTCAAATAAATAAATAAAATCTTTGAAAAAAATCAATATGTTCATATTATTCACATTATTCTCATTTTTCTAAAATACTGGACATGCTGAAGGGTCCTGGGATCCAGCCCCGCACTGAACTCCCTGCTTGGTGGAAAGCTTGCTTTTGTTGCTCCTTCTGCTTGTACGCTCTCTCTCTCTCTTTCTCTCTCTCCCTCTCTGTGTCAAATAAGTAAATAAAATATTTTTTAAAAAATAAGTTTGTCATAATATTCCTTTAAGTAAAAGTGCCAATCCTTTAAATGATTAATTGCTATCCATTTTCTTTGAACAGAGAATATTATTTTAAAATGAACTGTGAAATTAATATGAGGAGGTGCATTCGACCAGAACTGAAAAGCTTCACTACATTTAAAGAAAAAAAAAACAGATAACAAAACAATAGAGTTAATCAAGAGAAATTGTATAAGGGAAGATTTATGTAATTGCTTGCTGGTAAATAGCAACACCAGAATTTATGTTTTAGATTACATTTAGTGTACAACTTTCAGATACGTGCAAATTGTACCTAATTTATACATACTTAGAAACTGCAAGGTTGTAGATGAATAAAAATATCATAAATTTTATAATATGTTGAGAAAATAAGTAAAATTTTATTTCAGTACACCTAATACAATGAAAGGATTATAAACAAATGTATATGTGTGCACGTGTGTTTGTGTATACACATAGGTGAACACACACACACACAGTTTCATTTCTCTTTACACGACCTTTCTTGCCTCAACTTCAAAATCCAGATGAAAAATTCTGCCTTTTAATTCTCTGACTTGCCTGTCTTTTCCTGTCGCTTATGTTTCCCAGTTTTCTACTTTAGTAGTCCCTTCAGAATCCAGCTATCTAATGTACAAATATAGATAGTGGTGGTAAATGCAACCAATTGTTCTCTATTAATTCATTAGCTAGATAATGTGTTACCTCTCCAAGGAAATGTAATGCCTAACTCTCTGTATACATCTCCTATAAAAAGACCACAGGGAAAACCACCTCGGCTGGAAATTTAAAAAGGTCCAACTGGGAGTTAATTTATTCAAGGGAGACTTCCTTAGATTTCTTTAAATCGCATTAATAGAGCAGCTGCCTGTTCTAATAATGCATACATCAATCCCGTAAGCTACAAGTTACTCAAGGAATGGAAATATTTTCAGTTCAATTTCTTCTAAGAATGATAGCAAGCAAAATACTTTTTGTCATTATTGGTGGTGGTGTTTTCCACTGGCAAGGTTGTAATAAATAGAATTAGATTTGAAATTTAAATGATGTGCTGAATTTCTAAATAGACTCCTTCCTTTTTATAATCACTCATAATGGTTTATGTGGCAAATATGAAATGGAAAATAAAATCATCCCTAATTGATTTTTGATTAATAGGTACCATATAACCATTCTCATGGTAGTGAACCTTGACTATATTAATTATTATTTATGAAGAATGAATGAATACAAGAATGGTTATCTCGATATTCTTGTTTTACTATATTTATTGCCTAATTTCAGAATTTCCTCCACTCTCAAAACTTCAATAATCATCTCTATGCGAATGATCTCAAATCTGAGTTCAGGGCATTGTGTTTTCAAATTGTGCCTGGACAATCCCACTTATGCCACTCACCAGAAACTTATACACAATATACATAAAGCTTATCATATTCATGAAGCATTTTAAAATCAACTTTCCTCTTTTGCTATACCAATCTTGAAGATACTCACTGCTGATTTTTTTTGTTGCACTTCTTGCTCATGTCCTATATCTGCTGAGTTCTTAAACCAGATTGGAATTGTGATTTAAATACATAGCATCCCTCTTTCCTCTCCATCCCACTCTGATTACCACCATGCTATGTGTTCTGTGGGTGGTGTTCCTTACTTGTGTGTTTTCTCAATTAGATCTACCCTTCAGACTATACTTTGTGACATAATTAAATGTGAGTTCTTAAACCAACACTCTCCAGCTCTAAAGAAGACTACTTTATATGTCAGTCCTGATTAATGATAAAGATGACAATGCAGTGCTGTAAGGGAATGATGGTGTTTTCAATAAATAGGGGAAAAAAGTCAATTAGATATTCATATGGCAAAAAATATAGATAGATAGATATAGATATATTTGATATCTATATCTTGGCCACCACTTTATACTATACACAAAATAGTAATTCCAGATGGAATTAGACCTAGACATGATAAGTAAACAATGATGACTTGGAGGAAAATACAATATTTTTGTGGTCTTGGAGTAGGCAAAGTGTTCTTAAGCAGAAAACAAAAAGTGCTAACCTGAAAAGAAAAAGAATTGATAAATTGCACTGCATTAAGGTTAAAAACTTCTATTATTAAAAGACTCAACTCGAGGTGCCTGAGTGGCTCAGTCGGTTAAGTGTCTGCCCAGGGTCCTGGGATCCAGCCCCATCTGGGGCTCCCTGCTCAGCATGGAGTCTGCTTGTCCCTCTCCCTCTGCCCCTTGCCCCACTCAAGCTCTCTCTCTCTCAAATAAATAAATAAAATGTTTAAGAAAAATCAAAGAGACAACTGGAAGAGTAAAAGGTAAGGCATAACTTAGGAACAATGACGCTGTTTTGTTTCCAGCAAAGTATATTCAGACCATACAAAGGATTTCAACAAATGAATGAAAAAAAGATGGAAAACCCAGTATGGATACAGGCAAAAGACAAGAGGTTTAACATAGTTATGAGGGAAAGGGAAGTTGAAAATACAATAATGTACCACCAGCCACTCATCAGAGTGGCAAAAATGAAAAAGAAAGCCAATGCCAAGTTTGGGGAGGCGGTGGAAAAGCTGAAATTCTCTTATTTTGGTGGAGGGTATACATGTAACCACCTTGGAAGGCTCTCTGGCTGTATCTACTAAAGCAGAATATATGAATCAGAAATTCCACGTGGAGATAAAGATCCACACGTGAAAACATGTGTTCACCGTAAGGCCTATTTTAGACTGTCCACCCTAGTAATATTCAGAGTAGCCAAAAATTGCAAATTCTCCAAATACCCAACAGTAAAATAGACTATTTATTCCCAGAATGGAATGCTATGTATTAATCAAAACAAATGATCTATTATTGCATGTAGCAATAGAGGCAGCTATTCCAAATATGATATTGAACAAAATGAACCAGACACAAAAGAGAAAATAAGTATGATTTCATTGATGTAAAGAACATAGCCCATGTCTGATGCAATGTTTGCCATTATATGAGAATTGAGGCCTAAAAACAAACGAAAATTTATAAACTGCAAAACAAAAATACAAACAACAAAACAGAAGATAAAAAGACTCAAGGATCAAGGAGAGACAGAAAAACAAGAAAGACAGAAGAGAAGTGCCTAGAGAAGTAAAAGGCCAATTGAAAGGGATGTGGTCATAGAAACTGAAAGAACACTGTGGTTCAAGAAGGAGGTAATGACCCTGTGCTGTGAAGGCTCCAGAGAGGCCAAGGCCAAGGAGACTGAAGAGAAACAAAACAGAAAACTTCCTTTGCTACCTTTATGGAGAGTTAAGTGTACATATATCTCAGTCAGCAGACCCAAATGTGCACCCTGAAAGCAGAGAACACAAGGTCACCCTGTCTAATTACATAGGTCTTAGAATCAATGCAGCTTGGCACCTTCCACCTAATTTAGACTCTGTAAACCAACTTCACTCTGACTTTTGTAATGCTGGCATCTAAAAATAGGTGAGCATTGATATAGATATGATAATTATGTCAGAAGTTCTAATTTTCATGATCAACAATTCTTATAAATCTGCTAACTTTGGCAATCTTGTGATTGATACATTAAATAAAAATTGTATTTGTTTTATTTGGTTGGGACTATCTTGCTTCCTTTCTCAACCATTCTTTGCAAGTAAGTCTCTACCCAACACACTCTTCCCCAGTGATCATCCTTCTTCCACAGGTCTTCCAAAATGTCCAGGTGGACACAACTACCAGAGCTGATTAAGTTCTGTTTTCTCAACAGGGCCACTAACCTGCTTGCCCCAGGGCTGTGTGCTTCACATGGATTTCTTATGACAAAAGAGCTCTTATACTGGTGAGCTGAATTTTGTAGTACTCAATTTTAGTATATGTGCTGCCAAAGCAAGCACTGAATTTTGTACTATTCAAAGGTGGCCCTTTCACTAAAATCAATCACTCTATTTATTTTAATATGAGTATTTATATACAAGAAGCATGGCTAATATTTTAAGTGGTTGCAAAAATATTTGTTAAGGACTGAAAATAGACCACGGAATTCTGCAGAAAGTCCCTTGATTGGCTTTAAGATATTTTGAAAGGTAATTATTTGCAAAGTTGAATGATTTCACATTCATTGACATAAACTATTTTATTTTTTATTAAACAAACATTTCATTAAATGTGCTGATAAATATTTATAAGGGCAATCTGCTTTCTAAATTTTTATTTGTTTTTAGTAATGGTACTTTGTTCTGTGCAATTAAAAATAATGTGGTGTTTTCTTCCACAAAAATTATTACTCATTACTCCTGAATGTTTTCTTTTTTGTCTTATTTATTTAAAATATCTCCCCTTAAAATTAATATTCAAAGACATATTGAAGACCGTGAGGCAATATTTTTCATTCTGTCATACTAAAATGTATATTACACTTTTGGTTTTAAATGTATGAATAATAAAAATAGTCTAAAATCTTCAATATAAGAAATGAATATGTTGCAAATAATAGTCTTAAAATTAAATACATATTTTCTCACCACCCTTTATACACTGTTGTTTGGATGGGAACTCTTTCACCAATTTCAATCATGAAAAAAAAAAAAAAACATTCCCTGCTATTTCCTTTCACTTGCCTAAAGCATTTTCTGAAAGTAGCTTCTTTATTTCTTTTTTGCTGAAATTTTATAACATTAAATTATGAGTATATAATCAGTCGTTTCTGTAATTAATATAAAACAAAACTATAATTCCTATTAAAATATTTCAGGTTCCACTGGTTATAAAGCTTTACTACATAAGATGCTGAGAATAATAATATTATTAATGTTATAACAACAATAATAAAGTATTCAGATGGAGGAACATTTCTATGGCAGAGGGTGATGATGCATAGAACATCTTTTTCTTTTTTTAAATGACTCTCTATTGTACAAAAATTGTCTCCTGAGACATTTATTTATAGATCTGTGCACCTAGTTTTAGGAAATGCAATCTGCTTTTTATTGTGTGGATTTCAGCAGATACCGAGTTTATATTAGGTCTGCCGAAAAGAATGAAAACAGAAATCTTCTTAAGCATCATTTTTCACCTGAGATCACCTGCATTACCAAACAAATTTGGCTTCTAATGTACTAATTTCTCAGAATCTCCCTCCTCTTGCAGTAAGTATGCAGTAGCTGCATACATTTCTATGCACAAGTGCAAACGGATGCGAGAACATGGAGACCGTTAAAACACAAGCAGCCGCAACAAAAGCCTCAGCTCCTTCTACTTTCAGGGGTACGAATTATGAGCTATTACGTGTCATTTGAAATATCCTGTGGTGATTTGTTAGGGCCATGATGGCTTGTAACTACCAGAAAGTTTAATGTTTCAATTTCCTGTGGTTTAACACCACCTTAAAGTTGTCACATATCAAATAGTTCACCTGATTCGATGAGTTACTGGCATTTAGAACCTTCATCGTGAGTTCAAATACTGGTCTTGTACCTAAACCTGGTATCTTTTTATATTTTCTCTGCATTGTAAAAACAGCTGCTCTTGATGTTTAATAGTTAATTTGTTTCTACCTAATATTGGTTTTCACCAATAATATGGGCCACACTGCCTTGTTAAGGCTCTACATCCATTAAAAGCCCTGAGAAGTACAGAGGTCTATTTGGTGCCTTATGATGATGAGCATGTGATAGCATTGTCCAGTAAGAGAATTGCAAAACATGATCTCACATGTGAGCTCTGTGCACATATATTAGAGAACAAACATTTCAGCTTGATGGATCTATGCTGCAGAATTTCATCTCGGCCAGAAACTACATAGTGCTAATGTGTGAACATGATATTTATAATGTAAGGTATATTTGTTTGGCTGCAACTCCCATCAGAAGAGAGTTCAGTGGCCTCACTCAGTGACCAGAGCAATTAACTGTCAGTACTAGCGACTAGTAATAAATGCTAATTTAAGTATATTCAAAATTTAATAATTCAAAAATTAAATAATTAATTCAAATTATATGATAATTAAATATTAAGTTAAATATTTAACTTAGATATAGTAACTTAATATGCCCTTATTAAATAACAAACATTCAGCTTAAAAATATTATCTCATTCAATTCTTTGTATAGCTCTCTGGTGTAGGTTTTATTACTGTTAGCATTTTATAAATGAAGAAAATAAGGTCTAAGGGAATTAAGTAGTATTCCAGTGGTTACATATCTGATCAATTATGATTTCAGGATTCCAGTGACACTCGATCTCCTCTAGAACAGATTGATACGTACGCCAGAATATTTAGATCTAATTTTATTTCTCAATTCTATTAATGACCAGACAGATTTCCATGGCACATATATTAAAAAAGACACTCCATGTGACTTCATTGTAAATGGCTTAAGGCTACTCTTATATTGGAATAAAAGTCATTATCATATGGAAAAAGAGTTTGAATGTAAACAGAATAAAGTTTGGAGATAGTGTACTTGAACATGCCTAATGGAATAAGTGGAGGTAATGACATCATGATGTTGGAGCCCTCATGAATGGAATCAGTGCCCTTTTAAAAGAGACCCCAGAAAGCTTCCTCGCCTTTTCCCGTGTGAGGACACAATGAGAAGTCGGCAGCCCAAGAGAGCGCTCTCATCAGAAGTGACAATGCTGGCACCATGATTTTGGACTTCTAGCCTCTAGAATTGTAAGGAATAAATTTCTGTTCTTTGGAAGTCATCTAGTCTACGGCACTTTGTTATAACAGCCAGAAATGACTAAGCCAATAGTTATATATATTCAGATATACTACCTCCATAATAGCCCATTACTGCGTTTCACTGCAATTCATATGACGGTGGATGTTATTGATGATTAGGTCACATGACTCAACTAGGTCTGGTCAGATTCTGTCCCTCTCTCCTGGGAATCCTGAGTGAAGCTGAACACGAGTGAGAGACAGTTGAAGATGAGTCACTCTGACCCCATTACCTAAAAGAAACTTATTTCTTTCTGACACAGTTTATATGTCCTTCCTGAAAGGAGGTATAATAAAATTTATATTTTTGAAGGTTTTCTTATTCTCTATCATTCTAATATTTTATTTTCAGGAAACCATATTTTCTGTTACTTAAATCCAAAGCATCCTAATACAACACACCATACAACACAATCTTATTACTTTCACTTAAATTATCCTCAAATTCCTTTAATTAACACTTACTAAGTAAGCACTTTCTGTAGGCAAAACTATAAAGTGGAAATTAAGCTTAAATCCATACATTGAGAATAAAGCATGAGACTAAGACACAAGAAGATTGCAATAGGAGAGACTGCATTTAGCCAACAAACATGAATTAATTACATTAACAAGCGGTTACTAAGCCTTTACTTTGTGCCAGGTATATACTTAACCTATACATTTGTTACAAAGCAATTTGTGAAACAGATGTTTGGTGTTAGAGATAGTCTGGAAACAAATGATTGTGAAATTAGTTTGTCCAGGTATGGATCTAGTATGGTTTCAGTTAAAATTACATTATTCCATCACCCATTCATTCAATTTCTATTGCATATTCCAGAATTTTAAATGTAGCTTATGTTAAAAGCACAACGTAAGTCCTATACTTTATTTTGAGTTTAATTTTATAACGGAAAAGAATGTCTCTTCCACAATCCTATGTAATGAACATCTCACCAAAATATAGAAACCATGTGTCTATCATTATATCAGCTCTATATTATAATTTTACACATTTTGGATTTGTTGTTTTGCATAGCCAAAGCTAAAGGGAAATGAGCCATGGGACAGACCTCCAGGCAGAACAATCGAAAAATAGCATATACTGTTCAACACGCCTCATTTGAAGTTCATGTTCCTGAAGTCCTACAGGTCCCCTCTCCTGCAGGGAAGCAAAGCCCAAGATGGTGAGGCAGCTTCTTGACTCTACTTTGCCATTCAAGGATTCACTCTAAGGAGGATGGGGATCTGAGAAGCTGAAGTCACCTGATGTGGACAGACTGAGGAACTTACCAGAGTTTTGGACAGCTGCACAGGATTGGTGAGAGAACATAAACTGGAATTCGAGACCAACTTGAAAGAAAGGTCCTGGATTACACACCAAAATTTCAGTTGGGACCCTAAAGTGATAGACGTTCGGTTGGATGAACAGCGAGTAGACCAGGACTCAGAATAACTGAAGTCAGCCCGAGATCCTGTCAGTCTCCGTTCAGGTGACTGCAGCTGTTCAATTGACTCAGCAAACGTTTTTGGAGGAAAACACAATTAGAGTTTTAAATTGTCATGCAATGTTCTGTACATTATTTCTGGGTCTTAGGCAAAAATAATCAGGCATGCAACAAGAAAATAACTAAAAGCAAACCAAAAGGGAGAAAAAAAACAACAAGCAAACCAGAAACCAAAATATCATAGTAAAACTGCCAGAAACAAAGACAAAGACAAATTATAAAGGCAGCCAGAAAAGAAAATAAAAGAAGCCAGTAACAAGACAACTGCCTTCAAAGACTCCCCAAAAGAAACCATGGAAGCAGCAGACAATGGAGTGACATCTTTGAAATGCCGACCTAGAATTCAATACCCTGTGAAAATATCATTCATAAATGAAGACAAAGTAAAATCTCAGAAAGAAAAACTGGGAGAAGTCAGCTGTATAAGGCTCTGATTAAAGGAAATGCTGCAGGAAGATTTTCTGGCATTGGAAAACAACGACAGACAGAACCACAGGGATAGAGGAAAGCATGAGGAGTGATATGCTGAGCAGATAAGAGGGTGGATCAAAAAAATTAACAAGAAATATTCATGTCTTATGGAGCTTTACATATATTTATATATCTACTATATTAAATACACACACACACATATATACATATGTATATACACACATACAAAGAAAACATAGACTTGAACTGTGTGGGTCCACTTGTATGCAGATTTTCTTTCAAAATACAGTATAGTATTGCAAATGTATGCTTTCCTCCTTTTGATATTCTTAATATTTTCTTTAATCTAGCTTACTCTATTGTAAGAATACAGTGCATAATACATATAACGTACAAACTATGTGTCACTTGACTGTTTAGGTTATTGGTAAGCTTTCTGGTCAACAGTAGGCTATCAGTAAAATTTTTCGTCAAAGTTATATGCAGATTTTCGATTGCACTGGCATTGGCGCCTCTACCCCAACATTTTTCATATATATATAATGTTCATATATATAGTAAATTAATTAAAGTACACATTAATTAAAGTACATACACACAAGAAAGCAAAAGGTATGGGGAAATATTTGAAACAAAGTGTTCTAAGAATTCTAACATATTTGCATTTTCTGCAATGTGGAAACGTTAATTTTATTTTATCTTTAATGAGTCAAAGTTGTATCTTATAAATTTTAGATGAATAAAGCTAAGTAACTAAAAGTAAAACAGTTAATAGCTAATAAGTTATCCAAAAGGAAAATAGAAAAAAAAAAATTACATGCAAAAAAATGGAAGGAGAGGAAAAATCATAAAACATATAATAAAACAGTATATTTAAACACAAATGAATCAGTAATTAGAGTAATTATAAATGAATTAAACCCCCAACTAAAAGAAAAAGGTTGTCATAGTGGATTTAAAGAGAAAACAATTTTATGCTGCCTATAACTATTATGACTTCCATATAAACCTAAGATATGTTCAATAGGGTGGAAAAATGATATATAATGAAAACACTAATCAAGATAGATCATGCTTCGCTATATATTAAAGCACTTGAAACTATGTCAGTAAACGGCAAGCATTCAGTAAATAATAACAATTATATTTATGATATCTCATGATAGACCTTGAGACTTTATTATCTGGATTTTTTTTCTTTCTCTACCCTTTACAATGTTCATTTCCTCCCCCTCACATTGTTTATTACAGAATTTTCTCTAGCATTGATGTTATAGTTGACATATATTTTTTAGATTTCTGCAATGATAATGCTTCACAACAAATTCAAATCTCCATGGCATACAACTACAAGCACTTATATTTCTCACTTATGGGTACATATTCGGTTTAGGTGTGCTGCACAAGTCTCTTATTCTGGGATTCGCAGCACCGTGGGTTATGTATGCTCTTTTCAAGGCAGATGGCAGAAAGATAAGAGCTAACCGAAGCACAATATTAAAGGTACAAATGAACATTTTAAGCAGAAGTCCATGCCATGTCTCAGAACATCCTATAATTCGCCACAGTAATCATCTGGCCAGGCCCTCATCAATGTGGTGTGGCTTTAAGGTTTGCATTTTCTCCTGGAGACACTTTAAAATCATATGGCAAATGATGTAGAATTTTATTACAAGAAGGAAGTAAAGACCTGGGGCAATAATGATCTACCATACCAGGCAAACACATTATCACTGGACTCATTGTCACTTTCTTAAGGAATCATACCCATGATTCCACTGTCTAGATACTACATTGCAATATATTCAAGCAGCATAACATTTTATCCTCTTTTTAAAACATGCACCATTCTATCACAGCTGTTTTATTGTCTTTCTTACCCATTAATATATGCTTATTCAAGACAAGCTCTGAAGATATGTATACATATATATGTATAAAGTTATATAAATTACATATTTTTAAGTTTTAGTTGAATACATGATTCATAATAAGTGCTCATTAAATATTTGTTGAAGGGATGAATAGAAGAATCCTGGGCTTCTATCTCAATATGTTTTTCATCTGGATGGACATCTGTAGATACCCTCACTCTTCTATATCATTTTCCTTTCCTTAACTTACAGAAAACACTATGCAGAAATATCAGCTACATTTGATTTCCCAGATTTCAAATAAAACACTGAAGGTCTGAACAGGTGATCAAACACATAAGATAATAAATATAATATCCAAAATTAGAGACAGAAACTTTCTTAAAACGAATTATCTCATTATACTTTTCATAGCTTATAGGGACATCTGGAGAAAACTATAGTGTACTACGATGTAGATGTAATTTCCCTGAATTAAAAAAATTTCTAAAAATCCTCATAAGAAGACTAACAACATAGAATAATAAAATTGATATGTCCTCTATTAAAAAATTTAAAAAATATTTGTGATTTAATGGAGTGCTGTAGTACATCTATGCACATTGGCTTTTGTTGTTATTTTTTAATCGATTAAAAGAAAGGATACAATTTTTTGGAACTTAAAACCTTACTACAGTATTCTGATGTTCTATATTATATTTTTTATTTAAAATATCTTGTTCGTCTTTTTGTTTTTGCTCTTCTGTCCTTATGATTTCAAGCAGCGGTACCTAGAAGATTATAAGCAATTGATTATTCCTACAAAGGTCTATATGCTTTAAAAAGTGAAGATGGTGAATACAAATAAACCAGATGTCATATTACCTATAGGTTTTTATAGACCCTTCAGTTTATATTTATATACTTCTGAGATGTTATTAATATTTCTCATGCTATCTAATTAAGCTATCTCTTAGACTAATAGCTTCATGAGGACAGGCACTGGGTATGATTGGTACATGACTGCATCCTTATTGAGGAGCACTGAAACAGGGACATGAGAGGGACTCAGTAAATATTAATCACATGATTAAATTTGGGAACTTATTTCAGCATGAATCTAAAAATCCTGAAACTTCCTATTCAATATGTGAAAAATAAATTTGTTAAAATTCAGGAAATTAGTATGGTAAGAAACTATTGCATTTATATCCTCCATAAATCTTCTTATTTTAAAAAATTGCTTTATATATTTTAAAGTTTTTACTGCATGTATTTTTTTTTTTTTTTGCACCTACCATGATGTGACACCTCATTTTTCAGGACAGTGGTGGTGAGATACCTGACCGACCAATCAGAATAGTCCTGAACTTGTCTCTATAATCACAGAAAACAGACCAGCACAAAAGCAAAAAGATATTTTTAAAATAGATAGCCAGCAAAAGCTGAGGCTTCATAATTTATAAATAACTCCTCAAATTAATTAGAAAAATAAAAACTAACAAAAAATAGGAAAGAAAAATTTTAAAAGTTTATATACATAAAAACCTGAATTTCTAATAAACACATAATTTCATCAGTAATCAACAAAATGCCAGTTTTAAAAAACGAAATATTATTCCACATCAGATACACAAAAACTTACAAGTCAGCCAAAATAAAATTTTCATGAGACTGTAGCAATGTGAACTGTCATATGCTGCTGATGGAAGCATAAATATGTATAATTTTGGAGGCCAATCATCAACATTTAGTAAAGTTGAATTGTGCACATTTTTGATATGGCAAATCCATAGCTAAGTATATAACCAGAGATTTCTGATAAACAAAATGTCCATTGTATCAATGTCTACAATAACTGAAAGTGGAAGCAACTTAAAGTTCATCCCATAAAGAATTGAATAGTATGTTGTGATTTTTTTAATACAAAGGTAGTGTAAAACCATGGAAAAGGAGTAAACAAAAGCTCTTTGAATGGACAAAGATACATAAAACACAGTAATGAGACACAGCAAATTGACCCATGCTGGTGCTATTCATATCAAATTTGAAACATTGTTTGTGGATGAATTGGTATGAATTAGCCTTATTAAAACATTCATGAGAACCATAGAGTTGAAACAGAATAGTTCGGTCCTGAGTCTTGGAAGGGGTGAAAGGCATTGTGATGAAAAGAGGAGCTTAAACTCTCAACATTCATGTTTCCACAATCAGTAGCAAGTATGTTGAGGGCTGCAACTCAATAAAGCTATGTCATGTACATAAGTATGATACTCTTCCTTCCGATAATTTGAATAACTTATTAAAATATAAGAAAAATGGGGCACCTTGGTGGGTTAAGTGCCCAACTGTTGATCAGATCCTGATCTCAGGGTTGTTAAATTGAGCCCCGTGTTGGGTTCCTTGCTGGGCATGGATCTTGCTTAAGATTCTCTCTTCCTCTTCCTCTGCCCCTCCCCCCTCATTACCTCTCTCTCTAGATATAGATAGATATAGATATAGAAGTAGATATAGATATCTATCTATCTATATATAGATTGTATGTGGCGGGGAAAGACCAGTGATGAGGATGGGATCTTGTTTAGAAATGTGTAATTCTAAATATATTAATGAAATGAGAGAAATGGGTGAAATGCAGCTTAATGTATTTTCCTTCAGACACTTTGTTCAAAAGGATAATATAATACCATCACACCCACAGTTGCTGTCATTACTAGCAACAATAACAACCACTTTTTCAATAATTTTATGATAAAAGCTATAAGAAGTCTTAAAACGCATTAAGCAGAAATATCCCAACTGATGTTTGCAGCTGTGGTGAATGTCAGGATTTTATCTTCGTTTCATTCTTGCCACCAACTGAGTAGTTAGTAGTTCTAGTTCTCTAGAAATGTATGTCTTTCTCTGTGTACTTTGTGATTTTTGCAACTCTCTCTCTCTCTTCCTCTCCCTCCCTGTTCCTCTCTGTCTCTATCTCTCTTCCCCACCACAAGGCTTCTATATCCTCTATCCTCTAGCAACTAAACTTGCTTCTCTAATAAGCATTTTATAATTTGTGTATAAAACTTACCATCCAGGAGCACCTGGATGACTCAGTGTGTTAAACGTCGGACTCTTGATTTTGGCTCAAGTCATGATCTCAGGGTTGGGAGATCAAGCCCCTATTGGGCTCTGTGCTCAGTGCTGAGTCTGCTTGAGGGTCTCTCTCTACCACTGCCCCTCCCCCTGCTCTCCTTCTCTCTCATTCTAAGAACAAATAAATAAATAAATAAAATGTTAAAAAAAAAAAGAACTTACCATCCATTTTCTCCAATTCCTATTTTTAAGAATTTAAAAGTTAACTAGTACATTTATTTTCATAATAAAAATAATTTTAAAATAAGTCCCTATACTTATTTATATTACTACAAACAGCATTAAAATTATACTTTTTGGGGTCAATACTATGATAATTAGCAGATTTTCATTCTTGCCAGTGAGGATTTGGAAATGTCATATTAATTCTGTTTGCATCTGAGTAGTATTAAATATATAGATGTTTTCTTCAAATGTCTTAGGTTGGTGTTTAACAAAAATGGTTCCTGATGTTCTTTTTCTAGAGTATTTTGAGATATATCATGTTATAATCAAGTTTCTCAGCTCCCATTCTAGGGTATAAGAATCAGAATTTCTGAAGAGTGCATTTCCTTTTGCTGCATTTTAAAGCAGCATCCACAAAGCTCCCTGTGTACATAAAAGTATAAGACAATTGTCTTAAGTCCTGAATTTAAATTTTTATAATATACTGTTTATTCTTTCAAATTTATATTCACAAACTTTTATTATCTTCCTTGCCCTTCTGCCACATTTACTGAGGTAGTCACATAATTCGCTATCACTAGAACTATAAATGCAATTTCCTCCACATTTTGAAGAGATAATATTTTCAAGAAGATTGCTATTTCCTGGGCTTTCTCAATTTTCATAATATTCTTATTATACTAAGGTGGCAAGAATTCAAATAGCTTTTCAAATATGGCTTCAATTACTTGTCACCTATGTGGCTTTGAGTAAATGTTTAATAAAGTAGATTCACTGTTGGCATTTAAAAAAATCTATTGTCCAATTAGCTTGATCATATTTATTTTTTTCAAGAAAATAAAGACAGTGAGCTTAAAGTGGAATTATACAACTTTATAGATGTAATTCCTAAATTAGCCTATCAGAATCATAGCAGAGAAGGTGCAATATTCAGAAAATTATTGCTTAAAATAGCTTGTAGAAAGAATAGGGGAAATCACAGAATGATAGGAAACATAAACCATATCGTCCTCTTTGTGCGTGTGCACCTGTGTTTATTATTTGTACATTTTTCTTGGAGTTATGGAAGGTTATAACCAAAGATCATGACAATGACCAATACAAAAATAGGCAAAGGTCATACCCATTAGAAAGTTACTTAAAGATTAAAAATATTCAAATTTCCAATATCCATAATAAATATATTAAATTTCTATGAATTTTGAAGCTTTGGTCATTGGTGTCTCTTCTTTAGTCAAAAGAATAATTTTCTTTTTCCCTTCATTATGAAGCATATGATATAAATGATAGCAAATTATATTTCACATTTGAATGTCCAAAGAAATAATTTAATTTTGTGTCCCTGTGGCAGGTTGAGCACATTTTGCTTTGCTGGCATCTCCTTGGCTAAAAATTAGAGTTCTCTTGTTAGATCTTGGCAATAAGCCCTTCTCTTATTTAACTGCAAACTATTACCAGCCCTTCTCATCCAGTTCTAATTAAATGTATCAGTATCAATGCCAAAAAAACAGGAATAGCTTCTGTTGGTGAACCACTATTAGGAAGAATTTTTGGACATGAGAAAGCCTTGTAGGTTAGTATGGTAGATTGAACTTCTAAACTGCCCACTCGAATCCCATCCTAATCTCCAGAACCTGTGAAAGATGAGATATCAGCCCCATAATTGTATTATTGTGCTATATGATGCAGCTGACCATAAAATAAAAAGATTATCCTGGGTGGGTCCATTGCAATAGCTTGAAGCCTTAAAAGCAGTGAACTTTCTCCTTCTGGTGGCAGAAGGCAGAGTCTAAGAGATTGGAAGCACAAAAAAGATTCAAGGTACCATTCATTACTGGTTTTGAAGATGAAGAGGTCATGATTCAAAAAATATAGGTGATCTCTTGAAGCTGAGAATGACCATAAATGATCTCCAAAGAGCAAATGGGGGTTCAGTCCTAAACCTCACAGAATTACATTCTGCCAACTGCCTGAATGATTTTGGATGGGGATTCTTCCCCAGAGCCTCCAGAAAGAACATGGCTTAGCTAACACATTGATCTCAGCCTTGTGAGACCCAAAGCTAAGTATCCAGTCAGACCTACTCAGACTTCTGAACAATAAAATTGTGAGATAATAAATGGATGGTTTTTAAGGGGCTAAGGATATGGCAATTGGTTATATAGCAATAGAAAACAATACAGTCCAATCTATGAGGAAAACACTCTATAAATCACAGACAGCTGAGGAAAGAGAGAAAGGAATGCTGAGGTCCAAATGTGCACATCTTGTTTAATAGTGGGTATAAGATCAGAACAGTTGCCCTGAGGCAACTATCAGGATTTATCCGGGCCATTAAATAGGGAGCATCTAGTTTATTTGGTCTTATTTTAGACACTATTCTCATTGCTAGAACACCAGAATCTAGACCATATATGCCCTATTTTTGAGAAACCAATATGAATCTTGAGATGAACAGGGAGCTTGACTCTGGAATGGCTGGGAGCAAACAGGAAAAATAATACATGTGTACCAGAGGAACAATCAGTCATGATCATGTTCCTCATAGCAACAGAGCGTACCTCTACTTCTGTAAACAGAAAACAGAGACTAAGTCAAGCAATCTCTAACTCAATGATAAATATAAAACCATGAATTAGGAAGTGAGCAATCACCTTCAAAGAGAAGCAGTAATTTCCCTTTCAATATCAAACAAAACTAAGATTAAAGGAAACCTCAATTTTGTTATTGTGTTTAATAAACAATATCTTTACAAGCTTACTAAAGGACATACAAGTGTAACAGGTTGTAAGACAGATAAATAATTAAACACAGTAAAAAAATAAACACAGTAGAAATGATTGCCAGGATCAAAAATTAAAACAAAACAAAAGAAAACATACAAACAAACAAAACCCACCAGCAAATAGGCTGACTGACTGAATGTTCTCAGAAATAAGAGTAAGAACCAATAATTTTACATAAAGCCAAATTATGCTAAAATACAAGAGTAACCACATGAGAACAGCAGATGGAGAGAATTCACATGAGGAGAGATAGAAAGGAAAGGGATGAAGTGGGCTGTGATGTCTTTTGTGAGCGTCTTCGTGGGTGCAGTCCTGGAGAAAGTGCAATGAAATGTTTATAACTGAACAGTAAACAGCCACCTACCGAATCTTCTCCCGGTATATATCTGAAAGATGCCTCCCTTGGCATGGATGAAGTTAACTGACAGCCAGTACCGCTCTCTCCATACACATTATTTCCTTAGAACTGGAAAAGTCCCAAGGTGAAGTTTCTTTGAAATTTCACAGTCAAGAAGAGGATTCCACTAAATCACTGTCACTTCCCAATTAGTCTTAAAAAAATGCCTCTGCTTCTATGTAATTCTTTCATCCATTATTCTTCCTGTGATAGATATTTGGTCAATGCACGATGTGCTAAAAAATATTAGTAGCTTTCCCTTTTCTTTGACAGGAGTCTTCATGCTGGGACACTTCTGCCATGGGCTCCCACCCAACTCATGTCTTCCATATGATGAAAAACACACAGTGTGTGTTTGATATGAAACTATATTTTCTAAAATTGACTTTGGGATATAGATCTAGTAGAAAACTTTGGGGGATGAGTTTGCATTTTTTTCCTACTTTTAACTATGATGTAATAAAATTGACTTCTATTCCATTCAACTCAGCCATTAGGTTTACGTTATATATCTATTAATCTGTTTGCTGTGCTTTAGCTTTGGGTTAACAGAGGAAAAGGAGACTTATAGCAGATAATAATATTCTGCCTACTACTTTTAGGATAATGAGTTGAACATCTCATGTAATAAGGATAACTATAATATGTGAATAAAAATATGACAGGAAAAGAGAGAGAAATAAGAATTCAAATTTACCAAATATAAATCTCTGAAAAAATGATTATAGGACATACTCCAGCAAAATAAAACAAAACATGTGAAAACTGAATCCAAGATAAATCATGAGATAAAGGAAATGGTGTTGAACAAACAGACCAGTAAAACTAACAGTGCTAAAATGATCAATGTTAAAATATTACCAGGAAATAACACCCCACAAAAATTCCCAGCCTAGGAGAAAAGCGTTCTTATAAACCTTCTTTGGCTTATTAAATTGGTCAGTTGGAAGATGTGGACATTGATTCCCTGTCAATATAACTTGCAAATTTTCATATTTATTTTGTAAACAAATCTATAAGATTTACACCCATTTTAGTTTCTGCAGCTATTTATAGTGATAAACAAAATTCTGGTGTATTCCAGAATTATTTAATTTAGGTTATTTATATAGGATACATTAAAATATGTTTGCGAGGTAAGCAAATAGGTGTATATTACATGATTATGTACGTGGAGGAAATTTGAAGGTACAGCTGGTTGTCTCTAACCGAATGTTCCTGCGTGTATGGCCATATTTTGGCCTTTCTGTTCACTCCATCTTTCTCCATTGGCTTTTTGTAAGAAAGAGATTTCATTTTAAAATAAAAAGCAAGGCTATCTTCCAAAGTCGCTTTCCAAAACAAAAGGATATTCTCGTTTGTGTGTTTGATTAAAATAGTGGGCAATAAAATTGACCGTTCGGTAACATAAAACATTTATGCTGGAGGGGCGGTGGGTGGAGAGATGAGTTAAATGCATAATGGGTGTTAAGGAGGGCGCTTGTGATGAACACTGGATATTATATGTAAGTGATGAACCAGTAAATTCTATTCCTGAAACTAATATGACACTATATGTTAACTAAAAAACTAAATAAAAACTTGAAACTAAACTAAATAAATAAAAATAAAAACTTTTTAAGTAAACTATTATATAATGAAAAACATTTTTCAAAATTAAATAGTGGCATCTGAGAGAAAATACTGACAATAATTTTGAAGACAAAATTAATGAACCTGAATATATAAAAAGCTAATACAAATTAGTAAGAAAAGCCCGAAAGTTGTTTATGAAGAAATCAATTTATGAAAGAAGAAAGGCATGTGGCAAATAAATTTATAACAAAGATCCTCAAATTCTCCATAGAGAAGCATAAATGAAGACGAAAGCAGACAACATTGTTCTATTGGCTCAATAAACATTATAAAGTCGGATAACTTCTATATTTTGAAGACATTGATGAAAAACAGCCTCTCTTATACACTTACTTGGGGAAGAGTATGCAAGTATTTTGGAATAGAAACTGACAGTATCAATTAATATTAAGGAAGCACATATTCTTTTACCTAGCAAATGTATTTTAGATATATATTCAAAAATTTAAATACATCCAGAATACATCAGATTTTGTTTACAATTGTAAACACTTGGAAAAAACTAAAATGAACATTAAAAGCATAATGGTTGAGTAAAATGTAGAATAATCAATCAGTCATTACAGTAAGAAACCTACTAAAGAATTAGGTTCATATATGTTTATTCATCTGAAATATAACCGTTTATACTGCTCAGTTGGAGAAAAAGCTTCAGGACCACTTGAAGAGCATGATCACATTATTATAATTCTCCGGGTATGTGTGTAGGTCTGTGTGGTTATACATTTCTGTAGATGAACAAATGTATATATTGCTATATGTACGTGATGAATATATATATATATATATATATATTTGAAAAAATCTAGAAGTTTATGTAACAAATTATTATCTGTGGATGTCCCTGTCCATAAAATTAAGGAGCAAAAAGTACTGAGGCACATATTTTTACTTTAATTATTTTGCACATTTTAAGAAGTTGTAGTTTTAACATTTAGGCAATCTATTTTCATTATATTATTTTACTGATTTATAATTTCTTTAAAATCATGTAGGGTCACTGACTGGTTCAGTTGGTTAAGTGTCTGCCTTTGGCTCAGGTCATATTCTCAGGGTCCTGGGAGTGGATCCCTGCCTCAGGCTGCCTTCTCAGAGGGGAGTCTGCTCCTCTGTCCCCCTCTGCCCCTCCCCCTGTCTGCTCTGTCTCTCTCTCTCTTTCTCTCCCTCAAATAAATAAATAAAATCTTTAAAAAAACAGTATAAATCAATTCATTAAAAGATACTTAACGGATTATACAGCTTACAATAAAATGAATTACAAGGTTGCATGCTTCTTTTGCTTTTCCACTTATATCACCAAAAAGTTCTGCATAGAGATGGTCTGTTTTGACTCAATAACTATGCAGATGCTTAGAGAAGAGAAGTTATTTCAAGGACAAAGGAAAAAGAAAAAGAAAGAAAAGAAGTAGATTTGATTGACAAATTCAACTCTATTGAGGAAATACTTTCTTTAAAAGAAAATTAAATTCAGGGATTTGTAACTTCACTTCAGGCAATAGAACTTAAGTTTACACTGCTGTATCTCCATCAACATAGAGAAAAAAATACATATAAACCTTGGTTAGGTCACGTAGTAACCCGTGAATCTCTCCGGATTAAAAGAAAGTTTACAATTAGTTAAAGATAACATTTGAGTTGCACAAATAGTTATTAGATAAACCCGTAAGCTTGAATATCTAATTTCTCAAGTATATTTACAGTTAATTTGTATAATAATACTTGAAAAGAAAACAGAAATTGCAAGGAAAAAAAGGGGGGCAAAATTTGGCCAGATTAGCTTTTGCTAGTTCAAAGAATCTATGCAGTTTGTAATTTAAGTAAAATAATTAAATTAGCTTGTTTGAAAGACTGACCTTCCAATATTTTAAGGTTGATTTTGAGTTTGTTTAAACTTCCTAAGACACTAAAAATATAGTTTCTTGTAAGATATTTATTTATAAAAAGCCAAATTGTTATGGGATTTCTTCATTTGAAGTCAAGCAAAAGACATAGCCAGCATACAAATGTGCGTATCTCTTGGTCCTACAATAAAAGAGTCAACCACAACTTCCCGAAAAAATTGTTTCCCTGTTTGAGAGGGGAAACCTCGATTCCTGCTTTTCGTGTGAATGCCTTCCAGAACTAAAATTAGTTCTTTGAAATTTACTACCCTTTATTTATTTTCTTATCTTTAATTTAAAAAAGTTATTAGACTGATAAACTTACTTGACTGCAAAGGGGTATGGATGTGTGTGTGTGAGAAAGAGAGAGTGAGGGAGACAGAGACAGAGACAGAGAGACAGTGAGACAGAGAGAAGGATACCTTTGTTAAAGGAAAGACCTGAACGTCGGAACATAGTATTGGAGTATTTTAGCATTTCCATGATCTCTCCTTCTACGTGACATCTTTATTTAGAAATTGTGCAAAGTTCAGTTTGTCCTTTTCTAGTGCTATTGCTCTGGCTGGTCTTTGTAAGCTTACCAGCTTTGCTGACTCTGGTTCTGGAGCTTTCAGATCACTTTCAGAATCCGCTCCAGTCTGACGTCTGTTCACACTACCAAACTGTCTTGCCATTTTCGTCAGACCTCTGTTAGTCTTTTGGGGGTAGATTTTGATGCTAAATTTGCTTTTATGTCTCTGAGAAGAGTCACATACACTAGTTTATCCTCTTCATTTTTATTTTGAATCATAGTTGTGATCTTTTGGCATGCCCTGCTGCTATAGCTTGGTCACCATATCGTTTATTCCTTTATTCCCTTTTTCTAACTGAATCTTGATTTTCTCCAAAGCTTTCATCAGAAATGTCCTTTTACTTGTTCCAGAATCATTCAATAGAACCAAAGTAGAGAGAGAGAGATGCATATACCCATATGTATGTGCAATATATGTATTAATAACTACAAATGAATTAAATTACAATTCAATTTTCTTGAATTGTTGGGCTAGTTTTTATTATTACCTTATTGGGGGGGGTGCCATAATCCCTTATGGAAGATGAGTAACTGGTATCATATTTTGAAATAATGGTTTAGCAAAGGAAAAGAACTATAATGTGTTTTTGCTGGTATCTCTGATTGTATTTAAATATTCTCATTCCTGTCACTAGTTTTTGTGTCATCAATCCTTATTTTTTTAAGTTTTCATTTTGAAATAAGTTCAAATGTACAGAAAGGAGCACAAAGATTACAAAGAATTTCTACACATCCTTCATTCAGTGTCTTCAAAAATTTACCAGTTATGTAACCAATTATTAACACTTAGAAATTAAATTAATGTAATACTAGTATTTAATCTACTGACATTATTCAAATTAATTTAATTGTCCAACTAACTTTCTTTTTCTGGTTCAGGATCTAATCCAGGATCAAATAAAGCATTTAGTTTTCATGTCTCCTTAGTGTCTTCCAACACAGTTCCTCATTGTTTCTTTGCTTTTCATGACCTTAAAACTTTTGAAATGTATTTTGTAAACTGTTCTTTAATGAGGGTTTATCTTATGTTTTCTCCTGATTATGTTATGAATTTTTTAAAAAGAATACAACAGAAGTAACAGTGTGCCTTTTTTGGTACATCATTTTAGCAGGTAGATGATGTCGTTGCTGGTCATGTTAACATTGTATGCTTAATTAAGTTGATGTATGACAGGTCTTTCAACTGCAGTTATGGTTTTCCTTTATAATTAGTAAGTATCATGTGCCAAGAAACTTTGAAAGTATACAAACAGACTGCTTTTTGTCATACTTGTGCTAACTAATTTTGGAAACCATTGATCTGAAGTTGTTTTTCTTTTAAATAAAAAAATAGTCATTTATCTTTTTTCATTGGACCACCTATGATAATCAAACTACCATTTCCATTTTTCTTGAATATGTTGCAATGTTTAACCCATATTTTATAATAAATAATAAATTCAATAGACTAGAGCAATACATCTCAGATCAATGAGACAGAGGATAGAGGATAGAGGATAGAGCTTTTGGTTTTAGATAGTGGCAAAGTGCATGGCTTCTAGGGATATTTTGAGAACCTGCTTAAAATGGACAATAAAAAGTTGATGAGAATGGATATTGAAGGTTGGTACCCATATGATATAAAAGAAATAAAATAGCTTACTATATTATTTCTACTGCCCAGTGGAACATTAACAAAACCGAATTACCCTATAAAAAG
Organism: Ursus maritimus; assembly: GCF_017311325.1. Lineage (NCBI taxonomy): Eukaryota > Metazoa > Chordata > Mammalia > Carnivora > Ursidae > Ursus > Ursus maritimus. Next base: position 45,297,889 of record NW_024423897.1, on the reverse strand, counting down.
AATAATGACTTAGAAATGTCTTTGAGAAATAAGATGTTCAGTAGTTTTTATCATAGAAAAACTTTTTTTCTAATAATAAATATAAAAATTTAGCAAATGAAAAGATGGCTAGTTTTGCATATACTTCAGCAATTTTAGGAAAAAGGAAAGTTTTTAAATTTATTTGAAATCTTACAATCTAGATTTATGTTTTAGGGTTATGATCACACATTAAAGATGGGTGCCAGTATAATTGAAACTTAGCAGAACAGCTGAAAATTATCCAATACATGAATGCCCTTAGTGATAATGATATCCTTATAGAAAGCAATTCTAATTGCAAATTTTAACAGTTCTCATAGTCATGAAAAGGCATGCCAACATACAATTCAATCACTTTAATTATCATCAATTTTTTCATTCGTGTTCTATCTTATTGAAAGCAACTAAGAAAGTTAAGGTGCCCTTGGCTTCTTTTTGATCATTGGAAATCTGATCCATGTTTTGCCCTTTTACTCAAGATTTGAGGATATTAGGTGGGGTCATTTCCTGAACTTTCCACGCCTAGAAGAGTAAAGGAGGATACATCACAAGCAGTGCACAGTAATTCATGGCTGGTACAAATTATTTATATTTTTGTTTTCAGACCCAAAGAAGTAACTCCAGGCATCTCATTTCAGGTCAATGACTGGAAGAAACCACATAGACAAACATGAGGGCCACACTTTTGGTTAAATTGTGTTCCATTGCATAGTTTAACACTTGGGCAGTTGAGTTCCTGCTTTGCCTACTTAGAGAAATGTTTCTTGGTTATACTCCTGATTCTGCACTTTCTCTATGAAGGGTCAGATCCTAATACTTAGTGTTATAAAGTTAACATACTCTGTAAGAAAGAAAGAAGGTAGAAAAAAAACTGAAAAGAAGATCGCATGTGGACCAGAATTAAGAGGAGTTAGACACTACAGAGAATTCACATAAATGAGGACAGAAAATCAACTATGTTATTTTAAACATAATATGACATTTTAAAACAGGTAATTTTGTGGTTATTTCTTTAAAATAATTTTCTATAACTTTGTAACACATTGAATAGTGTCTTTTTGAAAATGCAAGTCCATCCACGGCTTCAGAATGTTACCTTATTTGCAAATGGATTCTTTGCAGATGTAATTATTTCAGGATCTTGAGATGAAATCATCCTGGGTTAAGGATGGGCCCTAAATTCAATGACTGGTGTCCTTATAAAAAGAGGAAAATAGGGGCGCCTGGGTGGTGCAGTCGTTAAGCGTCCGCCTTCGGCTCAGAGCGTGATCCCAGCGTTCTGGGATCTAGCCCCACATCCCTCCTCCGCTAGGAGCCTGCTTCTTCCTCTCCCACTCCCCCTGCTTGTGTTCCCTCTCTCGCTGGCTGTCTCTCTCTGTCAAATAAATAAATAAAATCTTTAAAAAAAATTAAAAAAAATAAAAAGAGGAAAATATACAAAAGGACACCAGAATAGACAATTTGAAGATGGAAGCAAATATTGAAGTTATGCTGCCATAGGCCAAGAAATGACTGGGATCATTAGAAGCCAGGAGAGGCAAAGATTCTTCCCAAAGCCTTCAGAGGGAGCATGGCACTGCTGACATCTTGATTTTGGATTTTAAACCTCCAGTACTATGGGATAACAAATTCTTTTTGTTTTGAACCACCCAGATTGTGATATTTTGTTACAACAGCCTTAAGAAATGGATATAGATTTTGGTAGTGAGACTGAGGTTCTGATAGCAGATATCTAAACATATGGCAATGAGTTAGGAATTGAGCAATGGGGAGAGGCTGGAGGAACTTTGAGGCACTGAGAGAAAAGAGCCTAGATTGTCCTGAAAGTCAGTTGGTAGAAATATGTATGCACAATGCAATATTGGTGAGGGCTCATGTGTTGTGAGGAGTTTGGTAGATAATTTTTTTTTAAGATTTATTTATTTATTTCAGAGAGAGAGAGAACGAGTAGTGGAAGGGGCAGAGAGAGGGAGAGGGAAAGAAACTCGAATGGACTCCACACTGAACACAGAGCTTGATACAGGGCTCAATCTCAGGACCCTAAGATCATTACTGACCCCAAATCAAGAGATAGGTGTTTAACCCACTTAGCCCCCAGGTGCCCCCAAGAATGCTTCTCTTACCTTAGGGAATATACATATCGTTATGAACAGTATGTTGGTAAAAAATTAAAGGTACTTCTGGTGAGTTCAAAAGAAGATGAAAACATGCTATTGGAAACTGGAGGAAAAGAGGTCCTTATTATAAAGTCACAGAAAACTTGGCTGTATTGGGTTATATTATTGGGTGGAAAGCAGAACTTGTAAGCAATAAACTAGACTATTTATCTAAGGAGATTTCCAGCAAAGTGTTAAAGGTATGGTCAGGTTTCTCCTTGCTGTCATGTGAATATGGCCTTGGAAACCCAGGTGAGGGTTATAATAATTTCAGGGTAAATTCCCAAAATGATGTAGAACAGCCAAGTCTGTGGTGGCTAATAAAGACCATAAGATACCTGTAATTTTAAGATAAAAAAAAATAAAGTTATTGTATTTAGTTTTAGGTCTTTTTTGATAAAAGGTGGATACTACATCATCCATTTAACAAAATCGTTTCTGAGAATTATTTCATTTTACTTTATCACAAAAAGAGGAGTTTGTTAGCTTGAATTTTATACATGATTGACATACTTTCAGCATGAGCTGCCAAGAGTTCTTTTTTTCCCTCCAACATACTATATATTTAAGAGGCTGAAAAAATCATTTGAGGAATAGCTATCCATATGGAAAATGTGAGTTGACGTTCATTTGCAAACTTCTCACATGCTTTGGTGTAATAATGCCAGAGCAGACATATACCTACACTATTCACTATGACAAATATGTTTGCACATGCAGTCAGTCCACAATCAACATACTCAAACTGTATGTATAGAATATATGGCACACTGAATGCCTTAAGGAATGTACTTCTACAATTTCTCAGCTTTCTCAATTATTATTTATTGACTGGGGAGAAATCGTGTATATAAGAGAGAATAGAGAGTAGAGGCAGTATTTGTCAAAATCAAGTAATGAAGGGGAAATTCTTTTACATATTATGCTTGGATTAACTTATTTATTGTAATTTCACTTTAAATTGAACAATCATAACAGTAACATAATCTCAAAATATATGCACCGCTTGCTCAATTATTTGGGCAGTTAAATGTCATTTAGCTCTACTAAATTATTTGCTCACATTTCTTTCTTGCATTTTTCCTTTTGGTGAAGCACATGCTTAGTTATGTTTTTCTGGTGGGACCTGGAGCCAAAAGTATTTTTGTTTTTGTATTTTAGTATATCTTAAATATCTTTCTTTCACCCTTATTTTTTAATTTATTTTTAAAGATTTTTATTTATTTATGAGAGAGAGGGCACGTGTGCGAGACTGAGCAGGGGTAGGAGCAGAGGTAGCAGGATAAGCAGGCTCCATGCTGAGCTTGGAGTCCGACACAGTGCTTGATCTCAAGACCCTGAGATCATGACCTGAGCCAATAACAAGCATCAGAAGCTTAACTGACTGAGCCACCCTGACTTCCCTCACCTTTACTTTAGAATGTTAGCTTCGTCATCTTTAGATTTCCTGTTAGACGAGTCTTTACCTCACTATCTTTGAATATATTATTCTATTGATCTCTGCCATTTGTTGTTCTGGATTAGAAATCTGCTGTTTGTTATTATTATTATCATAGATAATCTTTATATCTGTTTTGTAATTTAGCATTTTCTTCTATTGTTTTTGATATTGTTTGACTTAGAATTTATTTTCAATCATTTACATTTGTTCATTTATAGCTTGATCTTTAATTTAAGAATAGATGGAGGGGTACTTGCGTGGCTCAGTCGATTAAACATCCAGCTCTTGATTTCAGCTCAGGTCATGATTGCAGGGTCCTGGGGTCCAGCCCCACATTGGATTCTGTGCTGAGCATGGAGCCTGCTTCAGATTCCCTCTCTCCCTCTGCTCCTCCCCCTGCTTGCACTTTCTCTCTCTCAAAAAAAAAAAAAAAAAAAAAGGAAAGAAAAAGAAAGAAAAGGATAGATTTAAAAATCTGATGAGAGAGATTGCTAGATACTCATGAAAGCCTGTTTTATTTTCCTCAATAACACATTGTGCAATACATTTTCCATATATTCTTGAAATGAAATACAGCCATGTGACTGATAGTCAATTATGAATAAGTGAAAAACAAGCACAACTTTCAGGTCTTGGTCATCAAACCTTCTCACATTAATTATTTAACTATGTCCCCTTCTGTCAGCTTAACAGTGAATTTCCAAGTCATCTGTTACAGATGGAAAAGCCCCAGGTTGAAAAAATCCTTAATTTCTGAATCACTAGTAGGACAGTGAGACACAAACCAGCAAAACTCTTTTGAACAGTATGGGCCAGAAAAAGAAACTTACCTGTTCTGACCGCTGCATATTTTGTTGTTTGTGGCATTGGCTATCATTACTAGGTGCAGTCCTTTCCATTTGCGATATTGTATTAATTTACTGATCAAGGAAGGCATTTTCTCAAATATGCTTAATTTGCAAGTTGTCTAGAAGTTGCAGTTGGAAACATGTCACTACCAAATCAAAAGTTGAAAAGTGCAAAAAAAAGGTAAAATTTAAAAAATTATCAAATTAGCGTTGATAATTAATTGCAGGCTATTGTAATGTGTGTGATGATTTTTTACTGGATTTTTTTTTAAAGATTTTATTTATTTGTCAGAGAGAGAGCAAGCACAAGCAGGGGAAGCAGCAGGCAGAGGAAAAGGAGAAGCAGGCTCCCCACGAGTAAGGAGCATGGTGCCACACTCGATCCCAGGACCCTGGGATCATGACATGAGCTGAAGGCAGGTGCTTAACCGACTGAGCCACCTGGGTGTCCCAAAGAAGATAAAAAAAAAAGCAACATGAAAAAATGTTCTACATCATGAATTAGGGGAAATGCAATAAAAAACACAAGGTGTCACCTCAGACCTGTTAAGATGATTTTTAATTTTTTTAAAAAAAGACAATTTTTGGCAATAATGTGGAGAAATCTGAACCTTTGTTCAAAGGTTCTGGTGCTATTTGTGGAAATGTAAATTGGTGTAGCCACTATGGAAAACAGTATGGAGGTTCCTCAAAAAACTAAAAACAGAACTACCATGTGATCCAGCCATCCCATTTCTCTGTGTTTATTCAGAAGAATTGAAATCAGAATCTCAAAGAGGTAGTTGCAGTCCCATGTTTATTGAACATTACCCACAATAGCTAAGAGATGAATAAAACCTAAATGTACATTGATGGATGAGTGGGGAAAAAAAAGTGGTATACACACGCAATGAAGTATTATTCAGGCATAAGAAAGAAAGAAATCCTGTCATATGCTGCAACATGGGTGTAATTTGAAAACATTTTGCTAAGTGAAATAAGAAAGTTAAATAAACAGACACTGTAAGTATGGAAATAATATAGTCCATGATTCCATGTATATGAGTTATCTAAAGCAGTCAGACTCAAGAGAAGATGATTGTTGTCAAGATCTTATGGTGGGGGGCGGGGAGGGGAGTTGTTGTATAATGAGTATACATTTTAGTCATGCTCACAATTTGTTAACAAAGTAAATCTCATGTGTTTTTAAACATGAGAAAGCAAGAGAAAGAAAGAAAGGAAAGAAAGAAAGAAAGAAAGAAAGAAAGAAAGAAAGAAAGAAAGAAAGAAAGAAGACAGAAAGAGAAAAAGAAAGGAAGGAAGGAAGGAAGGAAGGAAGGAAGGAAAAAGAAAGAGAAGAGAGGAAGAAAGAAAGCTTAAAAAGAAAGTTAGCCAGTATCAAGATATCTGGAAAGAAACTCTCTTGAGTTGTTAGTCTAGAATTATTCAACAGAAGAGCTGTTCTTCTCCAATCCACTTAATCATGGTTCATGTGCCTTTACTTTAATTGGATGCCTCAGAATCACCTTCACATTTTTATTCTCACTGAAAAATAGTTTTTTAGTTGTTGTCAGGTTTTCCCAATTCCTGCTG